>NW_005841981.1:1268914-1289188 GCF_000455745.1 Alligator sinensis | reverse complement strand
TTGACTTTCTGTTTTGTTGTTTGCTTTCCTTTAGGATCTCTCATTTTGTGTTGCGGTGGCCTCGGGTCAGTATAGGCTAGGGGCAGCAGGGAATCGGGGGGTGAGACCCTCAAGGCGGATTCCAGCCTGGGAAGCTTGGTTCTCCGGAGTGGGGACCACCAGGAGGCACGGGACCGAAAACACGGCGGGGTCGCCAAAGGAAGGCCACTGGGAGACCCGCAGCAGCAGGTGGCGATTGGCCAGGGTGTAGGGGAGGTTGGAGCCCTGTGAGTGCCCGCCGAAGGCGTGACAACCCTGGAGGCAGCGTTAACGGAGACCCCCACCACTGAGGTTCCATCCGAAATTGTGGCAGACGAGGTTAGGGGGCCTCCCGACACCACCCGAGGTACCTTCCGGGGCCCTCTCGTAGGCTCGGGGCAAGCTAGAACAGCCACCCGAGCGAAGGCAGCTCAAGAGCGCCTAGTCGAGCGGAGGCGGGCACACATGCCATCAGAGGTGGTTCAAGCACCTACTTTAAATGCCTTCAAGAGAAATTTGGATGTTTATCTTGTTGGGATCCTATGACCCCAGCTGACTTCCTGCCCCTGGGGCAGGGGACTGGACTCAGTGATCTTCCGAGGTCCCTTCCAGCCCTAATGTCTATGAAATCTATGAAATCTATGAAAAAAGTTACTATCAAAGTAGCAGGAAACATAATTTCCAGGGTACTTTGAAGTCTAACTGAAAACAATGATTTTTAACCTATTTTTGCTGGCCCAGTGTTTCAAATAAAGTGAGGAAAAATGAAATTAAAAAGGTTTTTTAGGCTTGTTTAGTACAGAAATGAGCCACAGACCAAAAGTTTAGCTTCATAGGATCTAACATTCCCAAAGTTTGGGTTTTAGAACCAGTGATTTGATTCAGTTCACAGTGTTACTGTGAATTTATACTGTCTGTGTCTGCAGATTAAACATATTTAAATTAAATCTTTCAACCACCTTTGTGAGGCAAGGCAAATTTCGTTATCCCTGGAAAATTTGAAAAGTGATTCAACCGCAATTATTTCAGGAAGTTTCTTCTAGAATCATGAACACAATCTCTTAGTCTTATCCTGCTTTTTTTCTATTTGGCTTTCATTACAGTGACATAATTAATCTGCAAAGTTTGGATCTATATTTTTTCATAGATCAGGATATGATACTTTGATGGAGGACCATTTTTAGTTATACCAATATTTTAAAGTTTATAACTAGAAAAGTGCTAACAGGGTAAGTACATCTAGACATTCTTCAAATGCCATTCAAGCTAGCCACCATTTTTCACCTGTACTCCAAGTTCAGCCTAATTTAATCGGAAAAAATATATTTTCCAATGGCTCCTGATGAGCTGGCAAAGGAATAGCTATCTTTTCTTGAATGCTGCTATATCGTATCCATATATGTACTTAGTCAGAACAATTGAGTTTAGTATGTACTGTAGTGTCTGCTGTAGTGTAGGCATTGTAAGGCTTCAGTGATTTCAGCAAGGTGTCTCTTAGATGTACATTTACTATCACAACCTGATATGTAATTTATACTTTGGGACTTCCTGCTGCTTCCTCCTTGCAACAAGCCTGGTCAATGAGCACAAGGTTTTATGTGAGGCATCTTAATGCTTTCTTCTCATTATCTTCCTCTGGCTACCTGTCACTGAAGCTATTAAAATTATTATGGGAACATGAAGTACTAGTTTCCTCCTGCTGAGGCCATGTTGCATTTAGCACTTTGTGTTTTGACCACAGTGGAAACAATATTCAGATTAAACACAAAATGAACATAATTTGGCTGACTTGATATATCTCCGTTATTTCATAATTTGTCTCTAAAAAAACCAGAGCAAACCATTACAAAGTATTCTAGCATGCTAATGACTGGATCATTCAGTGAATACTTGATGGTTTTATTTGTGTAGTCCTGTCTGCAGAGTGCCCCTGGGATGGAAACCCTCATAAGAGAAAGTATGTCTTAGTGTACAAAAAAAGTTATTTATATTATGGCATCTACAAGCATTTATTCATGGCAAATACCATTACACAGTTTATGATCACAGCATACTGAGTATTTACAACAAGATTTTAAAAATGGCAATTTTTTTTAACTATTCTCCATTTTGCTCAGCTAAACAAAGTTACATAAAGCCCTACACAGAATGCTTGGTATTTCACATCTATATGCCTTATTCCCTTTACCCATAAGTGTTACAGTAGTTCATTCGTTGTACTGGTTACTCTGATTTATACACACCATAACAAGTGAATATAGAATTAGGTCCCGTGTTTTCAATGAGAATTTTTTTACCTGTGTGGTTAATATCTAAGGTACCTTACTTTTAACATCAAGCCAGATGGTAGACAGAATAAAACACAAATATCTAGAAGTGATGTAAAACAGGCAAACAGTGAATAAAGATGTCTCTGTAACATCTTAACTGAGGCTCCATTCTGGAGATCCAGCATACCCTGGCATTTTATTTCCTTTTAACTCATTGCTAGACCTCTTAAGAAGCCTCTTAAACACCTTTTTCTTTCCTGTTACTGTAAGTAATTTCTCAAAGTTACTCACTTTTAATTTCAAAATATTTGTATCTACCTGAATAGACTGCTAATTCAAATGCTATTTTTTAAGAACAGGGGCAACAGCTTTAATTATAAACTTTAAAATGAAAAATGTAATTTAACAAGGCAACTACTGTTATCAGGAACTATAGAAAACCACTGCAGCTAGAATGACTGAGGAGTGCTACAGAAGGGAAGAGATTGCTTTTAAAAGTAGAGCTGCCTTCCTGGCTTCGGAGGGAGACTCAGAAGGAGAGCAGAGCAGGATGGAAAAGAGAGGCAGACTAGCTCAAACAGGCAAGAAAGAGTTATAATTCATGCATGTGGTATAAAGAAGCCTTGGGATATGAAATCCATTTGAAATGTTGATTTGATTATTTGTATATAAATAATTCCAAACCCTGCTCAACATTAGCAATGATCTGAGACAACCATGTTGTGTATACCGGTAACGAACTCATCACCTGATCTTTAACTAATGCATCCTTCACTTTGTGATTAAGAGGCACTTACTGCAGAAGTACATTGCACTGCTAATTGGAAGACCTTAGGTCAGGAGCAGACTCAGGTTTTCAGCTGCTGAGCTGTGGACACTCCAGACTGATTCAGTGTTTGCTGTCTCTCTCATACAGTATAGCCTGCTACCTATAGCCTAGTTAAGAGATGCATGGCCGTCTGCACAATACAAGTCGTGAACAACCTGTAGAATAAGGTCACTGGCGGACATTCGTTTGAAGGCATGATGGGATCTCATCCGTGATCCCAACAATTACGCCGCCTTCTATGCCACTTCTGCATGTCAGAAGGTGCAATTTGGGACCAGGGATCAGATCTTGATCATGCCATACTTGCCAATTCAGGATCATTATTCCAGGTTCCCCCTGCACTGGCAAAGTGCCTAACAACCACTAGCTGATTGTCAGGTTTTCTGAGACCCATGGGGCCCGGTGAAGTTCCCAGAGCCATCCAATGATCAGCTGATGATTGGCAGATTGGGAGCACTCCAGGGCTTGAGTGATGGAGCGCTCCTGATCAGCTTAAGCTCTGGAGTACTCCCGATCAGCTGATGATTGGGAGATTGGGAGCACTCCAAGTTTGAGTGGTGGAGCGCTCTGACTCAGCTGATCATCAGCAGTTTGGGAGCTTCCACAGCTTGGCCCTGGACTGCTTCTGATCAGTTGATCATTGGTAGATGAGAAGCACTACACGTCAAGCCCTGTACAGTCCTCATCATGTGGACAATCAGCTGATTGTCAGAGGCTGGAGATGTCATCAGCCACATGTTCAATTTAAGGTGCAATGGCAACCAGCCACAAAGTTATTACACATACTTCATGCAATAACTTTGTGGCTAATTTCCTGTTTCTTTGCACCATTAATCACTTGAACATGTGGTAGGCTGCACTTTAAGATATGATTAACTGGTTAATGGTATCTAAGTATAACATCTGCTCTGGGCCTAAGAGGAGAAAACCAGAGTGCCTGCATGTTTGTAAACACAGTACATGTTCTCTTTAATGATTCCTAAAATTAACAGCTTTCCAAACTTTAACAAAGGTGTTTCTGAAATAGAGCTCAAATCTTATGACGTTAGCAGGTATACTAGGTATATCTTAATGACTATATTCTTTCTATTTCACCTGTCCCTGTAGGTGGCAGTGTGATACAAACTAGATTGAGACACTTTATATTGCTATTATTCTTTTAACAGTTATGAAAATATTTTTCTTTTAACAGTTATGAAAATAAATCCACTGCACTAACTTTTCTAACAAGTTATGCTAAAATTTAATAACTGCCTATTCTAATACTCCTTGCAAATGCATTCCAGATGTTTCTCAATTTATGACATATTTTGTTTCACTAGCTTTAAAATATTGACCAGGTATAGATGTTCAGTTTCCAAATGAAGAAACACTGTTCTCCCAGAATTACTGTTCAGATGTTCAGGCTTTTTCTCCTGCAGAAAAAATGATCATTCCAGGAGAAAACTAACCCACCACCAACTAGGGTTAAATCATTCCCAGGAGAGTTTGTCCCAAGAGACTGAACATCTATACAGTTTCATCTGGCTTAACTCTATCTGCTCCTTGTTGCCTTACCATCCAGTTGAGTGACATAGGAGTGATTTAAAGCAGGAGAGCAAGAGGAGTAGAGCTGTGGGAAAGGCTCCCTGCCTTCCCGAGACCAGGGTCATCCCAGTCTTGAGCAGCAGCTTCCTTCTGTAGCTTGGTAGGTGAAGCCCTGCTCCCAACCACTGGATTTTAAATTTCTGCCCCAATGTTCAGCTGGACAGTGGGGCAACAAAGGAGAGCCAGGAGCAGAAACCAGGTTGGGGAGGCTTTCCCTAAGCCCTGTTCCGAGCTGCTGGCTTTTAAAATGCTTCCCCACTGCTCAGCTGGGTGGCAAGGGGGAGCCAGGAGCAGGGCTGGGGAAAGTCTTCACACACACAATTCCTGTCCCCTTTGGCTTTTATATTGCTGCTTCTGTTGCGTGAGTGGTGGTGGAGGAGGAGGAGGGCAAGGGAAAGTGGAGCTTTACTGCAGTGGCTGAGTGCTCCCCTCCTCTCCCTGCACTTGTATGGATCAGCCCAGAGGAGAGCAAGGAGTGGGTCTGCTCTTCTGTAGGGGAGAACTGGGAGGATCCCCAACATAGAAGAAAAAGGGATTTTAATAAAAATCCATTTTTTGGCTAATTAATTGCAATTTATACTAACCTTTGCAGTGCTATAATAATGAAAATAGTAGAATCTTTATGTAAAGCAATGGTTCTCAACCAGGTGATGGGAGCACTCTGAGTGCCATGAGATCCATTGAAGGATGCTGCAGGAAGTGTGGAGGTAAACAGATAAAGGCAGGCTCAGACTCTCCCATTCCCTGACCCCCACCTCCCAGCCTCTCTCTCAGGAGGTAAGCACTGTAAATCAGTTTTTGGAATGGGTGCCTCTCAATTCAGAAAAGTTACAGAGGGATGCCTTGAGTCTAGAAAGGTTGAGGACCATGCTGTAGAGAGTCATTGAACTGTGTCTAGAGCTACTCTGTGTAATGACAGCTTTTAGAAACACAGGCCTTACAGAATCAGACAATTGATCCACTAAATCTACTCTCCTAATTCAACAGTGGAATACAACTCCGCACCATCCATAATTAACCTAGTCACAGTGTAACTTTGTTTCTATGTCTTGCAGGAAATTAGTTTAAAGCCCACAGCATAAGATCTGATTACCATTAATTTCATAGGCAGATATTTAAATATTATTATTTGTCATGAAATCATGCAGTTTTAATTAAGGAAAGAAAAGCTTTATTTACATTTTGTTAGTAAGCACAGCGCCTACCCCATCAGAATGTGTTAAAACACTAATGAGATAACAAGAAACCTTAGTATAGTTATGTATTTGAGTACAGTGACATAATCTCTTTGACTATCCAAATCTGTTTTCCAAGAAGGATATATAAGAACCTTTGTTCTGTCCTTTCCAAAGGCCCTTACAACATTTCACTTACAGTGGTTTCAGCGTCAGTACATTCTGGAGTGCTCAGCCATTCTAATGACATAGAATGAGTATCTGTCAAACCATAATCTTTTCAAGTAAACAAAACCAAAACCAATCTGATTGACATGATTTGGTTTTGGAGGTAAATACCTGCGAAACAGGACAGAAATTTTGAGGCAGAGATTTTGTAGCCCTTTTCAACAGAAAGACAGATCTCTATAACCATCATTCCCTTAAGCCCTCCCAGACTTGAAGAAAAATGAGATAAATCAGCCACTGTTTTTTCTTAGTTTTCCAAGTGACAGGTTTACTACTTTTTTTTTTCTTAATTTTACTGGTACAATCTGCCAAGTGGTATCATCATTTCTAGTATCCACTATTTTATATGAATTGCTGAGCAATCTGGTCTTACACTTAAATAGGATTCAGGGTTCCTTATGAAATGAGCACAATTTTTCATTTTGGATCAAATGTATGTTATCTATTTATACACTGTTTTGAGATCTTTGCATGTGATTTACAGGCCTCCACAGAAACCAACCTTTACAAGTTCCCCAAAATATTAACCAAATTGGGTATTTACAGTAGGGCCCAACCACACACTCATATGGTTGTTTAAATATAGTCATTTTCTGGCACTATAATTGACAACTCATCTCTCCCATTCACTCTACCAGCAGAAAAACAAGCTAGAATACAGATCTCCTTTAAGCTTTACAGACAAGCATATTAACACACTGTTATACTTGCCTAGCTTGACTATACTGGGAAACCATTCTGTGTTATAATATATGCTAAGTAATATGATGTTAAACACTATGTAACACAAATCATTCCCCAGAACAGACAAGCCTCTAAGGCAGATAGGCTCAGAAAAAGGAAATTATGCAAGTGTTTCTGAAATTGGAATGCTTCAAAAGCAGAAAACACCTTCTTTAACTACCTTAATTAAGAACTCACCGTATTCTTCAAACAGCTTGCAAACAAAAGAAAAATATTTGCAAATTGATCATGTATTTTTAATTGATTCCCAATACTGTGACCAAGTGAAATGTTAAACTACTTTGACAACATTCTAATAGGACAAATGATTCACTTTAGAGGCCACGCTGACTTCCTGAAAAACACTCTGAAGTTATCTCTGTGAGCTGAGGCATTTAGATCAGCTAACCAAACATGCATATGGCTGAATCTGGGGCAGTGTTTTAGGTTAGCATATGACCTTGTAGCATGGATGGAGGATTGTCCTATTAATTAGACTACTGTCAAGATATTTCAAGATTTCTTAATAACTGTTTCCAATAAAGTCTAATTAGAACATTTTTCTAGCATGCTGGAGTTGGAAAGAGTTTTAGTTTGTGAGACTGGTGGTTAGTTTTTTTCTTCAGATCAATGCAGAGCTTTCAAATATACTATATATGGAAACATCAGACTGGAAGGTACCAACTACGTTGTTAAGTTCATTCCTTTGTCTTCACATTTCAACATTCCCTGAAATACTGACTGCAAGAATGGTTTTCCAACTTGCCTTTCGATAAAGCAAGTGGTTTTATTCAAATCCCTAAACAAAATAAGGCTGCAATTTCCTCACTACATACTTATCTTCCTTGCCTTCTGAATATTAAGACTTTTGATAGAAGACTCATCCTTTAATGGCTTATTTTAATTCTTGATTTTATTTAAAAAATGTATTGATTGAGCATAGTTCTGAGAATGAGGATGGTGAAATGAGTAACCGGGAAAAAAGAATGTTCACTCGTCATCCGAGTCAGAATGAAAGTTTGTGTGGCATGAAGTGGCACGCTCTCTTCCTCTATTTTAAATATTGACATGTTTCACAGTAAAAAAACCCAACTACCTCCACCACCCCAAAACAGATAAAATGCAGTCTTGTTCACCTTAGGAGAGGAGAGTCAAACGAGAGTACAGGGTTCAGAAATCTACAAAGTTAATCTAAAAGCTGTAAAACCAGTACAGGCCATGCATTTTGAATTACTGTTAAGTCATTATAGTGCAAGGGGCAATCTAAATAGAGGTGCACCAAAAGAGATTTTTGCGGCTGATACCGATAGACAATTTTGAAGGAGGCATATTGGCCGATACCGATCCGATTTCATATACCAGCTATGTGCAGCTGGTAAGTCTGTTGTGGTGGAAGGAGAGGGGGAGGGAAAGGGAGGGAGATCAAGGCCCCTGCGGTGAGGGAGGGAGTGGGGCTGGGGCAGGCACTGCCCAGCTGGGGCGCGGCAAGGTACAGATTCATAGATTGTAAGGCCAGAAGGGACCGTGGAAGATCACTGGGTCCAGCTCCCTGCACCAAGCAGGAAAGATAACTGGAGGTCAGGTGACCCCAGCAAGGTGACTGTCTAGTCTCCTCTTGAAGATGTCCAGGGTAGGTGATTGCACCACCTCTAGCGGGAGCATATTCCACTTTCTGGTCACCCTGACTGTGAAGAAGTTTTTCCTAATGTTGAGCCTGAATTGGTCTTCTAGGAGTTTGCTGCCATTACTCCTAGTTTTCCCCTCAGGTGCCCTGGTGAACAGTTGCTCACTGAGCCCTTGATATACTCCCCTAGTGTAGCAGTAAGCTGCTACCAGGTCCTCTCTCAGTCTTCTTTCCTCAGGCTGAAGAGTCCCAGATCCCTCTGCCTTTCCTCGTATGGCTTGCCTATGTCCTTGTTAGTGTGGTGCCCAGAACTGGACACAGTACTCCAGCTGTGGTCTCACCAGTGCTGAGTAGAGTGGAAGACTCACCCCTTGCCTTTGCTGGAGATGCACCAATTGATGCATGCCAGAGTATTATTTACCCTACCGGCTATAGCAGGGGTGGGCAAAATGTGGCCCTCCAGGGCATTCTATCCGGCCCGCAGGGCCCCTAAAAAATTTAGAAAATTAATATTTATCTGCCCCTGGCTGCCTGTCATGTGGCCCTCAATGGCTTGCCAAAACTCAGTAGGAGGCCTTCTGCTTGAAATAACTGCCTGCCCCTGGGCTACAGCATCGCACTGCTGGCTCATGTTCATACTGCAGTCTATTATTACCCCCAGGTCCCTCTAATTCATGGTGCTAGTCAGTTTGGTGCCACCAAGTCAGTAGGTATGTTGGGGGTTGCTCGTCCCGAGGTGGAGTGCTTTACATTTCTTGATGTTGAACTTCATCAGATTCTGATCCTCCCAACTTGCTTGCTAGGTCCGCTTGTATCTGGAACCTATCTTCAAGCGTGACCACGCTTCCCCATAACTTGGTGTTGTCCATGAACTTGGCTGGTGACCTCTTCGCCCCCACATCCAAATCGTTAATAAAGATGTTCAAAAGTAATGGAGCGAGCACCAACCCCTGCGGAACACCGCTGCCCACCTCTTGCCAGGATGACACAGATCTGCTCACTAAGACTCTCTGGGTCCTATCCTTCATCTAGTTTCTCACCCACCTGTCTCGGGGTTAAGCCTATAATCCTCCAATTTTCTTGCGAGGACATTATGAAATACTAGATCAAAGGCCTTTTGGCATGGGACTGAGCCGTGGCTTGTCCAGGGGGTGTGTGTGTGGGGGGGCAGCTCCTGCTGCTGTGTGCACCCTGGGAAGGCAAGGGGTAGGGGCATGTGCCCCGCTGGATCTGTGCGGGTTGCGGGCTGCAGCTGCAGGCTGAGGCAGTGCTGGGCAGGCGGCAGCGCTGGGAGGGGACTCCGGGGTAGGGCCACCCCAAAAATCACTGTAGCCGCCCTACAGCCCCATTCCCAAAGCCACCACTGCCTGCCCTGTGCAGATCCGGGGGCACATGCCCCCCACCCCGATGCCCTCCTGGACGAGTGGCAGGAGCCACCAGTTGAGCCACTGGACAAGCAGTGTGCAGCGGCGGAAGCTGCCCCCTCCCCTGTCCCCGCGCCCCTGATATAAGCTGTGGCTCCATCCCATGACCCCTCCCCATCACCCCGGCTGGGCAGCGCCTGCCCCATCCCCTGCCCCACTCCCTCCTCACTGCGGGGACCTTGATCTGCCTGCCTGCAACCCTCCCCTTTCACCACACCAGACTGACAAGCTTCACGCAGTTCTTCATGCTGCTGGCCGTGCTCTTTACTGCCTACATGCTGCGCTGTGGCTGTGCACATGCACGAGGCATTTATCAGTCAAATTATTGGCCACATCAGGCTGATTTACAATGCAGACAATTTTCTTTATATTGGTGCCGATCCGACATCTCGGACCGATGTATCAGCACACCTCTTAATCTAAACATTACTTTCTCTGTGACTGAGCAGATTACATTTTAAATTTCCCTTGCACATCAGCCAACTATTTTGCAGACCAACAAAAATATTGTTTTATGTTCTCCTCATTAGGATTAACAACACTGAATTAATAGAAATCCCTCTTATACAGTATATGGTGATCCTGCTTTGTGATCCTGCTCCATAAAGATATTTTTCAATAATACAAATCTAAGTTTGTGTTATTCTCTTTATTATTTTGATGCCCTTGCTCATCTGCCTGATTTAGGGTCTGTCTCAGCTAAGCCTCTTTTCTAGTTGGTTATTCACTTGTGATATCACTAGTCTTGTACGTTCACTGCTAACATTATATTGCAGAAAACAAATCTTTGAGTCACAATCACCATCACAGAACCCATCATCATGACAATCTGACTCTCAATTATTTGAGATTTGTTCTGAAAATATAGGGTGAAAAGAGAACACTGATCCTAACCTATGACTTTTAGTTATACTGCTTAGCATTATATCTCATCAGGCACGTAGTGCTTCTTTCATTCTTAAGCACTGAAAGAGAACAATAGACAATATAAATTAAAATACAAAGAGAGCAACAGACAGCATAATCCTGATATGATACAATACAGTGATATTAGTATAAATGATTAGCATAAATTGTATTTATATGATTATTATATGTTATATATAATAACCATGCATTCATCCCCTTGTAAAACAGAAGGAAAAAAATGTTCAAAGTGCAAACGGACAGCAGATCAGAGGAGACAGAGTAGAATGCAGGAAACTGAAAGGTTTGGAACATGGTGAAGGAGACTAAGAGAATGGGAAAGGAAGGATCTTCTTTAGCAAATCATAAGGCTTTCACTACAGAGTGGGCACCACCTTTTCAGCAGAAACATTTAAAGAGAAAAGATGACTCAGAGAACTGGTAATGAGATATAAAACCTTTCATCCCATGGACTCTGGTTCAAATCCATCCCAGGTCGGTTTCATTCCAAGTTATTAGTACGTAAAAGGCTGTTTGGCGGTCTAATGAAATGAATGGGTGGTTTTAACCCATTTCCTAGTGGACAGGTGTCCCCTACCATAAACATATCATCACAAATAGTACCCTTGTTGGTAGTTTCTGCCAGATGGAGAATGAATTGCCCTCTTGCCACCAGATGTGCTAATTCATGTTTGAGGCAATTAGGGCTATAGAGGAAAGCATGTACTCCTGATGTCTGTGTTATACTTATTATTAGATAGAAAGTTGTCCATAATCATCTCTATAACAGTCAACCTGGTGCTTTTCAGATGCATTAAATTTATTTTTTTTAGTAAAAAAACTTTGGTTTTAATGGCAAAGTACAGAGGAGAAAGAGATATTCAATGTTTACTGCTATTTGAATAATTTGAGTATGATCTAAATCAGCAATGGTTCACAAACTATGTGAATTATTTGTGTTGACATGACATGAATTTAATTCTCTGATAAATGTTTGAGTATTGTACTTTCTGTAGTGAGATGAAAAAGTGTTCCTGTGTCAGATCACAATTGCAACAATGTGTGCATATTTATTCTAGAAGCAGGTTGTGGAGTTCTACTGTTTTGTGAAGCCTTCAAACTAATCTTTTTAAAATTAATGTACTTGCCAATTGTACATTCTAGAGGGAAGAGCAGCTGCTTTCCCACAAATGTATGCATACTGTAGCCTTTTGAAGAAAATTTTGTTTATTAATGGTAATCTATTTTTCATAACTTAGTGATTTCTTAGATAGTAGAGTAAAAGACAATTTTCCTTTCATGTACTCACTGCATACTGAAGAGACAGATGCAGTTGAAAGAGAGAGACATGCCATGCTGCAGGCCAAACTTGGAACTGCTTAATGTGACTTATGGCTAAAAAAATCTCTCTTTTATACATGACATACAATACTCACATAACAGAGAGTATTGTGGGCAATGATCTCTCTCCTCACAACAAAGCAGTCAAAGGTTTGGGAGCTAAATCCTTTCTCATGTTACTCACTCAACTAACCCCACCGAAATCAACTGGACTAATAAAGTGTTATTTGGCTTTTGGTTTTAATCTTCTTACAGACAGAAGTTCCTATATAATAACACATAGGTTAACTTAAGAGACAAAAAGGAGAAAGATACAGGGGTGGGGGGAAAAAATTGGACTAAGGAAAGGCAATTTTATTGTGATGTAGCCATGTAAATCCCTCTAGGAACTTTCTCTAGTAAGGTCAGTGCCTTACAACTATCACTCCATGGACCATAATACAGTTTCTTCATGAAATCTGTTTTTTTCTTTTGTGCCTCAGGCAACAGTATCAAATAAGTTTAACTCTTTCAGTATACACACTGCTGTACTTAAAGCTAAATGTATAGCACATGCTGGAGCAAAGCTGCAATTGGAAAGGAGCAGATGGCCACCCACAGAAAAGGACTCACAAGGCTAGCAAATTTCCCTGTGAAATGAGATGGGGAAAAAGGTCAGTGTAGGTATTTCCTGTAGATTCTAAATTGCATTAGAAGAAAATATACTATTATGTACAAGAACGACAAAAGTCTAACAATAATCTTCTGAGTTTCTTTAAGATTCATTATGGAGTAGTCACTTTCATCCTGGGACACACAGATTGTAAGTTCCTTTCTCTCTCCTTTTTTCCTAAATCAACCAGTATTGTTTACAGTATTTCTTTTGAGAAATCTCTTACCAGCCAAAATATCATAAATATTAAACCACAAGATAAAGAAAATACGGGGGACAATTAACATTCCTGTTAACTGAGGGCTAAAATTCAATTCACTTAGAGATCTGAACCCCCGTGCTCATTGAAGTCAATGACAAAACTCCCATAGCGTTTAATGGGCAAAAATGAGTGCGTTTCAAGAGCCTACATTTGCAAGTATATCCATATAATGGGTGGATATATATTTATGCATTCAGTTTGCATCCCTCTCATATTTTCAGTGAGTTCTGTAAAAAAAAAGTGCATGCATGTGTAAATGAATTCTGACCTGTTTAAAACCATTTTATACTTAAAATATTAAAAAAGATATTCTTAAATTTTCTCTCAGACAGGTGAAATAAATAAATAAATAGGTCCCACTGAAAACAATAACATGAACAGAGCCCAGAATTCAATTCATGGAATGATCCTGTACTGAAAAGTAGGTGAACTCGACAACCTGTAAGGCTTTGTCCATCTTATTTCTGTGTAACTTCTGGTAAGGGCATTCTGAAAATCCAAGTAATTGGAACAGCAGCAAAATATCTAGATCCAACTTCCGGATCTGGAACCAACTTCCAAGGGAAGTGGTGCTGGCTCCTACCCTGGGGGTCTTTAGGAGGAAGCTTGATGATTACCTAGCTGGGGTCACACGAGCTCAGTATTCTCTCCTGCCCAGGGCAGGGGGTCGGACTTGAAGATCTACTTAGGTCCCTTCCGAACCTACATATACGAATCTATGAAAATAGACTTAAATAAGCACCTGGCCTTAATCCAATGTTCTTTAACCTTCACATGGACTAGAGGAAGTCTGCTGAGCTTAAAGGATAGTTTTGGTTAATTTTTTTTTGCTTGCTTAACATTAGAAGGCCCACAGCATATGTATAATTTTAATGAAGACTTTAAAAGAGTTGTTCATTAAGAAGCTAACATAGTGAAACACAATTGTGAAGATTTTGGATGAACAATTTCTTTCACGTATGTTCCTGTAAGGCCTATAAAAAGGGTCTCTAAATATTTGAGGCCAGAACCCTCTTCCGGTAGTGAAACCAGAAGTTGAAATCAAAATAGAGGTTCTTTTCTCACTTGGTCTACCATGTCTGCAGGCAGGTGGGCATGTATTTTGCCTCCAAGGCAAAACTGACTCTTAAACCCCATGATCACAGATAAACCACCAGAAGGCAGAGACATACTTAGATCTTTGGAGAACTGGATCCATACCTCTGCCCATCACCTCCCTCCTTCCAAGTGAATGGAGCTCTATCGGAGTGACATTCCTAGCGACTGTTCCTGGCTGCGGCTGCAGCTAGGAACTCTCTTAACAGAAAATCCTCACAAGATATGTGGGCACAGCACAATACTGTAGTAGCTTTTTAAAGTTTTCATGGGCCAGTAGGAGTACAATGTGTCCAATGCAGTTTAGTCCTACCCAATCAGGGACCACCCATTGCCTGCCCTCTCTTATTCCTATTCCCCTGTATATGAGACCCTACTCAGTGAAGAGCTTTCTAGGGACCTGTGGAGACAGCTGATGATTAGGCAGGTGGCTTATAGGGGTAAGATTTGACCGTAAATAGTTTATCCACAATACTGTTGTAGACTGCATAAGGCTACCTTACTGTATATCAGCCCAAGACAAAATATAAGAACTTTGGCTAGGTACGGACATTCAAAAAGCCCAAGGCAGAATTCATTTAAGTTATTAAGTTTTCTGCAAGTGGCATAGTTTAGATCAGTAGTGAACAGATCACACATTTGTCCTTTGGTGAGGGGGAGAGAGGGGACACAATCTTAGATAGAGTTCTGCCATTTTTAAACCTGTCTGTGTGCGCCAAACTTCTGTTCTGTTACATGTATAGACTGGTTTCTGATAACTTTTATTGGTAATATCTGTACCTGGGCCTTTATTTCAGCATGCATTAGTTTTCAATAAATTGCCTGTACAATCAATATGTCTTTGTTGTCTGCTTCTGTGCAGACAATTTGCAATTCTGTGCAAAAGTAAAAACCAAAATTTAATGTAACAACTCAGTCAAAAAGTATGAAAGAACGTGTATTTACAGACAATGATGAGAGCAGTCTATTACCCTTTTTTGACAAAATCAAAAACGTAACATTTAAAATAATCATGGAATGTTAGAAGGGACATGAGGGTTAGAAGGGACATGAGGAGGTGTAGTCCAACTCCCTGCTCAAATCAGGACCAGCCCCATCTTAAAAACCTCCAAGGATGGAGTTTCTACCACCTCTCTGGGCAACCTGTTCCAGTGTTTTACTACCTTCCTAGTAAGAAAGCTTTTTCCAATAGCTCACCTAAACTTCCCTTGCTGAAACTTGAGACCATTTCTCTTTGCTCTGTCATCTGCCACCACTGAGAACAGTCTAGCTCCATCCTCTTTGGAACCATCTTTCAGGCAGCTGAAGGCTGCTATTAAATACCCTCTCAGTTTTCTCTTCTACAGGCTAAAGTTCCCTCAGCCTCTTCTAAAATGTCATGTGCTCCAGTCCCATAACTATTTTCACTGGACTCTGCTGGACTCTGCAATTTGTCCACATCCTTTTGGTAGTGGGGGGCCCAAGGTTGGACACAGCACTCCAGATGTAGCCTCACCAGTGCTGAATAGAGGGGAATAATCACTTCCCTCAATCTGCTGACAACCCTCCTACTACTGTTGCTCAGTGTGCTGTTAGCCTTTGCAACAAGGAAACACTGTTTGTTGGCTCATATTTAGCCTGTTGTCCACTGTAACCCCCAGGTCCTTTTCAGCCAGTCAGTTGGTCCCTAGCCTGTACTGGTGCATGGGATTATTCCAGGACTTTGCACTTTTCCTTACTGAACCTTATGAAGTTTCTTTTGAATCCTTCAGTCCTTTCAATCTTCTGATTTGTCTAGGTCTCTCTGAATCCTAGCCCTACTCTCCAGAATATCTACTACTCCTCCCAGCTTGGTGTCATCTACAAACTTGCTTAAGGTGCACTCTGTGCCATCTTCTAGGTTGTTGATAAAGATGTTGAACAACACTGGTCTGACCCCTGGGCCACTCCACTTGATACTGACTGCCAATTAGACATTGAGCCATTGATGATCCAGCCAGTTTTCTATTCACCTTATAGCCCACTCATACAACCTGTACTTCCTTAGCTTTCTTGCAAGCATCTTGTGGGAGACAGTATCAAAAGCCTTGCTAAAGTCAAGGTATATCTTGTCTACTGCCCTCCCCAAATCCACAAAGCCAGTCATCTCACCATAGAAGACAATAAGTTGGTCAGGCATGACTTGCCCTTTATGAATCCATGCTGACTGTTCTTAGTCACCACCTTCTCCTCTAAGTGTATAAAAGTGGATTCCGTGAGGACCTGCTCCATGATTTTTCTAGGGACTGAAGTGACGCTGACTGGTCTGTAGTTCCCTGGATCCTCCCTATTCCCTGCATTTTTATACTCACTAGTTAGTACTTCCTATTAAAAATAATTTCAATTTTAATCTGTATTACTTAGATAAATTTTTTCATGGCACATATAGTTATAACTAATAGAACCAGGGGAGTCCCCTGTGGTTCAGTGGTAGAATCCTTGTCTGCCACACAAGAGACCTGGGTTTAATTCCCGGATACTTATACAACTACAGTCAGGGAGGCACCAAATGTCTGGACTTAGGCCTTTGGATTCTGTCTCAGTGGCCTGAAGTGGGGACGGAAGGTCTGAGCAGCCTCCGAACTCCTGCCTAGCCATATGTGTTGAAGATCTGGCTGACCTCTTACGCATATACCATGATCTGAAAGGATTGATGGTTGCCAAATCAATGCCAGCCACTGCTGAGGTTATGCCTCCAGCTCAATTTGCTTAGACAAAAAATCATAGCATTTATATAAACTGGAATACTGGTTCCTGAAGAAGTAGGGATTCCAATATAACAGTATTGTGCTAATACGTGAGTGTGAGGCTGTGAAATCCACAATACATGAAAGTGAAAAATGGTCAGTCTGATTTCAAGACCAATCATTCAAAGACAAGCAGGCATTAATAAAATTACACACAAATAAAAATCAATGTCCAAATAGCTTACACTCTCCCAGATTATTAAGAAGCATTTCTTGAACTGCAATTATTCTACCAGCTCCATCCATCTATTTACCCTTGCCTGCTAGACAAAGCCTGACAGAAGATATAAGTCTTTGTTGAAATTCAATAAATTCAGGGACTGGGAAACTAAGAGGTGAAGCAAATTTCACATTTCATGATTGCATGGATAACCCAGAATTTCCATATGTAAGTGGCTAGTCAGCTGTTTCCTTGAACGTGTGTGCCGATACTTGCTTTAAATAGTTATATGTATTTAAAACTTACAGAAAACTAAGTCTTTGAAAATCTTCCTGGCATTATTTTTTGCTCCACACAATGTCTAGACAAATGAATCAGCATATGCATTGCAAAGTAAATAAGATTTTAAGAATCCTTCCATTAAGAACGAGTGCTATTATTAACATAGATGAGAAATAACCCCCACCCCCGATGACTATATTGATATTGTCCCTTTTTCCATTGGCTCATACGTCTCTTGTGAAAGAAAAGGGGAGGAGGGGGAATACATTTGACTTCCTACCCAGGTACATGAAATTTGCTGAAAAATGCTTTTTTTCATGCTTTGAAGTTTTCAGAGAATTTATCTCCAAAGTACTTTAACATGCAGGAAGACATTCAACAGATGTTCAGATTCAGTAATTATGGGTCCAACCTTTCACATATATCTAACAGAAGGCAGGCTAGGGCCCAAATAAAAGATGGGTAGGGGCTGCCACAAACTCAATTTAAACTTTTGTTAAGCAATTTAGGCAGAAAAAAACTTTTAAAATAATTTAAAGAGATTGAAAACATTAGCATTAACATATCTTTTGTAAAGCAACTCTATTACTTTTCTGCCTTTGTTCAGCTCTGTTTCCCCATAATCTTATCCATAGCCACCTTTTTATTTGCAGGCAATAAAACATTACAGTTACTCATTACACATGGCACTGGCACAGTTGCTACAGCTATCTAGTGTATATTTCAAAACCAAAATACATTTCTCAATTTAATATACTTCTAATGAATCAAATAAAATTCAACCAGGTTCAATCATAATTTATTACGTCAGAAATCATATCATGTGGAGAACTAGCTTTGTATCTCTTACTGCACATTCAGGAGGCTCTGGCCTAATTCAAAACAGTATTCGCTACCTCTTTTTCAGTTTCTGATTGAGAACTACTCCCAAATTTGAAAATGAATTTACATTTTCATTCAGATTAGGTAAGAACAGCAATGCATTTGGGGAGAGTTACTGCACTCCTACCTAATATGGATGTCCAGAATAAATGAGTAACGATCATTCCAAAAGATTTACTTTTTAAAATGCTCTGAAATAACAATTTTGCTAGTTTAGAGTATTTTACATGAGAGCTTAAGATCAAACCAGAAATGGAGAATCGTGGATGTAGAGAACAAATGAAAAACCAGCCTCTAGATCTGTTTCCAAAAGCAAATTTTGATTTTGGAAATACAAGACATGTTATGAAGCTGCTTGTGGACAGCCTTACCTGCAACTCTCACAGGTGTAGCTCCATAAAATATGAATTAAAAGCTAAGATCCTGTTGCTACAAACACTCTCTACTGGAGATAAAAGAACTACTCACTTACGTATTATGCACAGATCTTGCACAATGATAGGCCCCAATTCTTAAAACACTACACAAATGAATAACAACATAACAACTTGTGTGGGTAAAGTTATGCAAGGTTGTAAACTTTGAAGACCAGTGACATGTCTACACTGCATCAGACTGGGCTGTGGAGCATGCCTGAGACCACGATTGGGCATATTCTGGCTGCACACCAAAAAAGGAACTATACAATTTTTTGGCATCTGTATATGGAGAGCAGGAGTGAGTGGGTACTGTGAAAGGAAAAGTTTTATGACCAGGATTGAAATAAGCATTTTATAAACTTATTCAATAGCCAATGCCATATCAAAAGGCATAAATGTTTTTATTTTGAGCAAAGTGAAAACTCAGTCATCCAAAGACAGAATAGTCATAATTCCAAAAATATTTTGTAATTCTCAAAATGCTACTTTGAGGTTTTCTTTGGTTTGGGCGTTCATAGTGTTGTTACCTTAGAATGGGACTAGGGCCTGAGCTTGTTATCAGGTTGGAGAAAGCATTACTTAGATAAGAGACCAGTTGAACAGTTTTGCTCATTTCAGAACAGTAATCCTTCCAGTAAAACAAGAAGTTAAGGGAACAGGATATGCTAGGTCGAACAGTCAGATAATGAGGCAAGGAAGTAAAGAACAGGCAGTAGCTGACTGTTCTCCCTACCTCTATTTGACTCAACCCAAATGCAATGGATAAGTGGGCAGGTCCTCAAAGGGGACAACACAGATAAAAAGGTATACATTTAGAGGCAGATTCTGATCCCTTATTTACATAGAGTGATACCTTAACCCACAGACAATTCCACTGACTGTTCACGGTGGGTAAGGCAGGCAGCTGGTCAGCAGGTGCAGTAAATACTATCCAGAGTTGGGACTTTTTGCAGTGTATTATATTTTATCAAATTGGCCCTGATAAATAAGAGAGCATTATAGACCACCTTTCATACAAGTATTTCAAAGTACTCTGGGCCTTTAGGATTCATTATTCCTGTTTTACAGATGGAAAAACTGAGGGCTAGCATGACTTCTGAATAGCAAAACTGCGATGGGAACCAGAAGTTCTTACATCTCAGCTCCTTACTCTAATCACTTCAATAGAATTAGAACAAAAAGGCAAATATATGTGCGCCTGGTTCCACAGGGTCAGCCAATGGAGTTCTAATCTGCCACAGGGAAGATAATCTGAAATGAGCGATTTCAATTGACTTAACATGTCTATGAGCTAGCACATGCAGTCATAGAAAAAAAGTGGACACTGATAAGGTTAGTTTAGCTGACAGGAAGCTATGGGACACCACTTAAAATAATCTGATAGTTTGAAACAGAGGTGTCAGGTTCCAGCTCTACTTCCAAGTTTTAGTGTATTTGACTATTATTTTCTTTGCTCTCTCTCATGCTTTCATTAAGACGTAGCTAATCACTATATACCGTCATTTACTTTATGCATAAAAATAAGGTGGAAGAGCATGGTAAACTGTATGCTATAAATTGCTGGAGTTCATATCAATTAAGTTAAACACCTACTCACTATATTTTTCTCATTGGGATTATAAGGCAATACAC
>NW_005841981.1:1266986-1268879 GCF_000455745.1 Alligator sinensis | reverse complement strand
AACTCCTGTTAAAAAAGGGGGGGGGGGGGGGGGTGGAATTTTGCCATAATAGAAATCTACTGACTTCAACAGAGTTGCATCAATTTATACCAGAACTAAATTTGGCCGAATTGGTTTACAAGGAAAATAAAATACCAGTGGAGACTTTTATAAAAAAAGGTAATGAGACTAAATCATACATGATTATGGTGGAATAAAAAAGTAAATACAAGCCCAGGAAAAACAGATTATACAATCATTACACAGAAATGAAGCCCAAGGCTATCAGCATGCAGTTAGGTGTTAAAGGACATATAGGTTATACATATACTATTATAATAATTCACAAATTCAAGGTGAAAGATATTTTCTCCTTAGATAAAAATTTATAAAATGCTAATTCAACAGAAGGGAAGGGAATGAAATATTGCTGGTAAAACTTGTCTCTCTCTAAACATATTCAAATTCAAGAATAAAGGCATTCCAGTTCCAAGGCTAGGCAAAAAAAAATATCTTAAAAATAAAACATACACATCTCTCCATATCTCTACTAATGACATATGACTAAATTCCCCCTCTCAATCTGTGCAACAGCAAAGGGCTTGCTAATACCATAGAAGAAATTCACTGACCATGCACTGGCCTCTGGACAGTTGACAAAAGTGGTTGAGGGGTGCTGGTTGTAGCCATGTTGGTTTCAGGACATAGGCAGACAAGGTTCTTTGGGTGAATCTGATATCTTTTAATAGACCAACTGAAATAGTTGGAAAAAAAAATTAAAGCAAGCTTTTGGGTTTAAAAACCCTTCATCAGGCTGATGAAGTTTCTGCAATTGGTGTGTACTCTTCCTGGATGGAATGAAAAGTAAAGAAGCCAGAGGCTGGGCTGGTATGTATATAAGACAGCAGTCAGTGAAGATGTAGATTAAAGAGTCAATGGGTGAGAGAGAGGCTGGGGGTGGGGAGAAGGGGGATGAATGTAGCAGTTAAGTAGTGGAGAGCTAACTGGGGAGTCAGATGTTAGGCAGGTTATAATGTGTCATAAATCCAGTGTCTATATTTAGTCCATGATTTTTAGCATCCAGGAGGTTGATGAAGTGGAGTTCATAGGCTCGTCTCTGAGAAATGTTTTGTGAATTTCCTTTGAGGATTAGAACTGAGAGATTGGAGAGAGTGGTTTTCTTGTGAGAAATGTGCCCCACAGATAATTGGGTATTCTTGTCTTTGATAGATTTCTGGTGTGCATTCATTCTGGTGTGCAGTTGTTGTTTGGTCTCTCCTACGTATTTTCCATCAGGGCATTTGGTGCATTGGATGAGATATATTATATTTCTGGAGGTGCAGCTGTAAGATCCAGGAATGGTGATGGCTCTGTTGTAGGGTGTAGTACTGGGGTGGGCAATTATTTTGAGCGGAGGGTGGCTTACCCAGTTTTGGCAGGCTGTTGAGGGCCGCATGGGTAGCTCCGCCCCTTGACAGGTGCCCCCCCCAGTCACCATCTTGGGACCAACGTCCCAATGTCTTGGGACCAATGTCCCAGGGCCAGTACTGGTGGAGCACAGGCTGGCAGGGGTGTGTGAAGCCAGGCTGGGCTGCACCAGCAGGGAAAGCAGGGAGCTGGCCCGGCTCTATAGAGCCCCTGCTGGCTGGGACCCTGCACTCCTGCCCCCCTGCTCTGGGCCCTGCCAGCACTGGCCCCGGGACACCGGTGCAGGCCCTGTGCTCCCACTGGCCTCCCGCCCCATGGTACAGGCGGGGGGCAGTGCATAGCCCCAAACCCTGCTTGCCAGCAGGGAAGAAGCTGGTGCTGAGTGTGGGGAAAAGTGGACCCTCACCTGCCCCATGGCCAGCGCCCTGCGTTGCAGGCACTCGCAGCCCATGCAGGGCTGTCCAGAGCAGGCACAGGCAGCCCCCG
>NW_005841981.1:1250143-1266627 GCF_000455745.1 Alligator sinensis | reverse complement strand
CCCCCCCGCGCTCCTTCCTTGCCTGGGGTCCCCTCACCCCCCCACCATTTACCTGAGCTTTCTGTGCCTTGGCAGCCACGTGCTCCCGGCCCAGAAACCCTGGAAGGGGCTTCTGGCTGAGGCCAGGCGAGCCCCACTGTTGTTGGAGCCTGCCGGGCTTCCCCTGGGTCCTACTGCAGAGAAATATAATTTTTGAAATTATTTTAGGGGCCCCGCAGGCCGTATAAAATGGCCTTGCAGGCTGGATGCGGCCCACAGGCCATATTTTGCCCACCCGTGGTGTGGTAATAGTGCGGGTGGTAGAGATGTGTTTGCAGGTTTTGCATGTCTTGTCATGGCACGGTCTGGATCCATTCGGTGTGTTCTTGGCCTGAGGGAAGTTTGCTTCTGGTGATGAGGTTAATGAGGTTCAGTGTTTGTTCGAAGGCTAGAATGGGTGGTTCTGGGAAGATTTCTTTAAGAATAGGGTCTCTTTCTAGTATGGGTTGCAATTGTTTGAGGATTTTCCATTTGGGTTCGAGGGAGGGGTGATATGTCATAACCAGCAGTGTGAAATTCATGGGGGGTTTTCGTCTATACTGCAGCAATTCTTCATGTGGTATCTGGGTAGCTCTTTCAGACGTGTGATCTATCTTTCTGGAGGAGTGTCCTTGTTGGGTGAAAGCCTTTTTAAGATTGGTGATGTGTAAATTCAGTGGTATCTGAGGGTTTGGCTGTATAACAATAGCTTTTTTGGTGTGTTTAGGGTGATTGCTGGTTCTGTGCAGATATGCATGTTTGTCTGTGGGATTATTGTATAATGATGTCTGTATTTTACCATTATGGATGTTGATCATTGTGTCTAAAAAGATGTTGGTGATGGAGTATTCAAGAGATAGTTGGAGGGATGGTGATTGCTGAATTTCTGATGGAACTCAATCAAAGTTTGCAGGTTTTCATCATTTGGTCTAATAAAAGATATCAGATTCACCCAAAGAACCTTGTCTGCCTGAGGGGGTTGAAGAAACTCAGCATATCCATTCAGTGTGCAACAGTTAGGGGGTTCTTCAAGTGCAAGAGGACAGGGAGGTCAGGTTAACAACGATCCTGCCCAATGGTGAAGTTCTGTTTCTGATCCCATTTTCCTCAACAATGAATCCATGGGAGTTATTTGCTAATTTCTAAGTAGAAGCCAAGCTAAAATGTGATGACACTGAAGTTCCTAGTTTGAACAGGAAACTGCAGAACAAGAAATCATCCACAGACTGACCTGTGTTAAGTATGGTTTAAACAGGGACTATGAATTCCTACCTCATTCCCTGGGTTAGCTTTTGTAACCCCTTTGTTAATATGGGTTCTTTGCTTGCTTGCTTTTTCCAGCACTGTTCTCTCCCCACTCTCCCTTCCTCCTTTTCTCACCTTCTGTATTCAAATCACTCACTCCAGTTTATACACTGCTCTATGCTGTCCTTTTACAGCATCTGTCATGAAATGAACTTGAGTTCATGAAAGTTTGTGCTCTCTATATATCTCATTTAGTTAGTCTGTAAGGTGCATATCTACCCTATTTCTCCCTGGCTTCAGAAGACATGGCTAACTAGCTCTCACTGATGTTCCTATATGA
The DNA here is from genome assembly GCF_000455745.1 of Alligator sinensis. Classification (NCBI taxonomy): domain Eukaryota; kingdom Metazoa; phylum Chordata; order Crocodylia; family Alligatoridae; genus Alligator; species Alligator sinensis. Next base: position 1,265,024 of record NW_005841981.1, on the reverse strand, counting down.
TGTTGGAAAGTCAGATGGTACTAAAAAAGAGATGTAGGGCGACTGTCTCTTGAGTCAAAGCTGGCAAGAATTTCTCCACTGCTCAGACTTTTAAGGTGATGAATCCATTATGGTTGTGTTGCCCTGTTACTTGAGCCATGCTGGCCATCCAGCCTCCCCAGCTGGCTACCGTTGTATCCAGGCAATCCTAACCCATCTATAGCGCTGGTCTGTCACAGAAGCATCTACAGCTGAGGGAACTGCAGCATGGACATGACACATTACTAGTATTTGACTTGTGTATTTTCCTAAACATACTGGATATTTTACCAATCTAGATACACTGGAGAGCTTCTGGAAAAGTGTGTGTGTGTAAAAATTAGGTTGTTTCCTCATTCTGTACCCGTGTCTATAGACAGGATAGAAAAGTCCATATACTGTTTTGTGCAACTGACCTGGATTGTCAGTCCAGAAAGTGATTTTTACTGTCCCTCTCTTTGAACAGGGGTTTGTACCTGGCCAGATGATCTTTCTTGTGTCAGTTTTAAGTTAAAGGGAACCTCATACCATTTGTAAAAAAGCCCTCCTTTTTAATTTTAATTCAACCCGTTTTTACTTTCATGCTGACATTTGAATCATATTTGCTCTTTTGCCTCTATGTACATGAGTGGTAGTTTATACATAAATGTGTCAATCCACATGGATGCAGAGTTATTTCCATAGAGCAATGGCTTGCTGCTTACAGTATTTCTAAAACCAATTTACTTCCCATTTCATCGCACTGTGCTTTCCATCACTATCCAGTCTTTAAAACAAATGTTTTAACCTACTGTAGACTCACTGCAGGGAAATTTGGTGTGCTCTCCTGTGCTCTGGAGACCTTTTCTGAAAACTGCCAACGTGGCCAAACCACTCTATTACACTGGTGCAACCCCAAAGGAGAACAGAATTGGCCACCGACCAGATGCTTCAACAGAAACCGTTGTAAGGAACAGTAAAAGGCTGTGAAAGAAGGTGCACCTGTTTTTGATTTAAGTTTTCATACTAACCCTTCCGTGGGTTCTGGCTGCTGACAAGTAAACATATGACCCTAAGCAACAAGAACTAAAATTATTATCTTGTTGAAGCTGTGTATTTGCTGACTTTTGTATTTAGCATTTGTTGGGTGCACAGAACAGTTGACAAATATCTTCCTGCCTTTACTTAATAATCTTCTAGAGCAAAGAGCAACTTACTTTATTCTTTTTTCTTTATTTAACTTGTTAGCAGACATGGTAACGTGCCAAAAAATGACAACTCACCACCATCTCCCATCTCTAACACACAAAGTAAATTTACAGTTATAAAGCAAAATAATAGCACATTTATTAGCAATGTAACACATTAAAACCTTTCATGAAAGATTTTGCCTTTAAGAACAGGAGATTATATCTGAATATACCCAATCTTTTTCTCCAGTCTTAATTCATTTGGTTGAGGTGATCCAACTAAGGCACCCTCTACATGTTATATCTATTACACAATTCCCTTGTTAACTGCACAATAAATTTAGATTGGCTACATGTGCAAATTAACTATGTTGCCTTAAAAGATCCAATCAGCTATAAAGTTATCACTCGAAAATGTGTAATAACTTTAGAGCTGGTTTTCTATCCAGCTTTAATTTGCATGTGTAGACAGTCTATGTCTGAGAGACTACTGCTGCTGCTATTTCCCAGTCACTGAGTAGCACAACACACATCCTGAGGCTGGGAGATTGCAGCTGCTGTGATCTCCTAGCCATTTTGATCTCTCAGCTGCCGGGTGCGACACACACCCCTGGGGTTGGGAGATTGCAGCAGTGTCCCACGGCTGCTAGGGCTGGGAGTCCTGCTGTCAGCCCCAACTGCTACGGGAACCTACTTCTTGCTGATACAGGGAGAGACCAGAATCCCACAATCACACCTCCTGCCATGCTAAGGAGGCTAGGGGATGGGCAAACACTGATTGGAGCATGCCTGGGGACTGGCACACAAGAAAGCTCTGAAGAAGGGGACACTAGGATAACAACTCTTGCAAGAGCTGAGGGAACAGTTCTCCCTCAGTGTGACAGGAAATTGAGGGTCTCAACTGGAGGACTCAGATGCCTGTACTCTAATGCCAGGAGCATGGGGAGCACGTAGGAGGAGCCTGCCCTCCTACTCTCCAGTGGGCATTACGATCTAGTAGGGATCACAGAGACCTGGTGGGATCCCTCACATGATTAGAATGTAGCCATAGAGGGCCACACCCTGCACAGAAGGGACCAAATAGGGAAGAAAGGTGGATGTGTAGCTCTCTAAGTGAGGGAGCAGTACACTTCCTTGGAGGCCGACATCAGCTCCAAAGAAGAGTGGCTCGAAACCCTCAGGGTCAAACTATGGGGGGGAAGGAGGGGAGGGTTTAGTGAGAGAGACCTAACTGTAGGTGTATACTACAGACCACCAAACCACGGGGAGGAGCTTGATCTGGAGTTCTTTAGAGAACTGGCAGAGGCTGTGCACATACGGGACATGGTTGTTGTGGTCAACTTCAATTACCCAGACATTGATTGACAGGAACACTCAGCTAAGTTGGATCAGTCGTGTAGCTTCCTGACCTGTATTGAAGAGCTCTATCTGACTCAGGAAGTGCATGGACCAACCAGAGGTAATGCTCTCCTAGACTTGGGTCTTGGCCAAAGGAGACAATCTGGTGAGCGACTTGAATACAGAGAGTAGCCTGAGCAACAGTGACCATGAAATCATTATATTCACAGTCTGTTGCAAGGCAGGCAAATCAGCTAACAGAATTGAAGTTTTGGACTTCAAAAAAGTGAATTTCAACAGGCTCAGGGCAATAGTAGGGGAAGTGCTGCAGGACCAGGGACTGAAGGTAAAAGGAGTGCATGAAGAATGGTTGTTCCTCAACGACACGATCCTCAAAGCACAAAAGAAAATCATTCCCGTGTGGAGGAAAGGTAGAAGAGGGGCTGGTAAGCTCTCTTGGTTTAATAGGGATACCATGGTCCAATTGAAAAAAGAAGAAAAAGGCATACAGACCATGGAAGCTTGGGACAGTCCCTAAGGAGGACTATACAACAACGGCCCACATTTGTAGGGAGAAGATTAGAAAGACTAAGGCAGCAACTGAATTTAAGCTAGCAACGGGAATCAAGGACAATAAAAAGTCCTTCTTTAGGCATGTAGGGAACAGGAGGAAAACAAATGGAAGTGTGGTACTGCTTACCAACTCGGGACAGCTGGTTACCAACACTCAGGAGAAAACTGAACTCCTAAATAACTACTTTGCTTTGGTATTTTACCAGACTAAGAGGAAAATCATGTTAGATAAGGTTCAGAATAGGCATGGTGGGAATGATCGTCTTTCTACTGTTGACGCTGAGCTGGTGCATAATCAGTTAGAAAAGTTAGACATTTATAACAGGACCAGATGAACTTCACCCGAGAGTGCTAAGGGAGCTGGCCGAAGTCATGGTGAGACCTCTGGTGAAAGTTTTCCAAAACTCATGGTGTGCGGGGGAGGCTCCTGAAGGCTGGAAAAGGGCCAATGTTGTGTCCATCTTCAAGCAGGGAAGGAGAGGACGCAGGCAACTATAGGCCAATTAGCCTAACTTCTATCCCAGGGAAAATCCTGGAAAAACTAATCAAAGAGTCTATGTGTGATATGCTTGCAGAAGGTAGGATTCTGAACGACAGCCAGCATGGCTTCATTGCGGGCAGGTCTTGTTTTACCAATCCCACCTCCTTCCGTGACCAGGTAACTCACCACCTGGATAAGAGAGAGACTGTTGACATTGTATACCTAGACTTTCAAAAAGACATACAAAAAACTAGAACTCTGGGTTCCAAAATTATACCTTTTATTAGACCAACTCGAAAATGGCAAGAAAACTGTCCTTTTCTGCAAGCTTTCGGGATCAAAGTCCCTTCATTGGGCTCTGGGAAAAGTGTAGATGGTACAAGATGGTAGACTTTCAAAAGGCCTTTAATCTGGTATCCCATGATGTTCTCACGGGAAAATTGGAGGATTATGGACTTAACTGCTTGACAGTTAGGTGGGTAGGAAGCTGGCTATGGGGTAGGACCCCACAAAGTTCTGATGAATGGATCCGCGTTGTCCTGGTGAGAAGTGGCCAGTGGTGTCCCATAGGGGTCCGTGCTTGGCTCAGTGCTTTTCAACATTTTTATCAATGATTTGGATGTGGAGGTGAAGAGCTCACTAGCCAAGTCTGTGGCCAACACCAAGTTATGGGGGAGTGTGGTCATGCTTGAAGATAGGCTGCAGATACAGGCAGACCTAGATGGGCTGGCAAGTTGGGCGGACTGGAACCAGATGAAGTTCAACACTGAGAAATGTAAAATGCTTCACCTGGGGACAAACAATCCCCAACATAGTCAAATTGGCGCCACCAAGCCTGTAAGTAACACCACAACTGAAAAGGACCTAGGGGTAATAATAGACCATAGTATGAACATGAGCTGTCAGTGCGATGCTGTAGCCAGCAAGGCAAACAATACTCTGGCATGCATCAACCGATGCATCTCAAGTAAAACCAAGGAAGTGATTCTTCTGCTTTACTCAGCATTGGTGAGACTGCAGCTGGAGTACTGCGTCCAGTTTTGGACGCCGCACTTGAACAAGGATGTGGAAAAGCTTGAGAGAATCCAAAGAAGAGCCACCCGTAGGAACAGAAACTTGCAAGGCAAGCCATGTAAGGAAAGGCTGAGGGACCTGGGCCTCTTCAGCCTAAAAAAAGAGAAGGCTGAGAGGGGATTTGGTAGCAGCTTACTACTACATCAGGGGAATACATCAGGGGCTCAGCAAACAACTGTTCACCAGGGCACCCTTAGGGAAACCAGGAGTAATGGCCACAAACTCCTGGAAGACCGTTTCAGGCTTAACTCTAGGAAAAACTTCTTCACAATCAGGGTGTCCAGACTGTGGAATAAACTCCCTCCCTGAAGATCTTCAAGAGAAGACAAGACAGTTACCTCGCTGGGGTCACCTGACCACAGTTGTCTTTCCTGCCTAGAGCAGGGGGGCTGAACCCGATGATCTTGCGAGGTCCCTTCCAGCCCCACAATCTATGAATCTATGCATATGTGGCCTGGTAGGAAGCATAACTGTGTGGATTGAGCATTAGATCCCCTGGTGCCTTTACCTGCTTGTGTACGGGGGGGCGGGCGCTAAGTCTAACTTCAATTTTGGATTACGTTTGTCAGAACCTTAATTTTGTGGAAAAAACCCTACATCTAAGTATCTGAGCTCCAAAATCTGATCTACTTCACATTGCTCTCTTCTTGGGTAGAATGATCTAACATGCATATATTTGTTGTTTTAGTGTTAAAGATACAAGTTGCATTAAAAAAAAAATCAGAGCATTCTATTTTATTGCACAAAAATATAATCTCCTCCCGAACTTACTAAATTAATACCATTGATAATTGTTTCGTAAAGGGTCATCACATTCTAAGGAACTCCCAACTGGTTGGAAGCTCAGCTCTTGAGACACAGGGAATTAGAAATGGCCATTTTTTTTAATAACAGAGAATGAGCTCTTTTCCAAATCCTGATAAAAAGATGAATTTTATGCTCAAGCAATGAGCCATGAATCATCTAAAACACATGGGTAATATTATAGTACACTTAAAGCCAGAACCCTGTAAGTAATCTGTTATTTGGTTATAAAAGAGTGATTTACTTTTCTATGCTTGATGGCATCAGAGGACACTGACAGCTGTAGAATTTATTTATGTGGGTAGGGAGGAAGTCAGAATATTTGAACCCTATCTAAGAAGGTTTCTGGCAGCTGTTCTCAGTGGACTCTTGTTGACTCTTAGGGTAAGGTAAAGGCTTGGAAAAGGGAGGAGGTGCAGAGACTTGTAAGGCTGTCAGGCTGCAGCAACTGATGTAAAATTGCTCTGAGTTTTCATTCAGTGTCCTGGTGGGGTATAGAGAGGGAATATTCTTCCCTCTGGTCCCTGCATAACTCCTTTGTGAATCATTCCAGTGTTTAGATTGGATTTCAGAATTAGGATTTCCCAACAGAAATGTAAAACACTCATTGGCCCCAACTCTGCTCTTACCAAAATCAATGGGTATTTTGCAATAGACTTCAAAAGGTAATTGGATTCTTCACAAATGTCTCTTGAACACTCTGTATTGCTGATGAAAAGCAACAAAGTAGCCAGCAGAGGGGGTACAGTTCAGCTATTCCTAGAACTATGCTATCATTGTTTCTTTGTCTTTATATTTTGTCATCAGTAAACAGGAAAAGCCATATAGGTGTAGAGAGGAGAAGTGTTTGCCAAATGGGAAAGGAAAAAAGCAGTAGGAAAAAATGTTAATTTTAAGCTTCTAAAAGTTTAATACAATGAAAATCAAACAACAGCAAACGTACACATAATTTTAAAGAATTAAAAAATAAAGCCTTTTTGGTTACATATTTTGTCTTAATATTATATACATCATATTTATTTTCTCAATTATGGCAATGTATCATTTTAGGAAATGCAGAAAGAAACATGAACATTGTTTAAGTCAATGAGTTTCTGCAGAAGAACAAAGATGCCAATGAATTTTCTGTGTGCAATGATGGGTAAAACTCTTAATTCAATTAAATGGATCCAATCTGGTTGAACTTGGAACAGCAGTGCAAGCCTCTATAGTACACTCAGTGGTAACGTCAGAGTCTGATGTAGCAACTCTCCCTCCTTAAATGTAACACAGCTCAGAAAATACACAAAACCAGAAACTTTCTTATCACGTTACAAATTTCTCACTATCAAATCAATACATTCCAAAAGGAAGGGTTTCATATTTTTCAATGGTGTTCCAAGAAGGTTGACCAAAAAAAGTATAATGCAGTTACTAGACAAATACAGGGCTAAATTCTCAGTTATCTCTAATCTTATATGCCTCAGTTGTAGGTAGAAAATGTTGGATGCTTTTAGGATCTGACTGTCAAAATGTTTAGCTTGCACAAATCCATTTTGGCTGAATGTGAGCTGTATTTTTTCAGCACATCTGAAAATGAGCCCTAAGGTCTTAATTCAAGGACTTTAGGAATTTAAGTGCTTACTGTCCTGCATAGTTGTACTGGAGACTATGTGACCACAGATATCCAAAAATTGACACACACAAAATTAGAAGATGTTTGGTCTAGAACATCATTCCAGGACAGCAAGTAAAATCCTTGTTATAGGCCTTGCACTGGCAATCACAAGGGTTCCCAAAGTACAGAAGCTTTAAAAACAATCTGAAGCGTTATCCTTTGGTTTTAAATGCTAAAAGGTGGCTCAATTTAAGATTAAAATTCTACTGAAGTGTCACAAAAATCAAACGATATGCTATTGACCAAGGTTTATAACTTCTTTGGAGCAGGGGACCAAAATAACGCTGCTTGGTCTGAGGAGGGTCGGCACTTCTGACATGGCTGGTGCTGCCACCATGTATGCAACCTGCGGCAGAATCCCCCTGCCAAATGCCAAAACGCTGCTGAATTGCCTTGCTGCTGAAATGTTGATGATGTCTGGGCTTTGTAGGCTGGAGAAAAATCACTTGGCGGGCTGGATCTAGCCACAGTAGGTTGCCAGCCTATGCTATAGACTATAGGAACTTGTGTTTAAAAACTGTAATACTTCCCCCATATGTGATTGTCCTGTTATTCCCATGTGGTAGAACACGGGTATTTCAAATCAGGTTCAAATAAATACTAGCCTACTACAACTGGTTCAAATAGGATTGCATTAGTGTAAGTCCAGGGCATGTTAATTTGTCCCTGGCACTCAAAAATTCTGTATACAAGTGCACTGCATCTGCAAAATTGGTAACTTTACACAGACAGGTTTTGAAGTGCTCAATTACCTGTTTTATGCATGTAAACACAGTATGGGGTTCACATGATACCATGCACTGATAGACAAGTTAATGCCTTAGAGTGCTTATACACATGCTCTGACGTGTTCTGATTAGAACACGTCAGAGCAGACTTGACTGATTGAGTCTGCTGGAGCATCCTAATTAGAATGATCCAGCGTGCTGCAAAAATGGTGGCGGGGGCGCTTTAACTAAAGCTCACTGAATGAGCTTTAAAGTGCCCCCACCACCATTTTGAAATGTGGGATGCTGAATACACAAGACACTGCAGTGTTTTAATTAGAGTGGCTTCCAAGAACCACTCTAATTAAAACACCCTTTCCCACCATCCCGGAGCATGTATATAGGCACCCTTAAGTGCCAGCAGCTACATGCTGAAAGTTACATGTTCAACAGTAAGGTAGTCAACTGTACTGCACCAAACTTCTTTGGAATCTGGTTTGCCCATGGAAATAAATCTTTGAATGGTGTAGACTGTACATCTATGAGGTATTGAAAGGGTTATAAAGTTCAAGTCTGTTGTATCCTCTGATGCAGCAGAGGCAGAAATAAACAAGAGGCAGCTGTGCAGTAAAAGGTAGGATTCTTTATTTCCTCTCGCTAGACTCAACAGACATAGGTTCTGCCTGACTAATTCTTAATCTCCCCAGTTGCTGCACTGCCCCTTTAATCTTTTCTAATTACATATACTCTCAGACAGCACTTCAGAGATCTGGCTTCTAATAAACAGCACCTTGTAGCTCACATGCAGCACAAAACAATAGGAGTGAGTACCAAGCATGAAAACAGAAGTCAAAAACAAGTGTTACAAGGGCTTTCTGTGCCTCTAAAACGGACAGATCTCAAAGCACTTTTCAAGAGACAGGAGACAAATCCTGAATTTGATGAAAGTTTTGATGTTGTAACATTTAAACTTGTTCTTCCCTCATTTGCAAATCTGAGATGTCCTCTCCTGCCCAATACATGACCAGTGTTCTCCCATTTAGAACTAAAAAAGAAGTGCTTGAGGGGTCCAGAAGTGCTGCTTAGTTAACAGGTTAGTACTGAATGGTTCAGGTAAGGCACTTCTCTCCAAAGATTAAGTCAATGTTGAGGAAGCCGAATGTTCTACTGTTGGGTGTAAGCAATAGTTTTCAAGTGAATACCAACCAAAGGTTCTGTGCTTGAATGATTTTAATATCAGTGATTTAGGAGAGAATTAAGTTGATCAAGGAGATGTAAAGCACCAGCTTGGTAAAGGTTTTTGTTAAAGCCGATCTGGCCTGGGACTTGAATCTGGGTTTAGATTACGACATCCTGGGTCAATGTACAGTACAGACAAGTTAATTAATATCCCTGTGTCCTAGTTCTTCATCTGGAAAATGAGGAAAGTATTATTTACCCACCTAAAAAAGGTATTTTGAAGATTAATTTATCAATGTACTAGATGTTCAGTGACTAGGGACTAGAGATAATTAGTAATATTAGCTTATATTAAAAAAAAGGAGAGAATAATATTTTTGATTCTTAGCCCATCCACGAAATTCAGGTAAGGTCATGTTTTGGGCACTGGGTACAGAGGATACTCTTAGGAGGTTTTTTTTGCTTCCATCTGATAAAATACAGGTTTAATAAAATACTGATGCAATCAGGTAATCCTGTATTCTACTGTGAAAAGACCCACTTTGCTTTGGAAAGCCCTCCTTTTCTAATACAGATATTGGGCCTAGATAAAAATGCTTAAGCCTCATCTATGGACTTAAAATATATATATTTATTGACATTATTTGTACAAATCTTGCCCACCTAGGTGGCGTTTTAAAACAGAAATAGTGTACAAAGTAGAGTGTTTCATAGAAAATAAAAACAACTCAATGACCTCTTCAAGGGACAGATTAATTTGTAATGGTTTAAATACTAAATGGATACAGTCAATGTTTTTCTAGAAAAAGTCATGAATTAAAAAAATAAAAAAAACCTAATCCCAAACCCCCAGAATTAGTCCAAAATAACAAATGAATAAAAAGCCTTCCCAAATATGATCCTATATATATTTGCGATGCAAACAATTAAATCTAGATCTTATAAAATGTCTAATTACACTTCATTTGTTGCCTAGTCCATACAAAATAGAAAACCTCCAGTTCTTATTACTTAGTTTGCAGTGTTTCATTTGTTAAAAGACATCAAATAATGAATTCTTCATTTATGCCAAGTGAGCCAATCATTTTCTACTCATCTTATGATGATTTCCTGGGAGCAGTAGCAATTTCCTAAACCTATGTATTCCCCATCTCCTTTCTTGGCTAATTAAAAGCACTCCTTCAGACTAAGCACAGTCCTTCACAATGTTTTCCATTCCTCTTTCTCCCCATTACATTAAAAATCAGACATTGTTAACAGAAATAAAGCTTTTATTTTAAGCACAGCATTAACATAGCATTTTTATTTTTTATTTTGTGTTTAAAATATGGTGGTTTCTAAAAAGTGGAAATGAATTTAGGATCTGTCTTTGAAAGGTGGTATTATAGAAATTGAGCAATTTCATTATTTCAAGCAATTCAGTTAATTTCTATTTCCATCCTATCCTATGCTACGCTAAACTATGCTATGCTATGCTATACTAGCATTTTGTAGCACCGCTGAGCAGCTGTGTGGGGCCATGTGTTAATTAGAACTAAATTAGTTGACTCCTTGCACAACATGTGTGCTCTTCTTAGACCTCACATAACAATTTGTCCAACTGCTCAGAGATGCCGGACATACTACGGGAACTAGTACAGACAGGCAGCGAATCCTCCATACATCACACTTGCTTTGTAGTTTCAGTGACCCCTAAATAGATGGTATTCCAATGGTTATAATTCTGTGACAGCCATGTCGGCTGCCTGGCAACTGAAGAGTGGATATTAGTTTCCATTTGATGCCTGAGAGTCTCCCACTGATACAACACCAGGTCAAATGGCTTCAGTGATTTGAAAGTTAGCTTAGAAACCCCAGCAGCCTTAGATTGGGGCTCAGTAACAAAACATCCAATTCAGCTTGGACTTTTCCTTTCTTAAGAATTCGAACCATTGTGCTCTGTGGCAGCAAGAAGCTTTTAATAACCTTTAGGCAGCTCAAGTTTCATGTGATTGTTTCAATAAATCAGACTGTTGACCTCACAGACAATAAACAACTTTTCTAGGATTAGCTGCCGTTTGAAAAGCATGCTTTTAAACTGAACACTAGAGGAAAAACAAAATGAAAACAAATAAAAAAGAAACCCAGAAACCTTTTGCCTACTAAATTCTGGGAGAGAGCTGAGATGAACAGTTGTAAACAAATGGATTTAGTTTGGCTACCAGGGTTTGTAACTACTTTTGTTCGGTGAGGGAGAATTCATTCTCCTGATGTAGAACAACAAAGGCTTTTTTTCTTTAAAAAAAAATTGCTTGATAACAAGTTTGCAGAATGCTGCCGCGTACATACTTGAACGGATTAATATAACAAGCCTTCAATACAAATTCACCGTACCTTTTATTACTTGAGATAACATTTATTGTTAAATATATAGTAGGATTAAAACCCTTTGAATGAAAAGACAAAGAATTAGGCATGCAATGCATTTTCAAAGGAGGTGATAATCCGTGTGTGTAAAGCACCAGACCATTAATTTAGCACCTTGCCAAAAGAGATATCTAAGAATTTAGGCATGCTAATAGAATCTTTCAAAATATGTTGTCAGTGCAACTTCCATTTTCTGGGTGAAATTTAAGATGATCAGGGTCCACAACTCAGAACATTTTAAACAACGTTACTAAAAACAGGAACACACATAATCATATTAGCTGAATGCCTCCAGCCCTCTGAATTGGAAGTACCATTTTTACACGGTTAGGAGGCATAACCCTAAAGCAATGGATTGATGCAGGGGGATTAAAGTAATTTATAGGAAAACAGTAGCTACACATTTTTTGACTTGCAGACTAAAAAGTTTTAGGTAATAATTATACAACAAATAGGCCATGTTTAACTGATACAAGACTTGACAGATAAAATACAGAAGCTGTAAGTTACCTGTAATGATGGTAACCTTCTTATTTGACTGTCATATTAACAACATACTCACTGAACAATAACCCAAAGATAGCAATTTAAGAAGAATCAGTCTGTATATTTATTTGCCTCTGATATATTTCCACATGACAAAGAAAGCTTGGCTTATTTTTCTCATAATAATATAGGCAAAACAGGAGTTTTGCATTAGTTAGTGTTGAGTGCCAAGCTACTTTATCCTTCAACTATTACAATTACAGGTGGCCCTACTTAAGAGTCCCTTCTGCTGTTTAGCTGCATAAAGGTTATTTAAAGCTGCTTTAAAGAAGGAGGCCTGAGGATTATTTTAGCAGTTATCAGGCCATATAAATTAGAGCAGCTTTGAGGCTACTTTCAGTTGTACTTGAGGTCTTGGTTTCTGGCAGCCCAAAAATCAGGATGGAACAGAAAGAAAGGGTTAAAACAAATGTGACATCCCCAACCACTGCTCTGATATACCTGGGTGTTTCTTATGTAGTTTATGGAAACAAAGCCCACGTAGGCTGTTTATTGTGATATGAATTCTGGGATGGGACCTCACTACTTCTCCCAAATGCTCTTGTCATAACTCCTGGTAAATTGTGACTTAGGCCTGATGTATACGACAAGTCTTCCCACTATAACTACTACATCACAGTGAGATTTGTACTGGTAGCTATATTGGCTAAAGCTCTAATGTAAGTAAAATTATACTTAGATGTGCCTTAGACTAGTATAGTTATCTCCCTTTCTGTACAGGAATAATTATACCAGCAAAAAGCACCTTTTCTACCAAGGTAACTCAGCCACACTAATAAGACTGTGCTGCTTTAAATACAGGTTTGTGGTATGGTTAAGGTGGCATAACTTTATAGTATAGAGAATGCCTTAGGGAAGCTGGACCAATCAAAGTTATGAATAAGATATGTGTTTATTTTGTAAAGAAAACAGAAAATAAAATAAATTAACTGTGTTTCCTACAAATAATGAACCTTCACTGTTTAGTACTGGAGTCTAAAAGGAGAGCATGAGTCAAGACTGTGCAACAATAAGGCTTTATTCCTTCATCCTGTTCTCTCTCACGAAACTCTTCTTGAGTTCTATGAATTTCTATAACCACTGCCCACTATTTGGAACCAACTTATTACCCTTTAGAGATGACAAAATTAAAGCATGATAACCTACTGACACATTTAGCATTCTATATAGTCTGCATTACCTTATAACTTAACACTACCGTCTCCTTTTTCAATAAATTTCATCTCGGTCTGTTTGGCAGCAGGTATTTTCTTTTGGTTTGAGAAGGGCCATGTCTTAGTAATGTAGAAAGTATTGTGTATAACTTGCAGGCGGTTTGCTGTTGAAGTGAAGAAGATTTTTTCTTGAGATGACAGGAGACTGCTTTGCTCTTGGAACAAGATTCACAAAGGGGTTTAAGCACTGCAAGTCCTAACATTCAGGCTTCTGACTCCCAGAGAGAGGAGCCTAAGATTTGCTATGGGACAAAGAGATGTCTCAAAATGGGATTCAAACAGCCACCAAAACTGAGTGAGGGGCCACCTCAACTAGCCAATATATCTTAAAGAGAAAATGTCTTAAATCTTGCCCCTTCTTGGGCCATGGGCACCTTACTCTGGGCAGCAGGGAGGCACCTCTACTGGATTAGGATTTGTAGCCCAAAACCCTTGTCTGGAGTTAGATGGGCAAGTTGTCCCTTTAAAAACCAGCAGGGCTCTCCTATATTTTAAAACCCCAAGGTGGTATTTAATGCCTTATACACCTCACTTTTGGACAGTAGCTCAGTGGTTAGAGGTCTCAGTGGGTGCATCTACATGTGCAATTAATCTGAAGCAATAAATTCTGGAACAGTTTAAGATGAAGTAAACTATACCTGGGTGCACTGTCTACATGTGCGCCTGGGACGGCAGCAATTTGAGCCAGGGCCAAGCAGTTTACACCAGGGCCACTTGACCCCAGACTCTGGATAGCAGCACTGGGCGATGGAGGGGCTGGCTGGGGCACAAGGGTGCTAAAAGTACGGAGCTGTGTGGCTAGGTGGCAGGCAGGAGTCTGGCTCTCTGCTAGCTGGGCTGACTGGGAGAAATCAATGCCTGTAGTCAGCATCTACATGTGTGTTTAATCGCAGTAAATTACCACCACCTAAGAAAGTACTGTCCCTGACAGTAATATCTTACTGCGACATAAATTAGTTTACTTCAGCCTAATACCGGCGCATTTATAGATGGTGACGCTTTACCCTGTAGGTAATTAGTCTACTCTGCAGTAAAGTACATGTGTACACACGGCCAGCATGTATGAAACCTGGATTCAATTTCTTCCTCTATTTTAGGGGATTAACCCTCCCACACATCTTACTTCCAACAAGAGTGCCATACCAACCTCACTACAGGCTGAGAGGAATACTTTCCACTCCTTTTGTTAAAGCCATGCCACTGTTTAAAAATAATTCAAGATTCACTGGGCTAGAGAAGGAACAAGAGAGAACAGGTATATTGAACCCATGTTTAGGTCTCACTAGAGACTGCTTGTATTTTACCCAATGACTGTTTAATATAAAATGCTTAATTACAGGCAACCCCCGCTTTAGCGCTCTTAAATGGTTCCAGAAAAACTGAACATTAAGAAGAACTGCGCTAAGCAAAACCCATTTCACCATAGAAATGAATGTAAATAGAGATTAACTAGTTACTTCCTGCCCTGCTGCCACCTCTCTCCACTCCCCTGCCTGCACTCCAGCCCCACGTACCAGTCCAGGCCTGTGCTCCTGCTGCCCCACTCTGGGCCTCTGCCAGTCTTGGCCCTGGGCACTGGAACGGGTCCCACACTCCTGTCCGGCTCCCCCCTCGCTGCTTCTCACTGCTGCCACCTCTCCTCACCCGCCTTGTCTGTCCACCGGCCTCTCCAGCCCCACTTGCTAGCCTGGGCCATGGCATTCCCGCTGACCTGC
>NW_005841981.1:1238404-1250112 GCF_000455745.1 Alligator sinensis | reverse complement strand
CCGCCCTGGCCCCCCCCCTCCTCGTCTTGGTTCCCGCCACTTCCCCACACTGGCACCGGTGTGGGCCCTGTGCTCCTGCCACCCCACTCTGGGCACAGGCCCCCACTAGCCATGGCCCCATGCTACTCGCATCTGTTGCCGCCACTTCCCCCCACCAGCACTGATGTGGGCCTTGAACTCCTGCTGCCCCACTCTGGGCACAGGCCTCTATCGGCCATGGCCCTGGGCACTGGTGCGGGTCCTGTGCTACTCGCCTCTGTTGCAGCAACTTCGCCTCACCCCCCGCCCACTCCATCCCAGGCACTGGTGCTCCTGACACCCTGCTCTGGGTGTGGGCTTCCACTGGCACTGGCATGGGCCCCACACACCAGTGCAGGCCCCATGCTCCTGCCCCCTGCCATGGGTGCAGGCCCCTGCTGGCCCCGTCCCTGGGCACCGGCTTGGGTCTCGCACTCCTCCCCTCTTTTGCAGCCGCTTGTCTCCACCCCTGCACGCTCCAGCACCATGTGCCAGCCTGGGCCCGTGCTTCTGCTGTCCCACCCTGGGCCCTTATGCCTGCCTGCCCACTCACTGCCACTCACTCACCCCCCACTCGCTGTTTCTCCCTGCCTGCCTGCTGAAACTCCAATTCCACTGAGCGCTGTAGCGAAATAGTGCTAACTGAAACTGTGTTAAGTGGAGGTTGCCTGTAATATTAACACAGGTACTGCTCACTGAACATGGTTCCGGTTAACGTTGTTTCGTTATTACGTCACTGATCTATTAGAGAACATACTTGTTTAAAGTCGCGCAATGTTTGGTTATAACGGTGTCTGGCCGCTGCCTGCTAGTAGGTAACTACTGAGACATAATTTGATTCGCTTAACATTGTTTCATTTAAAGTCGCATTTTTCAAGAACGTAACTACAATGTTAAGCAAGGAGCAGCTGTATCTACTTTGCTTAGTTTATAAAGTGCAAATCTACAATCTACCGTTCAGGCTAACATGGCTAACTACATTTCTTTGCTCAAAGGCAGTGTAACGCAAAGCCTTTGTGGCTTTTTGGATTTTCTTTTTTGAGCATTTTATCAATTACTCTTGCACTACTAGTTTCTCAAATTGTGTTAATCTCTTCACCTTTCACAACTCTTCATGTTGCTTTTTAAGTTTTGTGAGTAATTTCCACAGGAATTATATTTAATTAGTTCCCTGTTTAACATATATCTATATAAGTTTAAACATCTTTTAAGAGCTAAGTATAAAAATCTCTATCAGTTACAACATAAAATCTTTAATTTTACGCTTGCAGTCAATCAACATCACTGTTCACATTAAAATAAAGTCAAGAAATTATAACAACGCATGTTTATGTTTAGAAATGAATCATCTGCAATTTAAGAAAATAGACAATTTATGAAGTTTAAAGTGAAAAAAGAAGACTGCATTGTTCTAAGCACTGAGGTATAGAACAAAAGATTTTAGCTTTCATATCACTATCAACTGCAGCGTAAGTATGAAAGCATGAATTGTGACTGAATCATTAATCATTTCTGTGTACATTTTGTGTTTCTCCTCTACAATATTTTTACAATGAAATAGTAACAACAATAATGATAATCTTCTAGAAGCTATGAAGAGAATACACATTGCTCCAGCACTAAAAATTAGAGAGATGAAGAACCAATTCTGTAGCCTTGCAAGTGTCATAAAACTCTTGGACGATACTCCCTGACCACTCAACCCTTTCTGTCCATTGCCCATCCTTGGCTCTGCTTTAAACAGAAACCCTTCATTGAAGCCTCACCATGGTTTATAAGGAAGCAAGACCTGGAGTTGAGGCTTTTGTATTTATACCATATTTACCCAAATCCAAGATGACACTGAATTTAAGATGACCAAACCCCTCCGGGTAATTAGATTCTAGATGTGGAACATTTATAAATTTGTTATAATTTTTCACATCTAGAATCTAATATAAGAATAGTCTTAAATTCATTCCCCTACCCCTGTAGCTGGGAAAGCAGTGGCAGGGGGATAGTCAGTGGAGGCAGTACGGGGCAGGCAGTGGGGGGGATGGGGGAGGCAGTTGCAAGGTAGGCAGTAGAGTGGTGGGGGGTGAAGCAAATTGACCTCTGCCCCTTCCCCCTCATAAACCTTGCCTCCTGTTTCCAGCATCATTTACACCCCCCATGACTTCCCTCTCTGGTACCTGCTTCCCCCCCTGCCTTTCCAGTAGTAGTGGGGCAAGCTCCAGCTTGCCCTGCAGCTGGGGCTGGAGCTGCTATGTTCCTGCCGCCACTGCATGCTTGCTACGTGCCCTAGGCTGGAGGGGGGCCAGAGCTGGAGCAAGAGTAAGTGGTGGGGGGATTTTCTTGTGGGGGTTGGTGGAGGGGAAGAGGCTGTGGGGGAGGGAATCAGGCTGGAGGGGTAGAAGCTGTAGGAGGGGTGACGGGGTGGGAGAGGCAACAGTTGCAGCCCTGGCCCTGACTCTGGTTCAGGGCTGGAGCCACAGCAGCTGCCTGACCCCTGCCACCTTGTATTTGATTCAAAGGTGAGGGGCTTTCCCCCCCATGTTATGTGGGGGGGGGACCTCGTCTTGAAATTGAGTAAATATGGCACATGAACTAAAATGCTTGCCAGAAATTAGGCTAAACTGAAGATCAGATTTACATCTTGTGCTTGGAATGTTTGGGCTGTAGTCTAATCATAGAGAATAAATTGCTTGATTATATATTGCATTATTTCAGTGAACTTTGAAGGCAGACAAGCAGGAACATATCTTAAAATATGTTCAACATATTCAGGGAGTACCTGAAATAGCCACCCTACATTTCTAGATACAACCACCATCATTTTTTAAAAAAAGTTTGAAACATTTAGCTTAGGAAGCATCTCAAACTGAATGCATATGCAGCAGGAAGCAATATTAGAGGGAAGCTGTCTCATGATAATTTCTGTACAAGGGATGGACAGTTACTTCTCTGTGGATTATCTTTAAAGTGGTTTCTTTATGATGAATTGTATAAAGGGAAGGGGTTACTGGTACTTGCTATAACTATCAACTATGAAGGAGGCAACTAATGAATAAAAAGACTTAAAAATTAATGAAGGGCTTAGTAAGCATTTCTTTTACATCTCTTTTATTTCTACTACATTTCTTTCAAGGGCTCCTGAAATTTGAGGGATATGGGAAAAAGATTAGGATCCCATTGCTACTGTTTTTCACATAGTCATATTGAGAGGGAAGGAAAGCATCACCAGTCAGAAGTAAATTTTCATCACTACTTAAAAAAAGTAGTTCCCACTATAAAAATAGTAACTGAATGATCAAGAAGAACCACAACTGAAAGGCTGCAGTCATTTGATCACACTGATCATCACTGACAATCATTATGCAGAAGTTGTGATGATGAAATAAATACAGCAGCTTAGGTAAACATCTAGTTATGTGACACTGACCTAAAAAAAATAAATCTCTTGATTATGTAAGATGAACGTGTGAGTTTTGCAAAGAGTCTTGTGTATGGATATCATGTGAAAATAATGTACAGACGATGCACGATTTAACAAGAGAGTCAAAAACAAGAAGAAATAAAAAAAGGTGAGAAGAAATGTGTGAAGTGTAAAGAATGAAACTAAACTGTGGAATGACACTTTCCAAGTGCATGATACAATAAAATAGGCATGGCAGAAAGAATGATTTGCGATCAGAATAACTGCAAAAACAATCTGTCACGATGAAAATCTGTACTGTTTACAGATGAACTACAATGGATATTCTAGGGAGCTCAGACGCTCATACAAACAGCCCAAACCACATTACAGACTGCTGTCCTAAATGGACCTGTATTTGAGTACAGATTCTGACTATTTATAATATTCTTTCCAATGAAACAAAACAGTGCTTGAGTCTACAGTCATTATTTTTGACATTTTGTTTATCTGCATTTGGTTCCTTTGTAATGTGATCATTTTGTACCGCACCTTTCATAAAAGACGACGAACCTGTTAGGTGCACATCTTTGGTCTGACAGATGCTATACGCTATATAGCTGTCCGACTAGCATTGCTTTTTGATCTTATGGAATGATAAGATTTCGGACAAAATTTCACTTCCAGAATTCTGTTTTCAAAGACTTTTCTAACAACAAAAAAATTATTGTCTACGAAAACGTATTGAGGTATTGGCTTTTAAAAAGTCCATTTTAAAAGTGCATCATAGACATTTTAAAATCAGATTTTCATCAATTAGCACCCACGGCTAACTAGACACGTGTCCAGGCATAATGTCTCCTGCATGTAGAAGCTGCACATGCAAAATCAGCTGGTATTCAAACAAGGAGTATTAGCCTCAGGGGAACACCTTCATGTGGTACTGAAGATACACATCACTCAAGACAGCAGGATGCGAGAAGGGCATATCTTTGTGCTTTCTCTCTATTCTGTGCACTTGTCTGTGGAGTAGGTAGGTTGAAGAGGCACAGAAATTCCAAGGAGATTGGGGAGGGACTGTATAGCTCTGTACTGCGCTAATGCAGGACATAACATCATAGTGTGGTCCTATAGGCTCTATGCCTGCTACTCTTTCTGTCTACAATAGTATTACCAACCCTCAGGTGTTGTGAATTCATATACTTTAGTTCTTTGCTACAACGTGCTCCTTGTTTACTAAAGTTGATGCAGAAATGTGCAATTGGTCTTGAGTTCTTTTCAAAATAATCTCCATCTGTTTTAAGAACATATTGTAATTGATACTGAAATTTTAGTCTATATCACCAAGCTTAAGACAAGCCATAATCTTCTTCAGTGCTTATGTAATGGACAGGGTACCACATAGGGATGTAATTTGTTTTCTTTATCTATCTTTTTCCATAACTTTTCCACTGTAATGTTCAATAAATATTTAAGTGCCAGCATGAAGTGGATTATTGTTAACATGTTGCAGGAAAATTGCACAGTGCTAAAGCTTGCAATAAAAATAAGCAGAACGCCCACTGTTAATACTCTGTAGTTAAGTGTATTAGCTGCTTTCAAAAGCATTACCTCCCACTCAAATAGCAATGCTATTTGGTCCAATATATTATCATCAGACAGTGAAAATCAGTTGGGGACTGTCTGAAACCTTAATGTCCATGTATATTAAAGGAAAATTGTTTTACAAGATTAGAAAATTGAGCAGGGACAGCATTTATGATTTTACTAGGTATAAAACAAATAATAAAAAAAAAAAGCCCTATGAAATGCACTTGATATTCACAAATTACTTTTTCCTCTTCAAATCAAAAGCACCTGAAATTTTTCTTCCTTTCCTGCCATCTCAACATGTTGCATATTTCCTGTTACAATATCTTACAGAACTTCACCAAGAAATGGAGTTTGTTACCTTTCCAACATTCAAGTCTTAAAAATCCACAACAAAACCACAAAATCTTATATAAACAATGTTTAAGAGACAAGCAATCTATAATGGGCCAAGCTCATTATATTTTGCATAAAAAAACCTGGGCTAGTGGAAGCCATCCCTGGATGTTCGTGTCACGGGTGTCCAAGTTCTAAATGGCCAGGGCTTATATGCCTCTGGGGCCACAGTAGCAGGGGCTCCGCAATTGGGGGCCATAACCAGGGGATGCATGTTTTCTTCCAACTGCACCACACACTCAGGTACCCCCACCCACTGCACTCCACGCTGCTGCATAGACACCTATACTGGTGTGCTGTGTGCAGAATGCCTACCTGATACACTTCGCCCCACCCTGCACTGAAGCTTGCTCCTGGGCACCCCCTGCTACACTGTGCTGCCCACATTCTCCTGCTGCTCCATGTGTCCACATACCCCAACCTACCTTGAGCTTTCTGGTCACAAGTTCCTCTTAGGAACTGTACTGCTCAGGAGCCCTGGGCTTCAGGCTCCCCTGGCACTGCAGGCTGGGAAGCACTGCACAGCCCCACCCCTGGTGCAGGCACAGGACCAGGAAGG
This sequence comes from Alligator sinensis, assembly GCF_000455745.1. NCBI lineage: Eukaryota > Metazoa > Chordata > Crocodylia > Alligatoridae > Alligator > Alligator sinensis. Next base: position 1,244,155 of record NW_005841981.1, on the reverse strand, counting down.
GGCAGCCAGAGGGGGCTGCATGCAACCCACTAGTTGGACAGCTTTGGTTTAGTTTACCATTCTGTTTCTACTTCCCGTTCATGTTTCAATACTGGGACATCATGAAAATTCAATACTTCTCAATCAGTGGCTTGCAAATATTAACTCATTACAAAACTAATTAAATCAGTGAGGAAAATGTTGTACTACTACTGAGGCTGGGAGACCTGGGTCTGGCCCTTTCCTGTAAAAGGTGGGTCAGTGCAGACTGCCACTGCAGCCTCTATGAAGGGAGCACAGGATAGAAGACTGAATCCCTTATGCTGATGTCTCTGCACTGCCAGTAATGGGATCTGAGGATGGCATGGTGAGACTTGCAGTTTTGGGATTCAGGCATAAAATACCTCACATCCCAATCGAACAGTTGTTTTAACCTCTGCCCAGGAATGTATTTTTGGTCCTTACAGGGGTGTAGAATACCCAAATTACCTGTGGGGGCACATTTCTCACAAGAAAACCACTCTCTCTCCAATCTCTCAGTTCTAATCCTCAAAGAAAATTTACAAAACACTTCCCAGAGACGAGCCTATGAACTCCACTTCATCAGCCTCCTGGATACTAAAAATCATGGACTAAATATAGACATTGGATTTATGACACATTATAACCTGCCTGACAGCTGACTCCCCAGGTACCTCTCCACTATTCATCCCCCTTCTCTCCCCTCCACCCAGCCTCTCACTCATTGACTCCTCAATCTACACCTTCACTGACTGCCTATTTGTATGCAAACCAGCCCAGCCTCTGGCTTCTTTACGTTTCATTCCATCCAGGAAAAGCACACAAACTGCTGAAACTTCCTGAACCTGACGAAGGATTTTTGAACCTGAAAGCTTGCTTAACATTTTTTTCCCCAACTATTTAAGTTGGTCTAATAAAACCCAGATTCACCCAAAGAGCCTTGTCTTTTTGGTCCTTATAGGCTTGATCAAAGTTGAAAGAGAAATCCCCATTTATTTTGATAGGTTTTTCACTAGGCCTAAACACATACTGTTGAACATAGGAAGTTGCTATAATTTATAGATATTCTTGTTAATAATAGTATTATGGGTGATTGTCATGTCATGCCATGACTAGAATTATCTGTATTTAAGTAAAAATACTAACTGGGCTTAACTGTTACGCAGTCACAGATGATAATCACATTCTAGCACCCAGTGTTGTATTTTGGCACTATTGCAAGCTATTACCCAACTGTGCTTTGGGGCTGGGGTTCCCATAACTGACAGAAAATGAGCTAACTGCACTGATGTGAATGCACACCACAAACATATGCTTAGCCTATCCTGCTATGAATGGGACTGCTATGGACCAGAAAGCACCTTTTAAAAGAAAGAAGCATATACTGCCCCCCCAAAATCCTCTAGGTAAAGAAAGGGAGAACCTATCACTTATGGAAAGCAAATTTTGATGTCAAGCTGAGATGAGTGTCCCTGAGAAGGATTTTATTTTTTTGGTAATAATTTATTCTATTGCTCCTGCCTTTTGGGAGAGTCGCTGTATTACTTTTGGTGCATAAAGAATAATCTCTGTTTCTTCTCATCTCACTCTAACTTTATACACACATACTAGTGACTCCATGCTGCAAGCACAATTCTTCTGACTAACAAAGGCTGAAAAAAACCTGAAAAAACTGTTCTTTACAGGTCTCATTCCATTACACTTAAAGTCAATTACAAAACGATTAATTTCAAGGATCCAGTCCTGACCAGAACTCCTATTGATTTTACTGGAAACACAAATACCAGAGGGAGAATTGTTATTCAGTCCTCCAAATCTTCCAATAAGGTAAAACCTGTTTTCTTTATATAGAGACATGACTGTAGGCCACATTGACAGTGGCTGCATCTACATGAGTCACTTACTGCACAGTAACTTGTTACTGCATAGTAGGTTGTTAGTACTGTGCAGTACCATTGCAGAGCATGAACTGTGATGTGACTACTGCGCGGTACTAATGAGTTACCATGCAGTCAGCGCTACCCGGAAGGTGCATGGGGACACTACTGCAGAGTAACACCAGTTATGTAAGTACTAAATGACTGCACAGTAACAACTGCAATAGTCAGCATTTTGTGTACATGTGGCCAGTAATGCAGAAATCTAACAAGAGGCCAGAGTGCCAGACCTAGATTGAGCCTGTTCAAACAAACTGAAAAATGGTTAAGACACAGTGACCAAAGTCTTCAAAACCGATTACGGGAGTTGTTAAAACCACAAGTCAGCTTTGAAAAATCTCAACCTTTATATTTTAAGATGTTCTCTTTATTAGTTTTCTCTCTTCTTTCATTTAATAGCTTTAAAATACATTAAATGAATGGCAGCGAAAGGGATTTAGAAGTAATCAAACCAATTAGTTCTGCTACAATTACCCTATAATATGAATGGTACAAATTTAAATTAAACATCAACATCTGAACCCAAAGCAACTTTGCAAGCCAAATTTATTAGTTCTTTGCCTGCTTGCTTGTTTTGTTTTGAAGAAAGGAGGGAACAGAAGAGAACAACTTTTACAATTATTCAGTTCATACTGGTACCTTTTTGTTTTGGAAGATGAAACTGTTATAGGCTATGGGCAATATTTTTGAAGTGAAATTAATAAAGGATTAAACAACTGAATTCATTCAAGAATTTAAAAAAGTGATCCCATATTAATAAAGATAAAACAAAAGCAAGTTGTGCTTTTCTCACTTAGTCATTCTAGAAATCTTTAACATTGATTTTTATTAAAGACAAACTTAAAGTAATACAAATCAGAATTTAATTCCCTAAGAAACTGAATGACTCTTAAGATATTAAATTGTGTGAAAGCCTCCTAGGAAGGGAGCTGCAGGGTGTTGGCAAGTTTTCTAGTACTGCAGATGGCAGGAATTGGTTTCTTACCTTGGATCACTATATCTTTGATCAATTGCCACTGATTGGTTAAAACAATTTCACATATGCTTCTGCTACATAATATATATAAAATATGCCTAAGTGCAACCCTTTGGGTAGTGTCCCTTTTTCTGTCAACTTTTTGGTTTACTGGTAATCCTGCCTTCAATAGGGATCCAAGTCTCATGCATTTTTTGTCCAAGTTTTCATTCCCTTTACAAGCAGCCTTAATAGCTCATGACTCTCTGACTAAGAACATAACCAGTTATGAAACATGGTGCTAGGACCATCCTTTTTAGATGGATGGAGGAGTCTCCCTCCTTCACAGATAATTTTTTTTTATGTACGTTAACATACTTTCTTGCATACAACATACACTCTTTTCTAAAAATCAGTTGCTAGAAACTGGGGTGCACATTTTAAGTGGGGAAACAAAGAAATAAGTTTCTGCCAGGGGAATGAAAGTAAGGCTGCATGTACTCCACAGGGAGAACATCACGCATGCCAAGTTCCCTCGCTGCTGCTACTTCCCAGTATTTATAGGTAACCTCTATACCGTTTATTTCATTCTCCAACTGTGACTCCATGTTTCCACTCCCTAAACATTTTCCACTCCTTCCACATCTCTAGTGAGGACTCGCCCTCACCTTTGCGTAGAGGTTTACCACTCAAAAGGACGCATCTCCACATGACTGCCTACACCACACAGAAAGCACAATGCTAATCAGCCACTCAATAGACTTGCAGGTAAGCAGCAGTAGTTGCTTCCCCCTTCCACAGTGCCTGTCTCTGATCTAGATTATGATTCCTGATGCTGTCTTTCTTTTCATACTTGGACTGAAACCCCTAATTCCTGACTACAACTCTGGGGTCCATAATACATATTACATATAGTATGTAATTCACTGGTTAGTTTTGCAATAAATTTAGACCAGCCACACAGTACAAAATAATTACATAATTAACTGTGCAGTGAATACAAACCAGCAACATATGCATAGTAATTATCACAGGATAGAAATGACTATCCAGCTATCAAGTCAGTGCTTGAAAATATGTAACAAATCTATGGCTGGCTTCCATCCTGCTTTAATTTGAATGTGTAGCAAGGGTCTTGCCTCTTGTTTGAGACTCACCCTGAGCCTTGCATCTATGAAACCTGGACTATCTGGTATTATGTTTTAACACTCTGAACTTGCGACTACAACTCTGGTTCCTATTCTTTCTCTGTTATCCAGAAGCTCCCCTGGCATCATTATAGCACTAAGGTAACTGGTTTGACCAGAGTAAAGAACTGTGGTTAAAGACGGAGGAGGGGGAGGGCAGGAAAATCACAACCAGAGATGAGAAGGCAATTAGCAATGGGAATGGCTATGGTTTTTAGCAAAGGTTGTGGCGGGGAGGGGCAGACATATAGACAGCTAGTCCATTCTATTCAAAGTAGGTAAGATTGCAATTGCAAAAGGATCAGCTAGGACTGTTCTGCACAATTGGAACAGACCAACTAGGACCATCTGGTTACTTTACTCCCACTGGCCAGGTGGATTTTAGTAGGGTTTTACTGGTTTACATCAGCTGAGATTCTGACTCGCTGTTAAAACTGGTTGCTAATAGCTTCATGTTATTATTCCTTGTCTTAATATATTCACAGTCTGTGACTAATTCCCCTTCTTCATTTATACTATTACGTTGAAAGTATTTATAGGTTATAATCATATCTAATCCTTCCATCCCACTGCGTTTTCTGTAGGCTGTAAGTGTCTCTGTTCTTCTGTCATATTCTCCAGTCCTTAAATCACTGTTGGCCTTTTAAAGAATCTTCTAGCATCTTTATTTCTCTCATAGACAAAAGTGACCAAAACTATTCACAATGCTTTAAATGCTGCATTGTTAAATTATGTGAGGTGCACATTTTAAGACCTTTGGAAAACAACATTTGAATTGGAGAGTGAAATAAAACACTTCCTTCCCACTCCAATTAATATACTCCAGGCAGGGTTAGTGAACATGCTGCAACTCCAGGTTTCTCTATGTAGGTTGCAATTTCAATCACTTAAGTTCAACAGAAGATCTGGAATAGTGAATGGCATAAATTTAAATAATGCATAGCAATAATGAACTGAATTAATTAATTCAGTTTCTATTGGGGATTGTCAAGTGAGAGATTTCTATGAAATAGTAAAAATCACTGAACCCATGAGTGACTTGTTGAGTCAGAAGTGCCTTCCTACATTGTCATATGTGCCTAAGAATGGATGGTTGTTTTCTACCATGCAAAGCTTCTTTGAATTTTCAAAATGTTACTGATTTTCTTTCCCTCATTTCTTAGATTAAGAACTGTATTTTAATCTGAGCTTGGGATTCATCCCGAGTTTGCCATTGGAGACAAGAAGTCTTCCACTGCAGTCTATAAACATGTGAAGGGCAGTTAAAAAGAGGATAGTGACTGACTATTTTCTGTGGCAGGACAGGGGCTATGACAAAGAACAAGGGTCTTTAACTGCAACAAGGAAAATTTAAATTGGAAAGTAGGAGCAATTTTCTTACTAGTGGTTAAAAGTTGGAACATGCTACCAAAAGAGGCTCTGGAATTTTCACCCTGGGAAGTTTTTAAGAGCAGGTTACACAAAACTTGGCTTGGATAGTTTAGTCGGGGATGATCTTGCTATGATACAATGGTTGGACCAGTCCCTTCCAGACCTTTTCTAAGATTTTATGAATCAAAGGGAAAAAGCAGTTTAATGTAATGACTTTCTCCCCCAGAAGTGAAACCAAATTCTTTACCAAGCTGACTTCCCTCCAGTTTAACAAGATAGATCATCATCCATCTTCAAAAGA
>NW_005841981.1:1235612-1238394 GCF_000455745.1 Alligator sinensis | reverse complement strand
TTTTGCATTTCTACACAACTTAATGATAGTCCTGTGTCTGGACAAGGAGAGAAAGAATTAATGAGGGAAATTAGTTTAAAGCAGGGGTGTCCAACCTTTTTGAATGTGGGGCTGGATCATGAACGTTTTATCACCCAGTGGGCCGGCGAGCCATATTCAAAGACCTCACAGGAAGGGACATCATATCAGGAAGTGATGTCACGTGACCTTCGACACCAATGAAGTTGCAGGAAGTGACAATGAAATGAGTCTGCTCTGCACGGGAACGTACCCCGTGCCTCCCTCCGCCCCAGCCCGGCCCCGAGGCACCCCCAGCTCCGCGCCGGAACTTACCTCGTACCTCCATCCACCACCCATGCAGGCAGGGCGCAGGCCATGCTGCAGCACCCCCGGCCATGTGCCGGGGGCAAGGGGCAGAGTCCATCCCCAGCTCCTTCTATCAGGCACAGCCGGGGAAGCCCCGCTCTGCACAGCCCTCGGGGCAGCTGTGGCAAGACCCGGCTCACTGATGAGCCGGGCCCCGTGGGGGTAAGCAGCTCCCCTCCCCTCACTGCTGGCTGGGGCCCATGGGCTGGCCCTGCCTGCCTCACCACTGCCGTGGATCCGCGCTCTGCCACCGCAGCTCTGCCACCGCTGTGGCTCTGCACTCCACCACTGCTGCTGTGGCCTTGTGCTCCACAGCAGCCCTGCCGCTGCAGGCCAGATAAAACCCCCCTGCCGCTGCAGGCCAGATAAAATGGCTTGGCAGGCCACATGGCGGCCCACAGGCCGTATGTTGGACAAGCCTGGTTTAAAGTATCTGGCAAATACTGCTCATGTCAAAGGTGAATACAAAAGGATTGGTGATGTAGTTACCACAATAAAAAAAAATTAGAAGCATGTAATTGTAGCTGTTTGTAAGTGGAATATGTACAGAAAGCTTACACTTGCTACCTAATGAATTTTTGAAGTATGACAAATCAGCACCAAAACTAAGTATTAACTTCACAAAAAGCTATAGAGCAATTGAGTAAGCTATAACTCTTCCAAATCCAAATACATTTTGAATGTTTTGATGTAACAATAAATGAAGAAAAGCTCAATGTATACTGCTTATTAACAGGGATCCTGGTTTTCTCTGATCAAAAAAATTCAAATTTTCTGAAAAAAATTCTCAAATTCTCCGATTAAAAAAACCACAAATTTTCTGATTAAAAATCCAAAATCCATTATTAAAATGAAAGGCCATTATATATACAGGTATCAGCTGAGCACAATGTTTTACTGATATATTTACAGTTTTAAAGCAATTTAGAAGCCTACCAGTGTCTCAATCACTATAATAAAATAAATTCTAAATACCTATATATTTTGTCATCTAATTTTGGGTTTTTCATAATGGAATATCAGAGCTCTTGCTGAGACCACCCTGTACACTGCAGGGAATAATGCATAGAAAAATTCAAAATCATGCTCACCATCTGGCTTGGGCGGGCTCCATGCCTTCACATGGGGCTTCCAGCGCTCCAGCGGAAAGTCCCATGTCTGGGACTTTCCCAGACATGGGAAAGTCCCACATGGACTTTCGCACATGGTTTCGCACATGGTGGCAAGCAGGAGCCTGCCTAGCCTGATGGTGCGTGACTCCATGTCTCCATGTGCAGCTGCCCACTTGGCCTTGTCTCGGACAGCCGGAGCCGACTCGAGATGATTCAAATATCACTCGGTCGTTTGGGTGGGCTGGTGAATGGAGAGGCAGACACAGCTTATCGGTTGCAAAAACTTTACTTACGCCGCTTGTAGCTGCGACGCAGGTGGTCCGGTCGCTTGAACACTTATGTGAGTTGCTCCAGCTGGCAAGGCTCAGGCCAGCTAATCCATCCACAAATCAAGCCGGCAGGGAAAGGGTACGTCGAGGATTGCGCTCGGCGACAGGAAGAAGAATCGATAGGTGATCAGTCTATCGATCAGCTCAGCCGCAAGTCAGATCTCTTTAGAGGCACTCTGCAGCGTGCTCAAAGTTCTCCGACTTGGGCGGAAGTCGCACGAAATTTTAAACGGCTAGCAAGCCAATTACTAGCCGCCACGTAGGAATAATTTAGAACTGGCCAATAGCGGGACACAAATTTGCATTCAAATGGCGGGAACTCTCTTGCACCGGGGTTTTTCTGTTGCAACAAAACCCTTTGCTGTGCAAGAGGCTCTCATGTGGTGGGAAAAATCCATCGTGCCGAGGCACCAAAATCACTGGGTTGTGACATGCCCCCTTGCCGACGGCACAGCTGGAACTTTAGACACATGAGCACATTATAAGGCATCTTTGTTTCAGGATTTACTGACCTGGCGAAGCTTAAACAACCAATATATATACATAAACAATTTTATAGACCGGTCTTCTTAACAAACTATAAAATATAATAACTTGAACATATAACAACAACTATTGGTCATCGTCTGATTGGAGAACATCTGCTTGGGACTCCCCTCGTTTATTAGTCAGTCCGTCTTCTCCTATAACAGACAATGCCAATTAAAATACTTAATAAGATGAGAGAAAACAGCGTCATAGCAAGTCCTGAGCGGATGGACATTCGCTGCATCAGTCTCTCCTTTATAGCCGTCACTCTATTGACTCGAATGAACTGTAATTTGGTGCTCGATGTATCTCACAATCGAGCGGCTGTAGATTACCGCTTTGCTGAGGTTAGACCTGTAAAGAAAAGAAAACGACAAAACAAAACAAAACAAAGCACAAGAGACTCATAATTGGAAACACTGTAAGGATACTGGGTGAACGTCGGAA
>NW_005841981.1:1234632-1235373 GCF_000455745.1 Alligator sinensis | reverse complement strand
ATGAGAACATCATGATTGAATTTAGTCCAGTTTTTAAATGTCCCTCCTCCTCTGAGACGAAGTTGTTCTTTGTACAGGCCTATATGTCTTTCTACAACACCGTTGGACTGTGGGTGGTACGGCAGATGGAGATGCCATGCTACATTGTGAAGACGAGCAAATTTGTCTAGGGCGTCAGAGTTAAATGGGGGTCCCCCATCAGACTGAATCTCATGAGGAGGTTGCCAGATGGCAAACACAGCAGTTAAGGTGGAAATAACAGCAGTGGCATTAATTTTTCGTAAGGGAATAACTTGTAACTGTCTTGTTCCCAAGTCGACAACAACTAATCCTTTATTTGGCGGCTTAGACCCTGGGAGGGGTCCTAGCAGATCTACCTGCCAAACTTTTCCTGCCTGAAACTGTGAAGAATTGAAAGCGCCGAGTGGATGCTTGGTTCTATGACACTTCTCTTTAGCACATCTCTCACAGGCCTGAGTTACCTTTTCCCAATCGCGCCAAATTCCACATGAGGCCGGCTCCGTAATGGTTCGGCACCAACATTGATGGCAAGCCCTTGGTCCTGGGTGACCCCAATTTTCGTGAAGCCACACAAGGAATGGATTTACTTCAGGACCGGAGGTAGATGTGATAGGCAATACTATGTTGGTCCGGAGTGGGTCTTCTAAGAGCTTATCAATGACCTCATGTACTGGATCAGTATCCGGACGGTGGGACTTAGTGTGCCTAACCAACGGGAGG
>NW_005841981.1:1225412-1230907 GCF_000455745.1 Alligator sinensis | reverse complement strand
AAAAACTTTACTTATGCCGCTTGTAGCCGCGACGCAGGTGGTCCGGTCGCTTGAACAACTATGTGAGTTGCTCCAGCTGGCAAGGCTCAGGCCAGCTAATCCGTCCACAAATCAAGCCGGCAGGGAAAGGGTACGTCGAGGATTGTGCTCGGTGACGGGGAGAAGAATTGATAGGTGATCAGTCTATCGATCAGCTCAGCCGCAAGTCAGATCTCTTTAGAGGCACTCTGCAGCGTGCTCAAAGTTCTCCGACTTGGGCGGAAGTCGCACGAAATTTTAAATGGCTAGCAAGCCAATTACTAGCCGCCACGTAGGAATAATTTAGAACTGGCCAATAGTGGAACACAAATTTGCATTCAAATGGCGGGAACTCTCTTGCACCGAGGTTTTTCTGTTGCAGCAAAAACCTTTGCTGTGCAAGAGGCTCTCATGTGGCGGGAAAATTCCATCGTGCCGAGGCACCAAAATCACTGGGTTGTGACAGGCCTGACCACGTGCAGCTTCTGGTCCACACGCCATCAGGCAGGGCTGGTCCTCCACATGGGGCTTCCCGCAGACACAGGCCTGTTCCCTCTCCCTCACCTTCAGGACAGGGCTTAGGGTTTGTTGCACTTCTTACAAGAAGCTCTTGCAGGCTGGAACTCTGCCAGCCTGCAGGGATCTCTTTGCAAAAGTGGAAAATCTGTGGGTATCTCCATTAAAATGAAAAATCCACTTTTTTTCTCTGATAAAAAGGGAAATCTGCAGTTTTTTCCATTTTTCTGTGGGAAATAGAAAATTCGGAACTCTGCTTATTAACATATCAAAAATAAAACTTTGTAATTCATCTTAAACTACCCATATTCTTAGCATTTGGATAAATTTGGGGGGATTTATTCTGGACACACTGTTCCCAATCCAGTGAAACTCTAGGGGTGCACCGATAGAGATTTTGGGGGCCGATACAATAGCTGATTTTTAAGAAGACAATCAGCTGCTATTGATCCAATTTCCAATACAGCTGTGTGCGGCTGGTAAGTCTGTTGTGGTGGAAGGGAAGGGGGAGGAAAGGGTGTGTGTGGGGGTAGATCAAAGCCCCTGCAGTGAGGGAGGAGTGGTGCTGGGACAGGCGCTGCCCAGCCAGGGTAGGGTGGGTGCGGGATGGAGCCATGGCTTGTTTTGGGGCTGTGGCTCTTGCCGCTGTGTGCACCCTGGAAGGACATGGGGGAGGGGCCTGGATCTGTGCGGGGGAGTAGTGTGGGCTGCAGCTGCAGTCTGGGGCCAGGGGGCTGTGCCAGGCTCTTCCTGGCGCATGGGAGAGGGAGTTGGACTGGGGCTGTGCTTGGGGCACGAGGCAGTAGCATAGGGAGGGGGCTACGGTGACTGCAGCCCCCCTCCCATTGCTGCTGCCCACCCCGAGCCCAGCCCAGCCCCCTTCGGGAAGAGCCCTATGCAGCCCCGGCCCAGCCTGAAGCTGCAGCATGCCCTGCCCCACGCTGTGCAGATCTGGGGGTGCATCCCTCCTGTGCCCTCTGGGGGTGCGCACAGTGGTGGGAGCCCCCCTCTGCCCTGTGCCCCCTGGATGAGCCACGGCTCCATCCCACACTCCGCCCTCGCTGGGCAGCATCTGCCCCATCCCAAGCCCTACTCCCTCCCTCACTGCAGGGGCCTTGAACTGCCCTGCCCCAGACCCCTTCCCTCCCCCCTCCCCATCAACCACAACAGACTTGCCAGCTGCACGCAGCTCTCCAAGCAGCTGGGCTGTGCTCCTCACTGCCTACGTGCTGCACTACAGCTGTGCACATGCATGGGCATTTATCGGTCAAATCATCAGCCACATCAGGCCTATTTCTGGTAAAGACAATTTTCTTTATATCAGTGCTGATCCAATATTGGACCTCTGTTAAATGTAAGTGTACCTCTATTAAACTCTACCTTAAACTAACTTAGGATCTCAAAGGCCATCAGTTGAAAACTCAACAAAATACTTTCTAAATTTAAAAGTATTAGTTGCACATATGGAGGAAAATATCCTGAAGGAAATAGTTCTCCCTGTGATAGAAATAGATCTTAAAAATCCACCTAAAGTAAAATCTACAGAAAGAATAACTTATCTAGAAGTAAACTCATATAACAAATTTTTTTTGGACACTGGGCTATTTTTAATTTTGAAGAATGAGGAAAAGTCAGCTCAATAAGGGTTTGTCTTTTTAACATCATTTTATCGATCACAAAACTCTTGTATAACTGTAGCATATTCAACTGTATTTAATGGCTGTCATGACCCAAAAGGCATGATTGTGTGTGCGCTTCGGCACCAGAATTATCCCCGCCAAGTTGCAGAGCATTGCACAGGAGAGTTTCCTGTAGCAGAGGAAACCCCGGTGCAGGGACGAGTTTCCCGCCTTTTCTGCAGCTTCTTTTGCAGAGTGCATTGCTCGAGTTGCAAGAGGAATGCACGGTGCAAAAGAGTTCCCGCCACCGGTATGCAAATTTGTTCCCCGTGATTGGCTAGTGCTAAATTAGTCGCACGTGGCGGCTAGTGATTGGCTTGTTAGCTGTATAAAAGGCTTGAGCAGTTTCCACCCAAGCGGAAGAGGACTCCGCATCCATCTCGTGGGGACTCTGGGTACACGGCAGGGTAATAGAAACCCTGTGTGAGATCCAGAGGAGCTTGGCAGCCTGATCCACCGCCCACCTCTTCCTGTCTTCGAGCGCGACTTTTATAAGACGTATCTACGATTTCTATTTTGGTGGCTCGTTCACCCAGAGCATCCGGAGCTCTGCACCGTGGAGCCTAGCAACCTCCACAAGACCGTCTGTGTTGTCTGTCTGTAACTGCAACTCAATCAAGTTTTCCAGCCTGCACCACTGCCATCTTGGTGTAAGTAAACAATCTTTAAAACTACCACTACGCGTTTGTGCCTAATTCCAGCTCGACGGCCTTCCCTCTCCAACCCGGCGTGCCCGGGCTGCTGGCCACAGCCCGCGTGCAGCACGGAAAAGGGCTCGGGTCGCTCCCGGCCCGCACAATGGCTACTATAATTTTGGCTCTTTTATCATTATTTATTTGTCTATTAGGACTTTTAATTGATGCATGTCAAAATGTATTTGGATACGAAACAGTTATAGCTTACTCAACTGCTCTATAGCTTTTTTGAAGTTAATACTTAGGTTTGGTGCTGATTTGTCATACTTCACCTTTAGCTGATTTCAACTGACTTTATATATTTTATATGTCACTGAAGGTGGGTGAATAAAATATACCCTTTATTTGTGAGCTTAGTAAATGAGATACTAGATCTAACACAATCCTATTATTAAGATCTGAAGAACTGATCCTGAGTAACAACTCATTTTGGCATTTTGAGTATGCAGAACTTAAGAAAACACTACTACCAATTTCTTCTCCAGTTTAAACCTTGGCTGTCGTAGAGGGCTCAACGTGCCTGGGCAGATACTCCCCAGACCATTTTGCCTGTACTTACCCGAAGGAGGTTACCCGTACGAAGCCCAATGATTACCATTTGCCTGGGCAATAACAATTTTACCATATTATTTAGAATTTAACTAGTTGTCTTTATAAGTACCCAAAAATCCTCCCTCCTAGTAACATCAGTCTGTCACTACAGTTCCTTTCCTTCACCAAAGAGTAAGCTATCTTGAGTAAGCTATCTTGTTTCTCTTTTCTCACAGTTGAGAAGCCCCTACGGTGCATTAGTTCATTTACTTTACTCTTTCAGTTTTAAATGAAACACTTTGCCTTTGGCTATGGAACTTTTGTTAATGACAACTTTTACATAAGATTACAGAAAGTTAATCTACACACAAGAAACCAGATTAAAAATGTGTTAATATATGTGGCAGGCTTCAAATTTCCAGCAGTACATGTTTCTTACTGCATGCCTACTCCATTCCCTATTAAAAAAATAATCCCTTGCATCGTTTCCATTTCCTTACAAGCAAATGTATTAGTCTCATTTTAGTCTTATAGTCAATTCAGAACAATTTGCTAAGTTATTTAAACAACCCCCTCCCCAATTTAATAACAACAACAATACAGTTACGGTACACTCATGTATAAACAAAAGGAAAAAAAAAGATTGTTAACACCACTTCTGGCTCACAAACAGTATCACCACATTGAATCAGTTCCACCTTCATTCACACACAAATCAGATCCTGAAAATATTCTCCAAGAGTGGTGTGTCAGCCACCATAAATACAGGAAATAGATAATGAATCTGGATTTTGGAGCTCTATTATAAGGTCATTTAAAAGATAAGATAACGTATAAATTAACCTGAATTTGGTATAGTGAGCACTGCCTTGTATAAAAACCTGTCCTGTAAAAAAGACAAACTTCTGTTCTAAAAGAAGCATCTATATTAGGTATTGCTGTATATTGAAAAGACAATGACAAGCCTGAAAAAAGCAGAACTGGTTAAGTCATGAAAAACATTCCCTGTACATTTTTAAATGAATTCTCTTCAATTGTATTTGCTCCCCCTTTGCATTTTTTCTCTGCAAGTGTTTGTTTAGTTTTAGTAACATGAATGCATGAGGCAAGCAAATAGTCAAGCTTTCTTAGAAATAAATTTTTGAAGTTGAGTGGTAATCAGAGTCAAAATATTTCTATGATATGATGTCAGGAAACCAAAACAATGCCATCTGACTTAGATAGGAATTATCTAATTTTAATTAAATTAAAAAATAATTATTGCTCCAAAGAGCAATGACTCGATAAATAGTAATATCCTAATTTATTTGAAGACAGCAGACACTTACTGTTGTGCCTGGTTCTAGCTGAGAACTTTTTAATGTTTTCCATAGTGGACTACTTCTAAATACAGAAATGGTCGTGGAGATGACCTATCCAACATCCAAAATGTCCAGCACACCTACAGCCTAGGGAATGACCTGCTGGGTGGCACGGAAGTGGAAAGGGATCTTGGAGTCCTAGTGGACTCCAAGATGAACATGAGTCGGCAGTGTGACGAAGCCATCAGAAAAGCCAATGGCACTTTATCGTGCATCAGCAGATGCATGACAAATAGGTCCAAGGAGGTGATACTTCCCCTCTATCGGGCACTGGTCAGACCGCAGTTGGAGTACTGCGTGCAATTCTGGGCACCACACTTCAAGAAGGATGCGGATAACCTGGAGAGGGTCCAGAGAAGGGCCACTCGTATGGTTAAGGGCCTGAAGACCAAGCCCGACGAGGACAGACTAGAGAAACTGGACCTTTTCAGCCTCCGCAAGAGAAGGTTGAGAGGCGACCTTGTGGCTGCCTATAAGTTCATCACGGGGGCACAGAAGGGAATTGGTGAGTATTTATTCACCAAGGCGCCCCCGGGGGTTACAAGAAATAATGGCCACAAGCTAGCAGACAGCAGATTTAGATTGGACATTAGGAAGAACTTCTTCACAGTTAGAGTGGCCAGGGACTGGAACGGGCTCCTAAGGGAGGTGGTGCTCCCCCCTACCCTGGGGGTCTTCAAGAGGAGGTTAGATAT
>NW_005841981.1:1111177-1225381 GCF_000455745.1 Alligator sinensis | reverse complement strand
CGGGGGTCCTCTAGCCCCAACCCTCTTTCCTGCCTATGCAGGGGGTCGGACTCGATGATCTATTGAGGTCCCTTCCGCCCTAACGTCTATGAATCTATGAATCACCAATAGCACAGATTATCTTCCCCAGCTATTCACAATCACATGACCACTGCTGCAGCTTTAATTTTAATGCATGAAAGCAAATGGAAACAAAAACCAGGCTCAGCACCTGGGCCATCAATAAGCGCCCCATAGAAAAACAGTTTGGGAACCTCTTTCCAATTAGACTTGATTCTTTTTGGAGTTTAGCAAATTGCCTCAGATGTCTTTTATACACGTGTAAGTTAGGAGTAATTTAGCTTAAATCAATGATGTTATATAAGTGACCTTCAGGGAAGGTTAGCTGTGAAATAAGCAGGGGTAACTCTGATGAACAAGCAGTTGTGTACCAAGCAGCGCCAGCACCACCAGGATGTGGTGAGGATAGGAGATGGCAATCATTTCTCTCCTGAAAAGCCAAATATATCCTTTGATAGTGCTGTGACCTGGTTGAGTACAGGTCGCCACTATAGTAAGGCTACTTAGCCCCCAGCCATGGGTCTACAAGTTCTCAATGGCAGAGCAGGCAGAAGACGATGTTAGAATCTCAAGAGCTGAGAAGGTGGATGAAGGCTACAGCGGGACAAGATCCCCAGCTGTCTTGGTCTCCTTGCCATTGGATCAAGGTCCCATTCTGTCAAGAGCTGTGTGAAAGCTGATGTGCAGCAGCTTCTACACAAAAAAGTCATGCACAGGAGCCATCCATGAAAACAGCTTTTCCAGCACATTCCTTAAGCCCTTTGGCAACAGGAACAGGATTGTGAGGTCTGGAACTCCTGGTCATGAACTGGCATGAAGGCAGCAGTTACAAGAAGATTGTCTAGCACTTAGACAAAACAGAAGCATGACTCGGCAGCTGTGACTGAGCAGCCCTCTTCAGGGTCCTCTCTGCTCACCCCACATGGGGAGGGGGCTCAAAAAAGTGCCCTAAACATAGCCTGTCTAAAACAGTATTCTGTATTTCTTCTTGACCGGATAGCTGCGTTCAGTGGCACCACCTTTACAGGTGAAAATACCAATGAAGACACACCATCATTTTCAGGACTTGGAACATCAAAACCCTCATGGGCTAGGGCAGGGGTGGACAAAATACGGCCCACAGGCCAAATCCAGCCTGCCAGGCCATTCTATCCGGCCTGCAGAGTCCCTAAAAAATTTAGTAAATTAATATTTATTTGCCCCGGCTCCCTGTCAAAGCTGGCTGCAGCCAGGGGCAGTAGGACCCAGAACCCTCAGCAGGCTTGCAGGCTTGAGCAGCCCAGCCCCACCCAACCCTAGCCAGTTCCTTGCTTTCCTGTCCCCACCCTGCTCCAGCACCATGTGGCTGTGGCTCCCGGCTGCATCCCCAGATCACAGAGCATGGGACTGTCCTGGTAGGGGTGCGTATGTGTGCGCGTGTGCGTGTCTGCAGGCACAGGGCAGAGTGTGTGTGTGTGTGGCGTGCGATCTGCCGAGGGGATGAGTGTGTGTGTGTGTGTGTGTGTGTGTGTGTGTGTGTGTGTGTCTGCAGGCACGGGGAGAGTGTGTGTGTGTGTTCAGGCACAGGGGCAGAGTGTGCGTGTGTGTTCGTAGGGTGAGTCCCACATGCACACCCCTCCATATACAAGCACCTATGCCTCCCCTCGCACTGCCAACCACGAAACCCAGCCACCCTTCCCCCATACCCACCCACACCCCACATACCTACACACCCACAGCCCCCACAAACCTATACCCACTCCAATATGCAAGAATAAGACTTCATTTTAAGCTATTGTGCAGTCACCTCTGCATACACTACATAAACACATGTAAATCAGGACAAAAATATTTTTTGAAATCAAATTAATGAATGTTGTAGATGATCACTTTTTAGAATATAATTTGGTATTTTTCTGGTTCTGAGATGGCAAAACCCCTTGCTGAAAGGAGTACTTCCAGGGGTGAGGGGAGGAACTTATGGTGGCAAAGGTCAGGGGGTAGGGGGTGGGACTTATGTTTACAAGATGGCAACCAGGGGGTGGGGCACCTGTGAAGGGGAGGGGCTACCCATGCAGCCCTTGACAGCTTGCCAAAACTTGGTAAGCAGCCCTCCACCCGAAATAATTGCCTGCCCCTGAGCTAGGGACAGACATTGCACATAAACTGGTTTAAGTGATCAGAAACTGGTTTAAACCTGTAACAGACCAGTCATTCATACACATAAACCACTTTCAAAATGGCCAAAACCAGTTTGAGATAAACCTGGCTGAATGTAGTATTAGACTTAACTGATTTGGCTCAAACCAGTTTATGCAATATCTGTCCCGGACCCCTTGCTGGTTTAAGTTAAACCAGAGTTCTTCAGCATCCTAGAATCCTTTCTGGGCTGGGCTCTCTGCTCCAGAGCAGGGATGGCCCTGCCCCTCTGCTTTCTAGCCAGAATAGGGATGGACTGTAGGAAGACACCAGCTGGCATGGCCCCATTAAAGCAACGTGGGCAGAAAGGGGTTTAATTCTTCCCTCCGCTGGGGTCTGCTTGTTTGCTGGGGAGCAGAGGAGAGGGGGCTGCTGTGGTAGCCCCTGGGGCTTGCAGACCACAGCTGCAGGGCAGAAGGGACAGAGAGAGGAATTAACCCTTCTCCCTGCTGCCTTCACCTTAATGGGGCCATGGCAGGTCTCCGTTCCATGCTGGGGCGGGGGAATCTTTCCCCTCCTCTTCCCCCCAGGGTGTGTGGGGGGTCTGTGCAGTGCTGGAGGAGGGCTCATCCTCCTTTCCCCCTCCCCCTATCATGGGATCGGGAGGGGGGCTGTGCGAGGCTGCTACGCCTGGAGGGGAACTCTTCCTCCTGTTCCTCCCCCACTGCTGCAGGGTGTGGAGGGGGACTCTATGCGAGACTGCCTGGCCCCAGAGAGGGACTCTTCCCCCCACTCCTCCCCACCTCCTCCCCCTGCAGGGCGGGGAGGGATGGGGCTCTGTTCAGTGCTGGAGGGGACTGTTTCCCCTCCTCCTCCTCCCCCTGCTGCTGCGGGGTGGGGAGGCTCAGCCCAGCTCGGCCTAGCTCAGCCCTGGCCAAGGCAGCCAGGGGGCCATCCCTGGTGATGACTGCTGCAGCAGAAGCAATGCTGACAGAAAATCAATTTGAAGAACTCAAGGACCCAAGCAAGCAAGACCTCATCCACTAGTGCAATGAAAAAAATCAGTGAATTCCAATCAAAAACATATGGAAGAATGCCAGCAGGGTGTGGGGTGCCCTCAAGGCCATCACCATCAGTGCCTGTGAAGAGACACCTGGATTCTCTACCAGGAAACAACCAGACTGGTTTGATGAGAACAACTGCAAGACCTAAGAATTGATCAACTACAAGCACAAGGTCTTTTGTGTTTGGCAAAATGACACCAACTCCAAACAAAACAAACTGAATCTCCAACAAGCCAAGGCAAAAACCTTGGAGGACCCATGATATGAAGAACAAATGGTGAGAAGACAAGGTCAAGGAGATTCAACATCTCGTTCACAACCATCATACGCACAGTTTCTTCAGTGCGAACCCACTGAACCCACCCTACAGTCTGAGCACTCAGGGACCAACTCCCTGGAGATCTAAGGATGGAGACAATCTGATCAAGGAAAGGGGAGTCATCAGTGCTCATTGGAAGGAGCATTTTGAAGACCTTCTCAATCGAGACTCTACTGTTGATGAGAGTGTTCTCAGAATCCCTCCCTTGACAAGGTGAGGAAAGCCTTCAAGCAATTGAAGAACAAGGCATCTGGAGCAGATGCAATCCCCATTGAAATCTTCAAGCAGTGAGGAGAGAAGCTCATATCATAGTTTCATGCCTTCCTCTTAAGGATCTAAATGACGAAGAAATTCCAAAAGACCTGAGGCACACCATGATTGTGACAATCTTCAAGAAAGTAGGCAAGTCCAAATGTGGAAACTACAGAGGGATTGCCTTGCTGTCCAACACAGGAAAGAGCATTGTGAGAACCCTCCTGAATCATCTCTTTCCACTTGCTGAAGAGCTCCTCCCAGAATCTCTGTGTGGGTTTAGGGCATCAAGAGGGACAACTGACAGGATCTTCACAGCTTGCCAGCTGCAGAAGAAATGCCAGGAACAACATAAGCTTTCTTTGACCTCACAAAAGTTTGCGAGAAGTGTTGTGAAGGATCTTTCTGAAGTATGGATGCCCTCTGAAATTTGTCACCATTCTCTGCCTGCTTCATAATGGTATGCAAGCTGTGGTTCTCGTGCTGGATCTATCACAGAACTCTTTGAGGTTAAAATGGGAGTTAAGCAAAGCTGCATCATCACTCCAACACTCTTCTTAATATTCCTTACTGTGATGCTATATCACATCACCAACAAGCTTCCAGCCAGCTAAATTACCGAATGGTTGGTAAGCTGTTTAACCTCAGTTGATTCCAAACTAAAACCAAGACCACCACAACCTTAATCATTAAGCTTCAGTACACTGATGATGCCATAGCGTGTGTTCAGTTGGAAGCAGACCTTCAGGAAATTGTCAACTCCTTCACTAAGGTATATACGAAAATGGGACTGACACTTAACATTCAGAAGACTAAGGTCCTCCACCAATACATCCTAATGAACAGTCCTCAGCTCCTTTATACCAGATCCATGGTGAGACTCTAGAAAACACTGAGTATTTCCTGTACCTCGGAAGTCATCTCTTGCAGAAGACTGACATCGACAAAGAAATTCAACATCACCTCAAACGTCCAAGTGCAGCCTGTGGACACCTGAAGAAACAGGTGTTTGAAGATAGTGATATCAGATCTAAAACTAAAGCTCATGATTTATCAAGAAGTTATGCTCCCCGCCTTGCTGTACAGAGCTGAGACAAGGACAATGTACAGGAGACATCTAAAGGTGTTGGAGAAGTACCATCAATACTGCCTACAGAAGATCGTCCAAATCTAGTGGGAAGAGAGACACACCAACGTTAGTGTCCTCCTACTAGCGAACAGAGTGAGTATTGAGGTGATAATCATCTGACATTAACTTTGTTGGGCTGTCCATGATATCTGAATGTCTGACTCCGAGTCCAAAAGCAAGTTTGATTCTCCCAGCTCAGCCAACGCATGAACTGAAGAGGAAGGCAGAGAAAGTACTTCAGGGATCCCCTCGAGGCCAACTTAAAAAAAATGCAACTTCAGTGTCGACTCATGGGAGACTTAGCACCCAGGACTGCACAGGGCACTGGAGAGGAAGAGTCTGCTGCAGGGATCTCAGTATTTTGAAACCTCATGACAACAACAGGAGATGAAAAAGTGAGGGCAAAGGAAACAGCATGTCATGGACCAAATGAAGAATCCAGTGCCACCCACCCCACACAGAAACACATGTCCAAGCTACAGTAGAGTCTGTTCATCTTGGGTAGGCCTCATCAGCCATCTTTGGACACAGATAAGACAATCGTAGAAGACAATAATCCTTGACTGCGAGGGATTGCCAAAGAAGAAGAACATGAGATAAAAATCAGTTCAGGGAAGTAGTATACGTTGTATTTACATTTTGTAAGGGAATTAAACAAAGTCCATTACAATTCTGCAGGTGTCAAATATCACATTTATGAATGTGTGTGAACCTAAATATGCTTGGAAAAAGTTGACAATTTTTATTTGGATCATCTGAAGTTCAGAAGCATCTGGTCACAGAAACTCATAAGTAGTATTTCTGCATGAGAGAAAAGACTCCATTAAAAAGAAGTTTGCCTATTAAAGTAGTTACTTCTCTGGTAAAGCTTTGGACTTTTGTATTATGTGTAAAATTAAGCTAATATTCTGAACTGTGTCCAAAACTATACTGAAATTTTAAAACTATCCAAACCCATAATGAATTAAAAGAAATAGACATTCTACATGGTCATGAAATAACTGTCATGTATATATCTGACATGCATGTTGACGAACAGCAAATTTGCCCATAATCACAATGCAACGAATCATAACAGGGTAATGAAAATCTGTATTTTAAGGTACTATATTTTAATTTGTATTTGCCTTTTGTTAAGGTACTATATTTTAATTTGTATTCGCTGTTTAATCTGTATTCGCCTTTTGTGCCTGTAATATTTGCACGAGTCTATCTTTTCACTTTGTAAGGTTTCTTTTTCACTGCCTCATTGGAAAATGAACCATTTATAAACAAAGATAAACAGCACTGCCAGGAGGCAATACATTTATTTTTAACACTGGCAGCTTACCTCAGCTTGGAAGTTCAGGCACTCAATGCCTTGCACTACTGACTACATACTTCTTGATGTGAAATATGTAATTGCTCAACTTTGGTTCATTAGTGCTCTGTTCTGCTAACCACGTGATGTGCCTTTCTTCTCTCCTACATTGTGGGAGTATGCAGCTGTTTCAGTAAACATAGCAGTTTTCGTGCAAAGCAGAGGTTTACACATTGCTCCAGCTGCAGTCGTGCTGACTTGGATGAAGCAGTGTTAATCAAAGACAGTTCACGCCATAGGAAAAAAACCTCCTCTTTTGAAGAACCCAGTTTCTCCTGAAGTACCCTAGATATCAAGATGAATGTGGTATTTTATTGCTTGACAGTAATGTATGTTGAAAAAGCAGATTATTTATTTGGACATCACAAAACACCCTCAGGTTTTTTGTACTCCATCTAGTTGAAAGTGAATTATAATCTTACCCTTCTCCCCCAATATTGAAAACCCATTAAACATCTGTTGGTTTGTGGCAGACTTTTATAATCATTTTAAATATAGGTATTTTAATTTCTTTTGTGGTCTTTTCAATGGTGTTATAAAAATAAGAAACTGCTGACTTTCATATTTCTGTACTGCTGTTTTTCTCCATTTTTGTAATGTCAGGTTACCAAAATCATTTGTGGTTAGCCTCTCCCATTGACACTGCTAACTACTGATGAATATGCAATATCTATCAACAGTTATGAAACTGACATTACCTTACTTCCATTCCCAATTGATAATTTACACAACTCAAAAGGTATGGAAAGTGCTTAAACTGTGTACTATAGTTTTAATATCTTCATCATTTACATATCCTACTTGTTTCCTCTTTACATGTTTTCTTGATCTTTTAAATTATATTTTAATTTTTCCTTCACTTCCATTTTTGACTACGCTGATACCTGAAGTGTAAATAAAACGTCATAAAATGGGAGAATCAAATTTAAATAATATTCCTGGAAAGAGTCTGACACTCATTTGCAGCAGATATACAAGTTTTGGTAGTTCTAGCCACTTTTAGGTCTGCCTGTATGGCAGGCATCAAGGAAAACACATTTATCTCCTAAATGTTCATAAATCATAAAAATGAGATCTGAATTGAAAAATGATTCATGTCATTGGAGGAAAATGTTCCTAATGCAAGGCATACATCAAATATACCGCTACTTTGCAGACGCACATTATATGCTAATGTTTGCAAGGGTTAATTAGAAGAACAACAGCAGAATAGTATAAAGAAATCAGTAAGATTAGACATGTGCTAAGCATTTAATCTAGCAACTTTATTGCCAAGGGTATTTTAACAATATTAAGGCATCATTTGCTAAGTAACAGCATTTTTTGAATACTGCCAGAGTTGGCACTTAGTCATTACTGCAGTAATCATCATATCACACATTCCCTCTAAGTTTGTTTTTGAAATTCAAAGAAACTGTACATTAGCATGAAGAGTGTTTTACATTAGAACAGGGAAGTGAAAAGCATCAAGTACTGTTGCAACTGGATCAACTAATATCCCAGTGGAACTTCAAAAGTGTTGAAAATTTGTTTTAAAAATGAATAATTCTTCTACTGAAAAGGGACTTTTTCAGGGAGTGTGCTTGTGCATGCACGCACGAGTGTGCACGTGTGTAAAGAGGGAGTTTAGTAGATCCTTGTGAAACCACCAGCCACACATGCGTATGTGATGACGCATAGAAATTATGAAGGCTTTTGAAGCCCACGGCTACCACATAAACAAGCCTGGACATGTGGTCCATGGGGTATTTTCCTATGTACATTTTGAACATTTCCCCAAATGCTTTTATATTCTGAAAAACATTAAATCAGCATACAGATTGAAGTATTCCGGAATTATTTCTTGACAGTTAAAACAGAAACAATGTTAACTTGTATTTTAATTTGTAGTTAAGAGAGATAAATACTTTTGGAAACTGGATTTCATTTAAAAATGTGTTTTGGGAAATAGTTTTATTGAATCAAATCACTGTCTAATTACAAGAAACAATTCAAAGACATTAAATAAATAAATCTCAGATGTAGACAACAAATATTTTTTGTAATATTTGATAGCTCCAACTGAAGTTGTGCAATTACTGTCGTAGATGTACCTTGTGTTAAGTATATTATCTTATGAGAATACTGCAATTAAAGGCCCCTGGGCTAATACCATTCACCGTATACTATCTCTATATATATTTCCTGCCAGTGAAAGATACCTTATTTTCTCGTAGGACAGCTGCAGACAAAACTAGCCCTTTAAGAAGAGTTCAGACTTAGATTTGTCCCACTGATAAATTCAGACAAAGACCAAAGGATTATGGGACTTCTGGCTCCCAGTTGTACTACTGGGAACTCTAGGCTGGTGAAGAATATTGGGAAAACAAATGGTAGGAGTCAGTATCTTTTTCTACAGCAAGGGAAAAACCTAAAGATCAGTTACTGATGCACAGAGCTCTTTCTAGTGTAGATGGAGTTACCTTGAGCTATTACAGAGTATGAAAAAGGAGGCCCCATGGGAGCCTGGAGAAGGAGCCCATAAACTCTGTCACTCACTACAATTAGTTAGCCCAGCCACAATGTCATGTGGAACTTAACCTGAATTAGAAATTGTGTAGGTTATATACAGTTTTGGAGTGGGCACTGGAGCATCTGGAACTGTATCTGGATTTTGGGGTCTGTAAATTGGTTATTTATCTTTAAACAAAGATGTGCAAGGAGAAGGGTTAGGATTAAAGGGCTTCTTGTATAAAGGTTTGGAGAGATCTGTATGCATTAATGAAAAAGACCAAGGAAGAGTGACACTTCTTTAAAAAAGTTATTAATCTCCACCATAGATGGGAAGACTGCTTTGAAAAGCAGCACATTTTGGGGGAGATGGACCAGAAAGTTCATATAAAGGGGGGAACTGAAACAGTGGTTGCAGCACTGTTTGCTGTATGTAATAACCATGAAGAATGATGTTCAGCATCCAGTCATTCTCCGAGAAAGCAGGTTTGTTTGAACATTCTCTTGGCATTCCTTTTCCTTTTCTCTGATTACAACGTATGCTAACTTTGCTTTCCTAGTGGTCACGAATTCCTTCATGTCTGCCCCCTCCTGTTTTTATGGAAATCAGATGTTCATCTATGAAAAATGAACAAATTTACTATCAGCTGTAATGAAGTTCTTGCTGCAGAGCGAATCTTTATTAAATGCATTTCCCAAAATTATTATTTCCCCTGTCATTTAAAGAAGCTGTTCTTCTGTTATTAGCTTCAGAAGATCTAAATGCTGCTGATAAAATTAACAGATCAATAAATGCTTTAGTCACATTTGAATCAAAGAACCAAAGAGTTTCCTTTTTTGAGTCTGAAAAAAGCACCTGAGCTTATCAGTCTGTTCTTAAAGGTATTTAAGGCATTGCTTTACTTGTCATTGCAAGGCATACCTGGGTGGGGGCAGCATAGGGCCCCTGGAGCTGGATCCTGGCAGCAGTGCAGGGCCTGATCAAGCCTGCAGATTGGCCCCATACCATCCATCTAGTCTGCAAGGCCAAAACCATAAGCACTACTGGCCTAGGTGATTTAGATGATGAAGTCTTATCTTCAGAAGGGACTTATGCACTAAATAGCTTAAAGGTCTTATTTAAATGCCATAGGACTTAGGCTGTTAAGTACCTAAGCGTTATCTAAATCACTCTGTCCCTGCAAAGCTATACCTAAATACCTATAAAAAGTCTAGCTCTGGGTGCTTAGGAGAGGTTTTCAGAATCACTGACAAGGTAACAGAACTTCAGTTGACTGCCTAGGCCACACATTTCAGATACTCCTGCTTGAGAAACATAGGTGGACATTACTGTTGCACAGAGCTTGAGTTGATGAACAGATAGATGTTTCTCCACTCCCACCACCAATATTTTTTTTTCAACACTTCTCAGAGAAATAAACTTCTAAGCTATCTGTTAGCCATGCTGTATTGTCTTTTAATTCTGCTTGGAGTAGGAAATGCAGGGTAAATAGATGTACAGTCTAATGGCTAGATAGCTGTCTGATGCATAAAAATCAATTCCATTTCCATCCAAAGTTTTCAAACGTTTCAGTGACTTGACATAACCTCCAGGAAATGCTAACCCTAATTATTTATATGGCAGCAAATTTTCCACTAACAGCCAGCTACTGTCATACCAGAGTAGTTAAATGGGTTCAACATCTTATCAGCATAACCTCTAGAGATAACCTTCCTTTGAAAATGAAATGATCTCTCCAAAATCACTATAATTTTTGCTTATTATTTATACTGCGGTAGTGGCCCTCTGACCAGGGAACATAAAGGTGGGGGGAGTAACTCCACAGTATAATAATTTCTTCCTGATGATACCCAGTTCTACTGTTATACCTTCTTAGTTTAATGTAGGGAATCTTTTTCTCTAGTAGGATTAAGTGCCCAAAAAGTTAGGTTTTTATTTATTTAGTTTAAAATGCTTCTTAAATATAGTTGCACATAGTGTGGTATTTCTCTTACCAACTTTTTCTTCCTCTCTGTCATACTCCTACTCATATTTCTGAAAGTTTTACTTTTTTGCTTTGAAAAGCTATGTGTAATAATAAGATATCTTCCCTTTTCTGCATTTTCAGTTTTTATTTTATTAGGCTTTCTCAAGGTGGCTCTCCTTTTGGGCTTTGACTGAAATTTCATTTTCATCAAATGAAAGAACAGACACGTTCAGGAAAGTTGATGAAAGAGGCAGAGGCATAACAGGTTTGGGGCCCTAGGTGGTTTGTTTTTGGCCTGCCATTCTTGCACTCTACGGCTAGGGACAGACATTATACATAAACTAGTTTAAGTGATCAGAAACTGATTTAAACCTGTAACAGCACTGCACATAAACCAGTTTCAAAATGGATGAAACTAGTTTACAATAAACATGGTTGAATATAGCATCAGACTTAACTGATTTGTGCCAAGCTGATTTATGCAAATCAGATGTTTTGCAGCCCTGACCTGGGCGCTCTGCTTCAGGGCTGGCCCTATCCCTCCGCTCCCCAGCTAGAGCTCTGGTGGGGACTGCAGGCATAGCGGGGTCTGCCTGGCCTCCCCCTGCCCTACTACACACTCACTGCTCGTGCTCAAGCACGGACCCCTCTCTCCCATCTCCCACAGCACGGACCCCAGTCCCATGGACCCTAGGTATGTGGTATGCTAGCTAATGCTGAGAGGTGTCTGTGTCTCTCTAATTTCACTGGGACAGGCAGACCCAAGTGTCTGCTTAAGGCTTTCTGGAGCCAATCAACAGGTCAGCTGGTAATGTCTCTCTGCTCCTTCCTTGGAAAAAGTCATTTAAGATGAGCTTGAACTAATTACAGAGGCTTTTGTTTTGTTGATGGGCTGATAAATGCTATGTTTTCAGTTCCCTGCTGGATCCCTTGTTTGTCGGGTTTGCAGACAGTATGAAGCGGCATGGAGAAGGAGACTGAGAAGCTCAGTATCATCAACATGCATGCACTGCACACCCCACCCTGCCTTTGCTTCAGAGTGCTAGCCAGGGGCTGGTGTCTGGCAATACTTTCGCCCCTTGAGCAGTGAGCTGGGGAAAAAAAGCGTGCAATGGTGCAGGCAGGGTGAGGGTGTACACCCCTCCCTAATCAGAGTGTTCTGCTGGGGCCTGGCCACACCCCACCTCAGATCAGCACTGTGGAAGGGAAGGGAAGGCTGCTCTAGTGCCCCCCAACTTCTAGCCTGAGCCACTACAGGCATATGCCCGCACTTCTTCAGTCCAGAGGGAATGTCTGTACAGTTGCAAACTGATTCAATCTAGGCAGGTTAGACTAACCTGAAAAGATTTAATCAATTCAGGTACAGGCTTTTTGAATTTCTGTCCCTAGCCTAAGCCACCCTCTCTAAGTCGGCACCCAGGGCTAACGCCCTAGCTCCCTCCTAGATGCACTAGGGAGAAAAGGCATCAAGATGTTTTTAAAAATGAACACCACAGTTACTTTCTTAACAAAATGGAAAGCTAATTTCAATAATAGCACCACAGAATCCATTACCTCAAAAGATCAAACATTTTAACAAGGCCTCAAAGCTGTCAATGTAGGAGGGGTTTCATTTTTGGTTCTACTTTCTTCCTACAATTCCTCAGATCAATTCCAGAACAGCTAGACATTTTTGAATTGTGTCAATACCACTCAGTTCTTTTCAGCCTATATAAATACACCTTCCCAAAAATGTGTAAAAAAGTGCACAGGTTAAAAAACAAATCTTAATTACCTACTCATTGAAGCCAACTGGGGGAAAATGGAATTTTGAGCAGAGGGGCACTAAATAAAACTGAAAGATAACATTTAAAACCGAAATGGAAGCAGGACTTGTATATTTTTATCCAACAAATTACCCATGGAATACAATTTTTAGAAATAGTGCTTAAGTTAAGAGCTTAGAAGAATGAAAAAATTAGACACTTCTATAATAAAAAGAAGAAAAAAATCAAGTAACTTAGCCTGAATACACATATATTTAAGAGACCCTTGTAATTCACTATAGTAGCCAAATACTAAGGCGTGAGCTGTAATTCATTTTATGGACAGCTATTCCATAAAATGTCCACTAAAAGCTTTGTTGCAACTTCTTCGGATACATCTCTTACTAAGAATTGCTGGTCTGATCAAGTATGGCTGTAAGTTTCCAAACGTGGCTGGGAGCCTGTTTGAATCTCCATTTAAGATTTAAAATGTTCCTGTGCTTTGAAGGCTCCTTGAATTAAGGGGTCTGAGTTATTCTTCTTTTCTGAGTTATTATTCTTTATTTTAAATATGTCAGAGACCTGATGGGAGAACCAAGCCTCACTGTACTATATGCTGTCCACATGCACAATAAAAGACAGCTCCTGCCCTAGGGAGTTTTCAGCTGTGATATCCAAATGTATTTATAGCCTTGTCCTCTAAACTATACCAATTCAACTGAAATAAATGTCCACATAAGGGAATTAAACAGATTCGCTTTTAAATCGGTATAATTTTTACTTCTTTGTGTTCCTCTGAAAATCCCAGTCTACAAATTTAGTGTTAGAGGCAACAAAAATAGAAGAGGTCAGTGGGAGGACAAAATAAGAGTGAAACAATCATGTTTGGTAAAATAAGCAACAGTCACAGTTGACCTCTAATAGCTGGCAGAATACATCTTAGATATTTCTGCCAATTTCCAATATAATTAATTTAAAAAGATTCTCTTAGGGAGAAGGAATGGCGGGGAAGGGGAGAATAGATTTGTAATAAAAATGGGACATAATATAATTCCATAATAACAAAACAATGCAAATGTACAATTGAGGGAAACATTAGGTCAGTATATTAATTTTGAACTTCTAATAATTTATTATTGTAAATAACAGTAAGGAAATAAGTTAATTAAAATTTCAAATTTCAGTGAAAATTAAAGCATGCCTCCAGAATAATTTTTCACTCTCATCTCTTGTAGACTTGTTTCTAGATCATTTTATCCCATATTTACATATTTAGATGACGACGCACTGCTTGTTATGCAAGTATCTTCTTTTGGTAACTTACTGCGTACAGCACTTTTGAGATCTATTGGTACACAAGATCACAAATCTCAAAAGCGGTTTATACTGGTAAGTGAAATTTCATATATTCTCAAAGCTCATTTACAAATAAGTTTAAATATTTGAAAAAGATGCAACTTATTGCCACTCATTAACTCATATATATTTGCTAGTAGATCTCTTTTTAGCACCTTCCTTTCCCAGACTCACGTGCATAAAAATACCAGACATTGACTTCAGATCTCAGAGCTTGCTTCTAATCAGAGTTAGAATTACCAAACTAACCAGCCTAAAGGATTCAAAACATGCCACAAGATATTCAGCTGGCATCTCCACCTGATCCCTGGGGACAGATGGTGGGGCTTAGGGTGCTCTGTGAGCTAGAGATCATGGAGTATTTCCCCATCCTTGGGCTCACCAAGCTGCATGCCAACTTTTTAAAGTTCCTGAGGTGGCTGTGGAAGCAGTAGCTGGGAAGTTGGGAGCTCCTCACTCCCCAGCTGCGGGTGCCACTTCATGGTGAGGGGGCTTGGCCAGCTGAAGAGTCAGGAGATACTTGGTCCCCAGCTGCTCATTCCCTGCACTGTGGGTCTTGGCACACAGAGAGCTTTAAAGAGTACACCTACAGCTTGGGCTGTAGCTGTGCTTTATAAAACTCCCTAGGTACTTGGACCCAGACAGCAGGAAGAGGCTCCCCAGTTTCTGGCTCCTGGCGCTCAGGGAGCTTTATAAAAGAGTAGGCTGAAGCAGCTTCCTCTGTTGGAGCAGGAGGGATCAGAGGCCTGTGGTGTGGTTTAAAGACCCCAGCAGGGTAAGCCCTTTGGCTCCCCTCCCTGCCAGAAGCCCCTGATCCCCCCATGCTCAGCGGCTCAGCCAGAGCTATCGGGCATAGAGTTTTGACAATCAGCTGACTGTGAGCTCAGTCCAAACAGCCCTCCTCTCAAACTGGACCTGGAGCTGTCCCAGCTGGGGCCGACAATCAGCTAACTGCACTGGTGACTCAAACCAGCCCCAGTATGGTCTGGGGCTGAGGCTCACAATCAGCTGATTTGCAGCATCGGTCCCAAAAACTAGGTGATTTTTTGGGAGCTAGAGCTGACAATCAGCTGATTGTTGGCTCCAGCTGAACCTGCTGGCACTCCTCTTTCAGTTTGCCAATGCAAAAACAATACAGTGTGTTATTAAAAAAGGGTCTGTCGTCTTACATATAAAATGAAGTTTGGGAACACACTTCCTTCCACATCAAAGTCTTTGGACAGCCATGTGAACTTTCTATTCCAAGTGGTGCTTTTCCTCCTAGGACACTGCACTTGTATGGTTTCTGCCTCTCTTTTAGGACACTGGCCGCAGTCTCTAAGAGCACATTTGTTGAACTGCCTCAGATGGTTGGGATCTGTGGTTCTTACATTATTATTTTCATGGCCTATCTCAATAAAGTAGAATCATGTACTGGATATATGTTCTGGGACTTGTTCCTGAAAAAAAGTTGCCAGTATGGATTGTAAGTGTATGTACCACCTCCAAAATTTAAACAGCTGGCCACATTTTTATCTTGCACAGAAATATCACCAGGCGTGAATATTCTACCCACGGATTCTTGCTTCTCAGGAGTTCTGTCTCTTTTGTGGAGGGACCAGGACAGCACAATGATTTTGAATTGGGAAGAAAATTGAATTTGCTAAAGGAAATAAAAAAGGTATGGTCTTTCCATCTCAATAGCTTGGACAGATTTTTGGGTTTTATTTGTGAATGACCTACTGCAGTATTAAGGATGCAATCTTATAATTTAGCTTTCCTTCTCCACATCAAATTAAAGAAATATATACAGTACACTCTTTTTTCTTCTGCTTTCCTTCATTGTAGCTGACAAGCAAAATAAATCCAGGGTAAAGTTTGGGATCTGAGTATATTCTTATACCCTATAGTTTCAGGTAAAAACACCTGGCTAGTTATGCTTATTCATATAGGTAGGATACATCTTTAATATCTTCTATTGTCTCTCCTCTGTCCTCCCTCACAATGAGACAGACCTACCAAAGCAGGTTTGGGAAGAATGCCAGTAACTCACAATGTCAGTTTAGCTAAGTAGAAGACTTCCAGTGTTTCAGAAGATTTCCTTTAGAAACAACCATTTGTCTCCTTTTGCCATACAGTGCAATCCAGACAAAAATCACACTGGGATTTCTCTCCTGCAGTGACAGAAAGCAGAATAAGGGAATCAGTAAGGCAGGCAACTCAGCATCTCAGTTTCATCTCTACTTTCTCTGCTGAGAGGAATTCTCTCTCATTTAAGATTAGTGCTAAAGGATGATGTAGAAAAACACAGAAGTTAAAAAAAATTAATACAATATCACCCATGTATAGAAAAAAAAGAGAGAAAAATATCCCTGTGTGTGTTTCTGTACAAATGTTGGCCCGTTTCTGCACTGCTATGGCTATTTATCAATTAGCCTGTTTTACTGTCTTGGTCTGTGAGAAATGTTACTTCCCTATATTACATCAGAGAAGAATACTTTAACTAAAGCACTTTACAGATATCCTGATGGAAGCTATGGAAGTGCAAGGTATAACAATCTTTATTTAAAAAGACAAAATTTACTGACTCTAAGAGATACATTTCCTAATACTAGTACCAATAAAACTTTCATTTTATTTAAAAATATGCAGTGCTTATTACCTAGTTGGTCCCTAATGAATAACAATGTAAAATTAATTGCACTAGGATGCACAATATTGACTGAAAAGAAATAAAATCAGACTGCAGATATGCAAACATATCAGGGAACATTAGATTTTTTAATAACCAATCAGCTTATCTTTTTTTTTCTAGAGCAATTTACATCTAGATTAAGCATCAAGGAAATAAGTGGCTCTCTAGTTCTCTTAAGCAAGGAGCACTTGGCATATCCGATGAAGAATGATGATAACTCAAAGTCTGTTAGTAAAGGTAATAAGTCTAAGGCAATTACTACCTGCTACGGAAACACTTCATTGATCTGGCCATTTATTTTTGATAAATGGATGTCACAGTAGAAATCTTAAGAAGGGAAAAGCTCAGTATTCTGGCACTGCATCTTAATTATTGCAATGATGTCAAAGTCAACATTTTTTTAATACCTGTGTTTCTGTTAATCCGTAGTCCTTTTAAAGACAGACCCTCTCCAAATGAAATGTCATTAGCTTTAATATTTTATGAAAAACAGCTTCTTCCAATAATGAAACTGTAATATGGACTACACATATCAGTTAACAAGAATATAAAATAATATATCTGGTAATTCTTTTTCTTCATATCAGTAAACCGATGGGTAGCAATTTTTCATATCACCCGATGGCCAAATGCCACCGATATTTTGATGTCTCCTGTTTATTCCTCCTTGTACAACACTTTGTTGCCAGTTGATAGTTATATGAGATGCATCATATAATTTATGCTTATATGCTCTGCATGCAGTTTGTAAATTGTTTCCAAACTGGAATAACCAAACATTACTACTGGATTAATTAACATCTGTAAAATAATTTAAAGTATGTGGTAAACATTATTATTAAATAGATGCAGTAGCAAACATAGGAACTGAGTCAGATTTCACCTAAAACTACCAAGACCTACAAACTGCAGAACAGACTATAATATTCAGATCCTTTATGGATCATTCTTAATCTCTGTATTATTGAGAAATAAGGCAATTACCAGAAAAAAAGAAACATCTTTTGCCTCTCAGTACACCCTCTGAAGATGGACATGACTGGAATAGTGACACTGAAACAGAAATGGTGGAAAATCTCATGCCATCATAAACTGCTGATCCAATTTGGAACATCTCCAAAAGCCAGTAGTTTACATGACAGAGGAAGAACTGAACATATATTTACTATTTCACCATCTTACCTCCACCACTCCCCTAACCACCTATTGACAAAATTCTAAGAAGGAAAAAGTTTTCAGGGGTAACATTTTCAGAAAAGTCACAGCACATGAGAGTCGGTATTTTACAGTTCTTGAAAGTCAATTAACAACATACCATTTTTCAACCTGAGCATGATATAAATAGTCGGGCACACAGGCAAGATTTTGTTAGTTTAGCTGGGTAGTACATTTAAGAATCAAAATGGAGTAGTCAATAGTAATTATGATCTAATTGGGGTTTGTCTCAGGGGGTTCTACAGGGTTTCATGCTAGAACTGCTGCTATTCTACATTTCCATTAATGATCTGAAAGTAAATGTACATTTCACTGCTGATAATGTCTAACAATGACACAAAAATTGGCACAATGGCAAATAATGATGACAGGATAGTCATACTGAGGCATGTAGCCTTGATCCATTCATAAAAGGTACATTTTAATATAGCCAAATGCACATTTAGAAATTTAAGAACAAAGAAAACAGTTCGTGTCTACAGAATGGGGGGTTGAATCCTGGAAAGCAGTGAAGACTGCAGAGAAGACTGTAGCTATTATATGGTGGATGTTGGAAAGTAAGTGAAAGAAGAATTATCTCATTACAGCACAAAGACTTTTCAAGGTAGCTAATGATGAGGTAATTCAAAATGAGGAGGTGGTTAAGAAGATGGATGGATACAATAGTGAAGTATTTTCCAACTGTTAACTAGAGGTCAGTAATTAAGTCTGTAAGTATTTCACAATGTTGCACATGAAAGGAGACAGGAAATGAAGGTAGATCAAGAGCTCCATTTAGCAAGAACTTTGCATGGAAGTCCTGTGTGCTTGCCAGACCATATTAAGTTGTTGGATATATTGCAAAACGGATTTTGTACAGGTATTTTAGTTAACAGTTCTTACAATGAGTATTGTTCTGGATGTGCTCACCGAGAGTGATATCACTGAACATATGGTAAGTTTAACTAAGGTCACAGACTCTTCATACTTCACACTTTTCTTTCTTGGCCATCAGCATTACCATTTCCTTCCAAACAGATCAGCAGTACGAAAATCACAATGTTTCTCTTTACTCTAGAGTGACAGCTTCCTTCAAAAGTAGAATACCACTTTCACCCAGAGGATGCTCAAAAAGACACTGCTCACTGACTTTGCAAACCAGCCAGATGAGCAGATGCCTCAAAGCTATTCCTAAACAAGTGTTTGATTTCCTTTCATAATGGCAAAGTATTATGTTGTCCACTGAGCTGCTAGAACAGAAAAAAAGTAGTGAGACGGACTGCGCCTGTAGAAACCTACACAGAAGGATTTTTGTAGGTGATATTTTTTATTGAACCAACTGCATAGTTGGGATAAAATTAGACAAGCTTTTGAGTACAAGCTCACCTAGGCCACGTCCAGACAAGTGAGCATGTGCCTGTTGTGGTGCCTCAAAGCAGTTTGGGACGCTTAAAGAGGCATGCTAAGAATGAAAAAATGTTTCGTGCATTGCATATTTGCAGCACAAGCTCTAAATTTGATACTGGGAAATCCTGGTATTAAAAAGAAAACACTGGAAAAAAGTGGTGCAGAGGCAAAGAGAGGCTGGGTCCTCCAAGGCGATGCGCTGGCACCCGGTCAGAGTGTCTCTATGGCTGCCCCGGGCCCCTGCTGGAGCAGGGGCAAGGCTATAGTGGTGGATTGGGGTGGGGCAAGGAGCGGGGCAAGGCTGCAGTGGGGCAAAGCTGCAGCGGGGCAGGAGCAGGGCAAGGCTAGCAAGGCTGCAGTGGTGGATAGGACCCAGGGTTTGTCCCTGGTAAGTAGGGACTGTGGGGGTGGGGGAGATTGTGGGTGGAGGGGACTGCTCAGGGGGTGAGAGTCCTCCTTTATTATAAATATATCAATAAAACATTGCCCAAATGATCTCTCTATCTATAGTGACATTACATTTTTATTGCAGAAGAACATGGATTTTGGGTATTTTAATGACCGAATTTGGGGGTTTCTTAATCAGAGAATTTGCAGTTTTTAAACAGGGAACACTAGGATCTCTGCTAGTGAGGCAGGTGGCAGGACTTGGGCTGATGAGACTGCCCAGGGCCAGCACTGGGGACCCAGCTGGAGAGTAAACAAGGTGGTTGACCTCCTGGCCATTTGGGGCCAGGAGGACACTTCAACAGTTTGAAGCGGGTCACCAGTAGGAGCACATCTTCCAGACAATAGCTGCCCAGATGGCAAAGTGGGGACACCAGAAGACATGACTGCAGTTCCACCTGAAGGCCAACTGTGTAGTTACAGCCCACTGGTAGGTGGCCCAGAGGTGCAGGCGGCTCTGCTGCAGTGCCTGTGCCACAGTCCAGGAAGCCATGAGGTCTCTGTCTGGGCCTGGCAGGTGCACAGCCATGGGGCTGCAGGTCCAAGGGGGCAGATGCTGTTGCAGGTGGCAGCAGGTCACAAGCAGGCAGCAGCCCCCACTGCCAGACTGCTGAGTGGGTAGAGGGTGCAGGGTCCACTCTAGGTTAGGACTGCTTCGGGAGTACAGCTGGCACAAGGGGCTAATGTCCCCCAATACCAACTGGCTGGGCCTCAGATGGTTCTGGGGGCAAGTAGCCCTGAGCTGCTCTTCAGGGCAGCTTTTTATACTGCTGGGGCCAGCACAGGTGCTGGCCCCAGCCTCTAGCTCCCCCTGGCTGAAGATCTGGGAGGAGCAGGGCAAGGTCAGTTTTCCCCAAGTGGCACAACTTGCCCCACACCACAGTGCATGTTCAGGCACGTGTGCTGAGACACAAATCTCTGGCACAAATTTGTGCCGCTACTATTTGAGCTGCTGCAAGCGCACGTGCCTGCATGTGTGGATAAGCTCCTATAGTCTTGCATTCGAAAGCTTATCTTACTTTATCCCAACTATGCAGTTGATTCAATAAAAGATATTACACGCAAAAATCCTTACCACTCACACAATTCCTAGACCATAATGGTTGCAACATCACTCCAACACTATCAAAACCCTAGATCCACGTTTAAAATTGTACCTTCTGTCTGATTTACATGTTAGATGTGTCATGACCCAAAGGGTATGATTTTGTGTGTGCTTCGGCACTGCAGAATTATTTCCCGCCATATGGAGCTTTCTTTGCACGGTGCAATTCTCAGTTGCATAGAGAAAACCCCGGTGCAAAGGAGTTCCCGCCACCCGTATGTAAATTTGTTTCCCACTATTGGCTGTTTCTAAATTATTCCCACGTGGCGGCTAGTGATTGGCTTGCTAGCCGTATAAGAGGCTTGAGCAGTTTCCGCCCAAGTTGGAGGAGGAGAACTTCACATCCATCTCGTGAAGAACTCTAAGTGCACTGTGGAGCCTAACAAACTCCATGTGTGCCTTAAAGGAGGATACAGGGGCCTGATCAACCTCTGCCCATCGCCGCATAATCCCTCGACGTACCCCACCCTGCGCGCTCGTGGAGAGTCACCTTTCAGACTCTCATTTCGGGTGGTCCACAGAGCCTAGCAAACTCCGTGAGTGGTATCCAGAGCTCTGTTCGTGTTCGTTTAAGCGGAGCCTAGCAAACTCCGCTCGTGTGTCTTCGGTGGAGCCTAGCAAACTCCGCTCGTGTGTTTTAGGTGGAGCCTAGCAAACTCCAAGTGTGTGTTTTTTTTTGTAACTGCAACTCAAGAAAGTTTTCCTGCCTGCACCGCGACCACCTACGGTGTAAGTAAAATAATCTTTAATCAACCTCTAAGCGTCTGTGCCTAATTCTAGTTCGCTGTGCCGAACCCTTTCCCCGGCCCACATGCCCGGGCTGCTGGCCACAGCCCCTCGGCCCCGACAAGATGTAAATATAAAATATTTTCCTTTTATAGGACAAAACAATAGCAAAAATAGTTTAACACAAAAATATTTAAATATGATTATTTTTCTATTTAAAAATTAACCTGAAACTGGATTTCAGATCCTAAATGTTATACAGTATATGAATACTTTAAAAAGTCTCAAAACATCAGGAAAATCATCCCACAGAGAAAAAAAATAATCAAAACACTGAACTAATTTTTTCTTACTGGTATATGATAAGATAAACTTTGCTTGTTTCACCTCTGACTGGGACAACCTGGGCTTTTGTTTGTTGCAAGCAAAGACTTAATTTTCAAGGGCCCCTTTTTAATTTTTTGGGGTCATATTATGAAATTATTAGGGACAGATAACAGTATGTATAATTTCAAAACTGTACTTTAGATTTTTTAGTTGAAAAGCTAATACTGAGGCCCCTGGCAGATGTTACTACTTAAGATATAATTAACTGGTTAATCTCACGTAGTAACGTGGCCACGTGTTAGTTAAGCTAATGGTGTGATAAAATGAAGAATAAGCTACACAGTTACTACACACAAAAGTGTGTAGTAACTTTGTGGCTGTTTTCCATCACAGCATAAGTTGCCATGTGGCCAGGTAGATCAGGGCTCCTAGCTTGGAGAACACATGGGAGGTCTCAAGTCCCATGGACTACCCAGGCTGGGAGTGCCCATCAGCTGGCGGCCACTCCCAGCCTCCAATGTGCCCCCTAGGCTGCAAGCCCCAACCAGTTTCTGCTCCCAGCTGCAGGGATGCATCAGAGCCCTCGACTCCGTTGCACTCTGGCATTTGGGAGCAGCAGCTGATTGGGGGTCCAGATCCAGTGGAGTCAAAGGCTCTGCTGTGCCCTGGAAGTTGGCAGCAGTCATTTGATCTGTGCTTCCAGGCTTAGGGTTGCATTGGAGCTCTTGACTCTCATATGCTCCTGATGCTGGTAGTAGAGATCAGCTGACTGGTTTCCTAATTGCTGGTGCAGGGGGAGCCTGGGATCATGATCCCTTGTACTGGCAATATGGTATGACGGGATCTCATCCCTGATCCCACAGCCATGCCTCCTGCCATACACATGTAGCAAAGCAGGAAGCAAGATTGTTGGGATTACACATCAGATCCCATGGTGCCTTTAGCTGAACCTCTGCCACAAACCTAGTTCTATCAAGGTGCATTCCAGAAGTCAGTTATAATACCATAGAAATATTTTAGACAGTTTTCTGTATCCCACAAGAGATTTTGGTCCTGACAAAAATCCTTCCAAAGTCAAAGGAAACTGTAACTGAAATGATCAGGCCCTTTGCCTAAAGCAGTGAGTCTCAACCAGGATGGTGGGGCACAACGTGGTGTTAAGTATTAGGAGATAAGCAGATGAATTAAACAAATAAGCACAAGTGCAGGCTTGTCCTACCTGGACGATGATCCCCACTGCCATGCCCCACTGCAAGGAGGTAAGAACTGTAATCTATAAATTAGTTTCTGAAATTGGGTGCCATTCAATTCACAAAAGGTATGAAGTGGTGCCTTGAGTCCAGTGAAGGGTGCCATGAGTCCAAAGATTGAGAACCACTGGTCCACATTTTCAAATGGTTTCCACTACAGCCTGATTCAATTTAATCCATTGGGCTATAAAATTCCAATGATTTTAATGAAATACAAATCATGCATGATTCACAAATTAAGTGTAGGTGTTATATATACTTGTTCCTGATCACATGTGCCAAAATGCTGCAAGCATATTCATGATGGTCATTTGGTAATTCTGACATGTAAGGTATCTGCATGACACTGAGGCAACTCTTTCAATCAACAATACAAACCCAAACAAAACAACCAATGTGAAAAACCTGGGAGTCAGATTCTCTAAGCTCTGCAATTGAGATTAACTTTTAATGCGACAAAGTAGTTGTGTAGCTTAAATTTAGCTAGGTTCAGCTGGAAAGATTTTGCCTGCAGTAATGGAAAACAGTGGTAGGTAAATGTATTTACTCTTTTTACTTTCTTATAAAAACAGTAGAAGTAGGCACAAAAAAAGGAACCTTGTATACTTACAAAAAAATTCTATTTATTTGTATTTTGAAATAACAGCCTTCCCCCCTTCCAAAAATGAGAAAAGATTTTGCATAAACTTCTAATACAATGCCATGATTGAATCTCAACTGTCAAACACATGCACAACAAAAAAGGCAAAAAGAACCCCTAAAGCACAGCTGGTATCTACTTTAACAGCATGGATAGAGAAGCTAACTATGGATGAAGCCTTATGTTTTCAATTTCCTTTAACAAGCAAATGCTTAAATGGAGAAAACAGAGGGAACAGACAACATAAGTTCCTACTGTGTATATGGTTGATTAACTATCTTTATATGTAAAGAGTACTCATACACTTCATTCTGAGGAATGGGGCTTTCTGCACTGTTGGGAGGGAAGCACAGAACAGATTTTGCCCTAGGGTAGCTACACTGACTGCAATAGAGTTACTTCCTGGGTGAATATGGCCAGTTATATTTTCATGAAGGTGCCTGAAGAGAAAACATTCTATATCTTAATGTAAGCATAATATCTATGAACATGTTGGTTTTTCAGAGTAATGGTTATATGATTTATGGGTTATATAAAAAATGAGCACTCCTGAATTAAATTACTAGTTGAATGTAAAACAAAGAAGGAAAAATGTACAGTAAAGATGGTTTGAGGTACAATATTATAAATTAGACATGATCAGTAGACCTATGCAAAGCAGCAAGCATTCACTTTGGATTCAGCCAGTTTGGAAGACAGTGATTTGATTTGGCCGAATCAGATCCGAAAGATTTGGCACCACTTCAGAGATTTGGCCGTACATGAAACAGGCAGCTGACACAGCTGCCTCCAGCTGGTACTGCACATGGGGCCAAGAAGCAGTGAGGCTCGCCAGCCTCTATTGCACAGGGCTCCTTGAGGTGCATGTGTAATTCCCAGCACTCGTGAGCCACTGGGAGAATCCCCATGTGATGGAGCTGGCTGCCGCAGAAGCCCTGCCAGAAGTGGAGGGGAGCCCCCGCCTCCTGCTTCCTGGCACAGTCCCAGGATCTGCACAGAAGGGGGCAGGAAGGGCAGCCAGCTCCATTGTGCAGGGCTTTCCCTGGTGGTGTGCAAGTGCCGGGAGCTGCATATGTCCCGCAGTGCCACAGAAGTACGCTGGCTTGGCTGCACTCCTTGCCAGCACGTGAAGTGCTGGCTGCAGCTATGTGGCGCCAAGCAGCAGCACCTGCGTGGGCCATGAGCGCCCACCACCTGCTGCTACCACCACCGGCAGTGGGGGCTATGCACCATGGCGGGCAGTGTGAAGGATCCCTACACCACCCCCACTCTCCCTCAGACTCCACAGCTGCTTCCCCCACTCCCTACTGGGCAGGTCCTGGCAGTATGCACGACACAGAGCCGCAATAGGGGCACCTAGCACTGAACTGGGGGCAAAGAGTGAAGCCCTCCACAGCCTGCCCGGCCGCTTCTATCTCCTCAGCTTCATGCAATGCACCTGCAGCTATGTACTCACAAAGGGGAAGCCTCACGCTGGACTGCAGGGGCACAGCACTCCTGGCAGTGTGCTGGGAACTGCACAGCAGGAAGCGGGGGAAGAAGCTGGCTCTGGTACAGGGCTGGAGCTGCAGGCTCAGAGAGCAGAGCAGCAGGGATAAGGCAGGCTCCACTCCCTCCCCCCGCAGTGCTGGTGGGAGCCTGAGCTGTGCCTGCACTGGGCATGAGCACCCTGACCTCCCCGCCTGCTGCTGCTGCCAGGCAGTGGGAGCTGCACACCATGGGGGGGAGCGTGTGGGGGTCCCTACAACCAAACCCTGCCCAGCTGAGCTCTGTGCTCCTGCTGCCCCTCTAGAGGGAGGAATAGGGGGGGAAGGAGTTCCCCCCAGCATGCCTTCCCCTGTCCCCCATCCCTGCTCTGGGGTTAGGCAGCATTGCATGGAGTGCCCCCTCCTCCCAACCCCACAGGGGCAGGGGGGGAAGGGAA
The DNA here is from genome assembly GCF_000455745.1 of Alligator sinensis. Classification (NCBI taxonomy): domain Eukaryota; kingdom Metazoa; phylum Chordata; order Crocodylia; family Alligatoridae; genus Alligator; species Alligator sinensis. Next base: position 1,199,827 of record NW_005841981.1, on the reverse strand, counting down.
GTAGGAAGAGACCCCATCCAGCACCTCAGAGTTCCCCTCCCCACTCTGGGAGAAGTAGAAGGGGGAGGGGAAGAGTTCCACCCAGCATGAAACAAAGCCCCCCCTCCCCACTCTGCGGGACAACCTACCCAGCATGCCCCCGTTAAGGTGAAGGGGGCAGGGAGATGGGTTAATTCCTCCCTCTGTCCCTTCCCTGCAGCTCTGCTCCCTGCCAGCCACCGCTGCAGCCACCTCCCCTCTGCTACCCGGTAGACAGGCTGACCCCAGCTGCAGTGGGGGAAGAGGGGAAGGAGGGAAGACTTAACCCACTCCCTGCCCACTTTACCTCAATGGGGCCATGCCAGTTGGTGTCTCTGCTAGGGCTGGTCTCTGCTCCAACTACAGAGCAGGGGAGTGGGGTCAGCCCTGTGGCTGGAACAGAGCCCCGTCCATCCCAGAGGGCATGCCAGGATGCTGGGGGGGGCTGGTTTATCTTAAATCAGCAAGGGGTCTGGGGCAGAAATTGCATAAACCAGTTTGAGCCAAATTACTTAAGTCTGATACTACATTCAACCAGGTTTACCTTAAACCAGTTTTGGCCATTTTGAAACTGGTTTATGTGCACTGAATGGCTGTTCTGTTACTGGTTTAAACCAGTTTCTAATCACTTAAACTGGTTTATGTGTAACGTCTGTCCCTAGCCTTGGTGACGTGGGAGTATAGGACCTGTATTGGGAGCCAGTTGTCAGGCATCCTTATAGCATGTCCTGTCCAACAGAGCTGGTGTCATAATAAACACGGCTTCAATGCTCATGGCGTTTGCTTGAGCCAAACCACTGGTGTTTGTTCTTCTGTCCCTCCAATTGATATGGACAATTTCCCAAAGATGTTGTTGAAGGTAACATTCCAAAGCTTTTAGGTGTTTTTGATATGGTGTCCATGTTTCACCCACAGAACAGGATAGGGATGACAACAGCTTGGTCAATGAACAGTTTGGTTTGGGTTCTGATGTCATGATCATAAAAAACACAGTTTTGGATATGTCCAAAGGCAGCACTGCTAGATTTAATCAGAGGTTGAATATCATCATCTCTATTTACTTTTTGGGAACGCTACCTACCCAGGTAGTGGAAATGTTCAACGTAATTCAAAGACTGCCCTCTAAAAAACAATTCAATAGTAATACCTACCTCATTAGAAAGTTCCAAGGATAGATACTTTATGAGTTAACAGTTCTGAGTATTCAAATCTATACAACATTGTACTGGTTTTAATAAACACTATAACGATAAAACGTGTGCAGAGTTTCATAGGTTTGAATACTCAGAAACATTGATTGATTAAATATCTATCCTTGGAACTTCCCAATAAGATAAGTATTATTATTCGATGGTTTTAGATTCGGAAATAAAAAAGAAAAGGCAAAATCCGCCACAGCCATAAATCAGTCTATTTCTATCGAAGTCAATAGAGCAATGTGATTAAGACTAGCCATGGATCTGGTTCAGAGAAGTGAAGTGGTTTGCCTGAGGCTATTAAAAAAGTGGTACAATTTCTGTGGGAATTCCTGATTCTTGGTTTCCTGCTTAGACCACTAGAGAATTCAGACTTTGCTGGCACAGCAAGCATCTCTTTCATAAGTGCAAAATAGGTCCAGAGAAACTTGTACACACTTTCATCCATAATTACTCCGTGCCAAAACTAGATCAGATTATTATTCTGTCTTCAATTAAACACTCCCTACCCTTTCTTCTAGCTACTAGCTGATAGCTACTGTTAAGTCAACTACTGTTAAGTCAGCAAGACAAGGAAACTAGAGGCAGTTCCAGCAATTTCAGAAGTGGTCATTACTTTTAGGTCATTATTCAAACACTCAAGTTAATGGATGTTAAAAAATAAGGTACAAAACATCAGAAGTTAGACCTCCACAAATGGAACTGCTCATCTTCCAAACATAATTCTTCTAGAGAAGCACTCCTATCCTTCATTCTTCACTTTTGGAGATTCTGTGTATGGCCAATAATTCAGAGAGAAGGAATCACAATTTTTTTTCTTTAACTACTACCTGCTTGATATCTAACACATGGCACAATGGTCTGCTGCTAGGATTAATGGTTTCTAATGTTAGAGATCCACAGGATATAATGAGGGGAGCCCAAAGGTCTAACTCGGAATCAATAACAGCTGCAGCTCTCCACCTTTTCTTATTGTAATTTTAAAGATTTCACCCCCATATTGAAAAAAAAGTCTAAGCAGTGTTTCTATATAATTTAAGAATCTGTATTGCACATTTGTAGGCAAAATGTTCTGATGTAGGATAAGTTCTTATGAGCTAAATTGTTCCTAAAGAAATTCCTTTATATGTTTCAGACGAGAACAATGGGAGCAGATTTACATACATGGCAATTGGTTCTTAAATTCTTATTCTAAAAAATTAAAATTTCACTGTGATATTATGTTCTAAGAGGAGGAAAATAGTGCCTCATATTATGAGACTCAATGTCAATGATATAATGAAAACTTTAGTCTTTCCCTCAATAGACTGGGAATCAGTCAGCATAAATATAGCAATAATAGTCTTGAAAAATCAGCTTTTGTTTGATTTGGTTATACTTTTTTTGTCTGTCTTTGGTTCAATGATTAAGCTTTGTCTAACAACTTTCTTAATTATTTTGCAAATAATTTTATGCTACTGCCTTTTTCATGGGACTTTTGGTTTGTCAATTTTAGTGAGAGTAAATTGTCTTTTTTCTACTGAGCTGAATCTACACCTTGGAAAAATTGATTCACTTAAGGATGTTCAGCTATGGCAAAGATTGTGTATTTCTAAGGCTAACTGGTGATTTTCTAATTCAGTTATTTTGGCTAATCTTTTTTCTTTCTTTCTGCAGAACAAAGGAAATCATATATTCTCACAGAAACTGTTTTACCACTCTCCCATAATTTACCAGAAGTAGCTTTCTTTTTATAAAGCATGACAGTAGCTTTTCTTTTTTAAACATAGTATTTCACTGTCAGAATACTAAGTGACTGAAATAGCTCAGACTTATTCTCATAGATGTTATGCTATTTTTTCATGCTTGGAAATATTGTAATATTCAAGGGAGCAATTAAAATTGTTCTGCTGTGCAGTAATAAAGCACATGATTCAAGCACTAACCAAGGTTGCAATCATCTTTGTAAACTAAGAAAGCAGCAATTTTGTGGCCTTATAATATGCAGTATTTATGTCTACTCTAAAAATAATTAACTTTAACATATTTAAAAAACAATTAGGAAGATTTTAAACAGTGTACATGGTCTTACATCAGTAATAATATATAACTTAGTGGATGAAAAACCTAAGCAGTACAATTTATGAATCTGTGAATTTACACAATGGTTTACAAATACATATAGAGTCAGATCCTATTTAACCTATTTGTTGTCTAAAGGCAATCCAGTTCTAACCTGTTTGACACAAAAGGTAGCTGGCTCCTCCTCCTTCCTTCCCCTCCTTACTACTTTTTGTTACTTAAGGTGAAGATGCAGGCATACTGCAAAAGTTTCCTTTTAACATTTTTTTTCAGGGACTCGAGGGCTAGGGACAGAGGTTATGCAAAACGGTTTAAGTCAGAAACTGGTTTAAATCTGTAATAGAACAGAAGTTCAGTGCACATAAACCAATTTCAAAATGACTGAAACTGGTTTGAGATAAACCTGGTTGAATGTAGTATCAGACTTAACTGATTTGGATCAAACCGGTTGATGAAACTTCTGTCTCACGCCCCTTCCTGGCTCAAGTTAAGTCACAGTCCCCCAGCATCCCAGCATGCTTTGAAGCCCTGGGCTGGGCTGTGCTGTCTATTCCAGCAGACAAGGGTTGCAGGGGAGTGGGAAGGGAAGGAGGGAGGCAGGGACTGCCCCTTCCAGGGGCAAACCTCAGCTGGGGTTTGGCACAGGGAGGAGGGTTAAATACCCCTTTCCCCACTCAAACTTGCTGCTGGCTGTGACTGTGGACTATAAATCCCAGAGGCACCTGAAAGCAGCCCCTGCCTGTCCCTGGAAGCAGGAAGAAGTGATGAGCAACCCTTCAGTCTTGCTGCTATGATTCTGGACTGCAACTCCCAGAGACCTTGGGGGCAGCAGGAAGAGGAAGCGAACATACAGCCCATGCTATATGCTCTAGCACCCCCTGGCTTCTGGGCTGAGCCACTGCAGGCATGTGGTTGCATTTCTTGAATCAAAAGTAAATGCACATCCAGTTGTTTTTCAGTTTAATCTCTGCAGCTTAGACCAGGGGTGGGCAAAATGTGGTCTGGGGGCCAGATGCAGGCCGCCAGGCCATTCTATCCGGTCCACAGGGCCCCTTAAAAATTTAGAAAATTAATATTTATCTGCCCTGGGCTGCCTGTCATGAGGCCCTCGATGGCTTGCCAAAACTCAGGAAGTGGCCCTCTGCCCAAAATAATTGCCCGCCCCTGGGTTAGACTAACCTGAGACTGAACTGATTCAGCCTCAGGCTTTTTGACTATCTGTACTTAGCCCAGCAGGGTGGAATAGTTTCATGTGGAGGCATCCAAACAGAGGAAGAGGAATTGACTCTTAGTTTCATATTTAAATCTGCTTTCTCATAACACAAGATAGTGTTTATTTTGTGCCTTTATAAGCGTCTTTGATATTTTATTTTTCTGCTTATGGAGACAGACTTTGTTATGTTCATCCTTCTATTGCATATTAATGTTTACCAAAATATTGTGCTCATGGGGATTCAACTTCAATATTTAAATCAGTACTGATTCAGAAGCTTTATACAAGTAATAAATGCATCTATATGGAGACATTGCTGTGAAAAATTACCTTGTCAGGATTTCCCTTTAGTCCCCTCATGACATACTTAACAGTATTTCTCACATTGTCAAAAAACCGTAGCCCCTAATAGGCAGAAAACTCTGTGTAAGGGAGAATTTTGACAGATATCTAAGTTAAAGCAAACTGCAATCATTTTAACACATACAAAGCATATCACAATACCATGTACTAATTCTTCCTCAAGAAAGCATTGTAAGAGATTAGTATAACTTCTGTCTTTTTTACCTCCCAAGCTGTCATTTTAGGTATCTCCAGAGATATACATTCATAAACTGTGTTATACCAGTCACTCTAAAGCCACATTAAAAAAAAAAAAGGGGGCCATGGTGAGAGCTGTATTTCTGGAATGCCAGATGACTACTCCAGAAGAACCAGATGGGACTGTGGAAATCCTCTCTTTCCATTTCCTTGAAAGTTTAATTAAACTTCATATAAGAAAAACAAATATGTACTACTATGCAATTACTATTGGCCCAGTGGAAGAGGTACAGTATAGTGTACATACTGCTTTTTGCCTTTTGCTGTTCCTTATGTACATTATGAGTGTACATATTTAATATACTGCTAGGATAAACTAAGCCTATGTAATGTAAGAATTAGAGATAAGCAGAAGCAGTACTCCAGATCCAAATAATTAGTCTTTACAGTTTCAGCCCTTTACTCAGAAGTATCCTATGAATATATGTAAGATATGAAGAGGTCTCTTTTGTCCTTCAGTTATCTACTTGACTTCAGCCCTTTATCAAATCAACTGCTCCAAGAAAATACAAACCACTCATTCTAATTTTTGAGGGTTTACACTTGGCATATTTATTTTCTCAAGAGGCGCTATTCATTTATTTTCTTAAGAAGTATTATTTTATTGCAGAATCTGCAGAAACCAGATTTTGGCTCTATTTTAATGATTTACTTTCACATTTAGCAAATAACTTAAGCATATTTCATAGATTTCATAGACATTAGGGCTGGAAGGGACCTCAGAAGATCATCGAGTCCAGCCCCCTGCCCAAAGGGCAGGAAGTCAGCTGGGGTCATAGGATCCCAGCAAGATAAGCATCCAGTTTCACCTTGAAGGTGTTCAATGAAGGCGCTTGAACCACCTCCGGTGGCAGGCTGTTCCAGACCTTGGGGGCTCGGACAGTAAAGAAGTTCTTCCTTATGTCCAGCCTGAAACGATCTTGAAGTAGTTTGTGACCATTCGACGTCATCCCTTGGGGCGCTCTGGTGAACAAACGTTCCCCCAGATACTGGTGGTCACCCCTGATAAATTTGTAGGTGGCCATCAGATCCCCCCTGAGCCTGCGCTTTTCCAGGCTAAAGAGCCCCAGGGCTCTCAGCCTGTCATCGTAGGGTCTGCTTCCCTGACCTCTGATCATGCGTGTGGCTCTTCTCTGAACTCTCTCAAGCTTCTCCACATCCTTTTTGAATTGTGGAGCCCAAAACTGGACACAGTACTCCAGCTGCGGCCTCACTAAGGCCGGGTACAGGGGGAGAATGACGTCCCGGGATTTGCTTGAGAAGCATCTATGGATGCAAGCCAGCGTTTTGGTCGCTTTACTAGCCGCCGCATCGCATTGCAGGCTCATGTTCATCTTGTGGTCAATGATGACCCCCAAGTCTCTTTCTTCCATAGTGCTAGCCAACATAGCACTGCCGAGCCTATAAGGATGCTGCGAGTTTTTTTTCCCCAAGGTGGAGAAGCTTGCATTTGTCGGCGTTGAACACCATCAGATTCTCGTCCGCCCACTTGCTGAGCCTGTCCAGGTCAGCCTGGATCACCCGCCTGTCTTCTGGTGTGGATGCTTTGCCCCAAAGTTTGGTGTCATCGGCGAACTTGGCCAGTCCGCTTCTGACTCCAGTGTCCACATCATTAAGGAAGATGTTGAACAGTATGGGTCCAAGGACAGAGCCTTGGGGGACCCCACTGGTCACAGGACACCACGATGAGCGACTTCCATCAATTACTACCCTTTGCTGCTGAGGGTTGGACTAATTATGGACTAATTATGTTCATCTTCAATGAATCGGTGCCCAAATCTGTGTTCTGCTATATCTGGGATAGAAATTAGTTCTAAAGCTACAAGGACTGAAAAACAGGACTGAAAGACACTGTATGAAATAATCTATTCCAATTCCTTGGTCTAAGCAAGATCTTCCTTGTCTAAATCATCCCAAACAATTTGTCTAAACCTTCACTGTAAAATTTCCACTGCTGCAGATTCCTCCCTAGATAATATGTTCTAGTGCTTAACTGTCCTCAGAGTTAGAATTTCTTTCTAATATCTAACCTAAATATCACTTGTTGCAGTTTAAAGAAACCTTAACTTCTTGTCCTAGAGACATGGAGAATAATTTATCACCATTTACTTTATAAGAATCTATTTTATAGTTAAAGATGGTTATCAAATCCCCTTCAGTCTTCTATTCTCTAGACTATAAACCCAGTTTTTACTTTTCCTCATATGTTGAGTTGTCTAGATTAGTGGTGCTCAACATTTTTGTCTATGGGTGGTACCGGGTCCCTCTGCTAGATCCAGCTGGTAGGCCCAATCCAGCTGTGGGGAGGAGGCGGGGGAAATGAGGCAGCTGTGCAACCCAATGTTGATCTGTCTGCCTAGGGTGGGGACAAGGCGGAGCAGCCCCAATCCAGATGTGCAGGGCAAGGGTGAAGCAGCTTGGTCCTGGTCCCAATCTGGACGCAGGGGGTGGGGGCAGGATGGGTCAAGACAGCTCCAATCCAGATTTGCAGGGGGGTGATCGACAGAATGGCTCTGATCTTGGATGTGTGCATCACGGTGCGGGGAGAAGCAGCCCGGCCCCAACCTTGATGCATGGGTGAGGGAACAGAACGCAGGCCCTGGTCTCCGTTCGCTGTAATGACCTAGGTGTGGCTGGAGTCAGCCACACAAAGCTTCCGCTGCTCCCTACTTTATGGGCCGGATTTGGTCTCTGGACTGGGAGGTGTTGAACACTCCCTTGCCTAGATTTCTGAGTATTTTTGTGGGTCATCTCTGAACTCCTTCCAGTGTGTCCATGTCTTCCTTGAAGTGCGGTCCTCAAAACTGGACCAGGTAAGGCATCATGAGTGCTGAATCAAATAAAGGACCAATTTCCTATGATCTCCATATAACAGAAGCCTGAGCAGAATGCTTGCTCTGACTTTCCTTTGTTTTCCCATGGATCAGAAAACAAGGAGCAATAAGGGAAGCTTATGAGAAGGGAGGTCCCCATACCTACCCTCCCCTAACTTAATGGAGCTAAAAACCTTTTTCTTGTATGTGGAGGGGCTTCTGTGGGAATGGGTGTTGAGATAGGTCAGGACAGTGCCTTTCAGCATGGAGTAAAACCAAGGGAACTATGAGGCATGAAGCTTTTCTTTGCTGGCATTTGAAAACAGTATGTATAAAAGCAACACATATATAACAACATCAGAGAAACATCTTTTTTCTAAAATTAAATGTCAAATTAGCCAGTCAACATAAGAGAAAGTCAGAAAGGTCACTGCTTAAACAAAAAATACAGGGGATGGTATCCATCTGGAGACCTAAAGAACTGATAGTATGCAATCATACTATATATGTATACAAAGAAACTGATTTAGTAATACAAACCCAGCATATTGTGCTCCAGTTTGGGAGAAAGCTTTGAATTCTTGATCCCTGGCCGACAAGATCAAGAGGTGAAGTTTTTAACATCTGGATGGTAGTGGGAGAGGAGATAATATAAGTTTCCACCCTCTTCAAGTTGGCTAATATATCAAGCTGAATTTTCAGCAGACTCAGGGTAATGAATCTCTTGATTAAAACAAACTGCTTATACATTCAATAAAAACAGCTAAATCCCAGAATATTTGTAAGAAATTCTGGAAGTCTCAAAGCAGGCAAGACATCTTTTGTTTACAGCATAGCACAGCTTGAAAAACAAAATACGCCTTCAAACTAAGCTGACTGTATCATTTTTTTGTTTAAACATCTGAGGTAAATTTAATAGATATCTTTGCTGAATGGATTTCCAAGGAGAACAAGTGATTTTTTGAGTTATTTAAGCTAGCTTAGTTTAGTGTTTCTAAGTAGCATAAAGAAACTCATACTGAATGTACAGTAGGGCAATGTCATGCTGTCTTTTTATCAATTTTACAATGGGTTAATTTAACAGTGGGTGATCAAGTAACACATACAGTAATCAAATTCAAAGATAATGAAATAAACATAGGCCTTGATTTTTTCCTTCTGTGCTTCCTCAGGATGTGTTCCTCCATCATTTGAGTAATACTAGCTAATGGTGTCAGCTTATTCATTGTTTTTAAAATTAAAATTCTTTCTATTTTTTCCCCATGAACATAATGGACAAGTTACAAAAAACCAACTGCTTTACATATCTTGTATCTGATGAGCTAAATAAGGATTTTCAAAAGTGCACAGTTAGCTTTAAAGTTGAGAAAACAGAATCAAGTTCAGATACAACCAAACTGGTACACTAGACTGGATGTACAGCTGGAAAAACAAGGGCAACAAAGTTCTGGACCTCTGCCATTTCTTGTAAAATAATACTTTCCATGCTTTTAATATCCAAAGATCTCATGCTTTTAGAAAGGTGGTTTAGTATGCTTAGCTCCACTTCACAAAAGGGGAAACTGAAGCACAGGTTCATTAACTTGTCCAAGGTCACACAACCAAGCAATAGAGAAGAAAACAACCCAGATGTCTTGTTTCCCTGTCCTGTACTCTTAACTCTGCCTCTCTAACTCACATTTCAGATTGCTTATACTCATCTTTTGGGATACACAGAGTCAACAAGTGCCCTTCTGTAGAAAGCGAACAGTACAAGGAATTACGGATGGTCTAGGGAGGCAACAAACTGAAAGACGAGTAAAGACAATGTACTCAGCTATCAGTCTCTTCTGTTGTCAGTCTCTTCTGTGCCTTGTCATGATCTTTTCTGGCTAGTAGCTTCAGCATTAGCAGAGCTCCACTAAAATCCCTGTTAAACTCCCACTCTTGTCAAAGTCAGGGAAACAAAGAAGAGAAGAAAATTGTATCCTTTTTTAAGCATAACGTTTAAATAGTGTAGCAAATGCACAAAGATTGACTCTTCAAGAACTCTCGTCTTGCTCAGGTCATCTGAAAGGACAGATTCAAAGTGGGAATGAATGTGGAGATATAATCTGAGATGTGACAAAATGCTGAGGATAATGTACCACTGAAAGATTCTGGATATTTCTGAAAGGGAGTGACAGTGAGGAATGGAGGTAAATTTCCACAGGAAAAGTGCAAATTTATGTCAGGAGGATCAAAAGAGGTACCTTTCTTTTAAATACCATGAGCTACATACCTGTTTCCCAGAGCAGAATCTGTAGAGCCCAAATTGCATGCCCATGACTAAGCGTCCTGTATAAAATCTGATTCAAATTAGGTTCTGGAATGGGATTCAAGAGAAGATACAATTCTGAGCAGGAAGACACCTAAATTGGCACTAGGAAATGCTGAGCAGAGGATTGAGTCTGAAATCCCTCCTTTCTTGTAAGTATAGCTGATTAACTCTATGTCAGGTATGAATTCACAGCATGATACCTGGACTAGGCAATTAAGATGCTCCTTAAAAAATGGAGCAGGAGTCAGTCTTTCACTTCTAGGGCTCTCCTACTAGCTACATCACTTGCACAGCATATGGGAGACCTAAGTTTTGTGCTATCCTGATTCTCACTGGGTTCAAATCCATACCTCTCACTTCCCGGGGTAGTGCCCTAACTACCAGACCATAAGGAAGTTTCCACTGGCACTGCCAGTTTCCACTGGCACTTCCTCCCTGCCAGTGGAAACTACACCAAAGCACCCCCCCCAAAAAAATTATCAAGAGTCACTACACCAGAGAGGGAGCAAGAATAAACCTGACTCTCAAGCCCAATGATAAATGGTCTCAACTTGGGGACCTACGTTTATATATTTATATTAATTCATTAGCAGTCCTGGGAGCAGAGAACTGAACCTGGGTCTCCACCCCCTGAATGACCTAATTACTGGGTTAAAGATTGGCTGGCTGGCTGACTGGAAGATTTCATACATTTGGCATCCTGCTTCCACCTTAAAAAAGCTTTCCTGAGCCAATGTAGTCAGTATGTGCCTCTATACCGACAGAAGGAACTGGACAAGTGCTAGAAATCATTGCAACTGGACATAGATGGAATCTTAGAATTCCTTAGGCTACTGTTTTCTGGAGTTTTGGACCTAAAATATAGAACTTCCCAGATTATTGCACTGTAGCAAGGATGCAATTTAACCTTGTGAAGGAGAAAAAGCATCATGTAACTGGGACTCCGTAGAGGTAAAGAAGCCCTTAACTCCCTTCTGAGAGAGAGGTGGGCAAGCGGGAAGTTTGATGACATCAGGCTTTTTTACATGTGGTCCTGATGCGGTGCTGGGCACTTTTAATTAGCAAACCGCACTAATTAAAAATGCCCACATATCTCATGCATCAGCGGCACAGCGCACCTCCACATTGAAAGTGTTTTAGTTCAAAGCGCACCATGGGCATTTTCTCAGCCTGGAGGCATGCTGTGCTGCTGATGCACGTGACGCATGAGGCTGCCAGAGCGCATCAATTTGTGTGCTCCAGCAGACTTGATTAACTCAGTCTGCTGCAATGCACTAGATTCCCAGCACATTAGAGCAGGCTCCCTGCATGTGTATGAGTGCCCACATAGACCAGGTAAAGGCTGGCTGCAAAGGTGGTGTGGAGAAAGGAAGATAGGATGACTGAGATGAGTTTCATGTGTGAGGAGGTAATTGTGGCAGAAGGCCACCTCTGTCTCTCCCCAAAAACTCTGCTCTGTGACAATTTGCTTAATATGGGCCCTGCAAAGGGCAAACATCCCAGGTCTTTAGGTAACCTGAGCTGGATACATTCCTGAGGGAGGGGGGAAACCTGCACCCTCTGCCTACATGACTGGCATCACATACCTGGGTGAGGGGCTTATGCTCCCTATTGTTCTAAGCAATGCCAACCTGACTGGGAGGGGGCTAAAGACCCAGCCGGTCTACCCGGCAACCAGCGATGCATTTCAAATTGGTTGGCTAGCAGCCAACAGGTGCTGGCCTCTATTGGACCAGGTAAATGAGGTCATAGGGTCTACATAAGTTAAGGACTGCCCAGGAGGAGGAGTAGTAGCCATGATGAAAACTCAGAGAGAGAAGAGCTGGACCATCTGAAACTTGCTCTCTCTCTTGAAACTCATGATCAATGAACTGTCTGCCTCCAGAGGGAATCTCCACCTATCTCTGGATGATACTTGTGAGTAAGCTACCTGAGATCTAACTAGATATATAACTTGCAGTAACTCAGATGCGTGATCAAAGGCTACCCAGCCACCCTGTTTGCTCGATGGGATTTCTCTGATATTTTCCAACCCTGTACCCTATTCCAAACCTACTTCATGTAACCAATAAAGTTCTCCTTTGTACCTAGTGTGGGAGACTTATTGGGAGTGGGTCTATATTATGCCTTGGGGTCCCCTTGTTTCGGGTGACTAAGAGAGGCCACTATTTGTGCTTCAGACTGAGGTAAGCACCCCAAGTTCTTGAAGTGAGTCAAGTACCCTCAAGGGCTACTAGGTCTGTGTTTCCCAGGGGGCACAGAGCCAGTATCACTCTAGACCCTGGGTGGTAGCAGCACTACCCCCAGGCTAGTGGGTGTGCTCCAGGAAGGGGGTCGGCTAGACGTGAGGCACCCCCAGGGATGCACTCAGAGCCTGGAAAGTGGTTGGGTGCAGTGAGGTGGGTGGTTCAGCGCAGGAGCACCCTGTACTGGCCCACCACACAAGAAAGGAAGATAGGATGACTGAGGTGAGTTTCATGTGTGAGGAGGTACTCTTGTACAAAGGCATTTGCAACCCAGCATCCATCTCAGACCTTCCTCATTGTAAATCACATAAGAATTGGTCTCAGTGGTATATAATAATATAAACATTGTAACTCATTGGTCATTTTGAGTCAGATAATATCCTATAAGAAGCTTGTACAGGATAGCTCATGGATGGAGAATCTGGAAGGAGGAAAAGAATTGCCTCCAGAAATGCAGAAAAAAAAGCTGTTATATTAGGTTAAAAAAAAAAAGTTTGTGTCTCCAGCCAGCATTTCCATTATATATCTGTATCTTCATGGATTTATAACTATAAATATTTGCTCAGCCATGAAACACAGCCCAAGCCTTCAGCATTAAAGCACATTTCCCTTTTTACAATTAGTAAAAAAATTCTGTTATGATAATTTAAATGAAATAATAGAATAAGTGAAGCTTTGATTTTTATATGACTGAAATAAAAGCAAATAAACAAAACTAGGCTGGGGTACCAAACTTCCTTGGCACCCCAGGTTGGATATAGGATGTAAGCTCCTAATTTGCTGGATCCAGCATGCAACAGTGCAGCAGCTGCTGTGGCCACCAAAGCAGTAGTGAAGAGAGCCAATGGTGACAGGTCCAGGAAGGGGGGCTCTGGTACACAGCAATGGTTTGGAGTCACAGCAGTGAGCCAAGCTCACTGCCAATGGCTAGAACCAGCAAGGCCAAAGGCCCCAAATTCTGTGGCAGGCCAGGCCCCCAACTTCCCTATACCCGCAGTGGGCTGTATGTTGACACCCCTACTGTAAGCCATTTACTACCAGGACTAATTTCTTATTTTCATTTTTGTTTTTTTTTCATTTACTTTTAAATAAATCCAAACCTTACTCTCAGACTATTTGCTGAAATATGAAAAGTGAATATATGAATATTACTCAATTTTCTGTGGGATGGATAGGAATAAAAGGATGTGAATACACATACATTTATACTTATTTTAAAAGGGACACATTTCAAAAGAGCAGCGACTGTTAAATTCTATTTGTTATGTGTGGACAAGCCAGGAATGATACAAACTGCTCCAACTAACACTGAATAAAGCAGCATTAAAGTTGGAGAGGTAGAGTACCAATAGTAAAACATTTTTCTTGGGGGGAAAAATTAACACTATACTTATATGACATTTGTGCTCAAAGCTCCTTAAGCAAGAAATATAGTACTGCAAAAGTTAAGAAAAATGAGTTAGCTGTCCTTCTGTCACCCTGATCGGCTGAAAAACTGTAAGTTTACTTAAAAAACAGATTTAAAATGTTTTTATTTTATCCCTGATTTTTTAATTCTATACAACCATGCCAAAAATGACAAGATTTTTAGCGCGCATACATTACACTGAGTAATACAGCAGTCAAGACTGGGAGTGCATTATGCTAGACCAGGACTGTGTACCTTTTAAGTAGCTGAAGGGTGCATACCCTGTGGGTTGTAGCAGCAAGGGCTGCACACCCCACAGGATGGGTCCCAGACCACATGCCATGTGGCATCCTTTGGGCATATGCATCAGGGTGACAATCTCAGAAATTGTTGTTTTTTGGGTTTTTTTAACTGATAATTTGCAGGGGGGGAGGGTGTTATTGTTTCTTTGGGGGTTTTTTTGTTTGTTTGTGTTTTTTTACCAATTGCCTTTTTTTTTTTTAAATTAAGATGGGGTTTTTACCATCAGTAAAAAAAAAAAAAAATTCTTGGGTGGACAGCTGTGCGCGATCACAGAAATGGTTTTACACCCTGCTGCCCCACCAAAGGGGTCCTTCATTCACCCTAGACCCTTACACTCCTGACTACACCATGCACCATGTTGCCCCATCCCAGTTTTACCGCCCCAGTCACCCCCATCCCAACACGGACCCACGAAGAAGCCTACCTGCAACCCAGCAATATTACAGGACAGGAAGCAGCAGCAGCAAGTGGCTAGAGGGGGAAGGGTCTGCAAAGCATGGAGAGAGAGCCTCCTGCAGGGTCCTGTGCTTCCTCTTGGACACCAGGTGATGCTGCTCTGCTCTGTCTGTGCTTCAGTGAAGCTGCACATGTCCAGCTCTTTTCCAAGAGGAAGGTTGACAAAACAGCTGGAGACAGATTGTTTTTATGAAAGATTTACATTTATATACAGACTTTGCAGATAGGCATTTTAGCCTGAATTTTTACTGATGGTCCCTAAATTTATGGATAGTTGGAAACCCTTATGGGCATTCCAGTCTCACCCTCAGCACTGCACCATGCCATGTGGGTGCCCCAGGCAGCAGCTTCCCCAGCCCCATGGGCTGTACCACACTGCACTGTCCCTGGAGACCCTGGCTGCTGCTGAAACTGGAGTGATGGGGCTGAGGGGGAGCCTGGAGGTCATAGATTAACCCCTTACAGGCTGTATGTGGCCTGCAGGTCACCATTTGAGTAGCCCTGTGCTAGAAAATATAAAAGCCCATAGTAAATGACACTCCTTGTTATTAAATATGTACTATCAAGTATATTGGTGAGCTTATGTGGTGAGAGCTAGAACTAGGACCAAACTCATGTCATACAAGGGCTACCAAAACATCCATTAGATGAGAACAATGTTTAGTTTCTGTTGGTCTGAACAAGATTTAAATTGGTGACCTACAGGTGAAAGGCTCTGCAGCTTAGTAGCAGTGCCCTGATGTACCCAGAGCCTTATAAGCACTGACACTAAATAGTAGTAGTTAGCCCTGTTAGTCTGAAATTAGGAAGAAGGCAGGTCCAGTTGAAGACTAACTGGTTCATAAAGACATAAGCTTTCACAGGCAATAGCATCTAGCAAAGTAGGCTGTCACTTACAGAAGCTTATGCTATTCTACCAATTAAGTCTCTGAGGTGCTGCTCTGCTCTGACTTCTGCCTGATGCTAAAAAAGGTTGGTTTTTTTGATAGGTAAGTTTTTCACATCAAATTCTGATTCTTTTGAAGGCTACACAGCTTGGGTCCAGCACTTTTTACACGTAGACAGAATTTTCATATACAGCTCTCAGTCTACTATGTTTAATCCAAAAGGGACTGCACCATATGTTTAAATATGAATAATGACAAGTAAAACAAACATTAGGCAGCAAAATCAAATTCAGGTTATACAGGGTAAAGAAACCAACACTACATTCCAACGATTACTCCAGCTTCTTTGGAGCAACTACACACATATACATGTCTACATTTATGCACTCATTGTTTTCACCTCCACATTTTGTTTTAAACACTCTGATTTTCAAACTTCAGGTCCTCTTCCACCTTAAATATGATTAGAGGGAGAAAGCTAAGAAGCTCAACTGATACAGGGAAACAACACACACACATTGCAAGTAGGTTATACAATATCTGAGTGAATTTGGATGTAGACCTCAGAATCTAAACCTCATGCTTCAGGGCTTAAGCTAATCACTAACTTCAAGGATAGATCCATTGTTTATAGCATCCATTCATCAGCAAGTGATGGTGGATATTTCAACTATTCTACTGACTGGTGGTACATTTTCTCTTGTGGCTGTAGAGACTAATGTTAGACTTCCAGGTCCTGCCACAAATCCACTGTAAAATGGGACATATTATTGCAGCTATGCCTACTGCAGGAGTCTCATATCTTCCATCAAAGTATCTGGCATTAGCCACTGCCAAAGACATGACACTAGACTAGCAAGAAATTAGGTTTAATCTAATATAGCACTTCCTATATTCCAGTTTTAAGGGCCCCAAGGAGTGGCCACTACATCCATACTGTGAGAAAGACCAAATCAATACAAAAATCTTCTGTCCCATGTTCCTTCTCTGCCCATGAATGACATTTAACAAACACCAAATTTCCAGAATGTGAATTCAAGTGTCCATAAACAGTGCTATAAAAAAAATACATGCAAATATAAAATAGTACTTTTATACTGTATTAAGCAACTTGTACCACACCATGTAAGTAGCTTAGAGTATTTTATATAACGAAAATAATAGACTAGCAAAAAAGTACAAAAAAAAAATCAATCAAATAATGTTAAGGGTCTGGTCTAAACCATCTAAGGCAAGAAATTTAGAACTAAGGCTTTCATCCTTCGATGTATTAAGGTATAATCAACGGAAGACCCCTTAAACAAATCAAAGATAGTTTTAGACTGTTTGAATTTTGGAATATGTATCAATGTAGAGACAGATCATAAATGATATTTAAATCTGTGTGTGCACATGCATATGTGTTAGCATGACGGTGCTTATATTTCTGGAAACACAACACAGACAAAACAAAAGCAAACAAGGACAAATTTGCTCCTTTCATTTATGAAATTGAAGGAGGAAATGCTGCTTTGCTTTGCTTTTGACCTGACCTTGGCAACTATTAGTAATGGCTCTTTGGAAAACTGCTGAATATTAATGTTTAAACATGATATCCTGTAGACGCTTTTCCATATCCTCTCTATACTAACAGATGAAGTGAACAACATATGCAAGTGGTACAAATTTCAGTTGGAACCAAGAGGTCTCTGAAACTGTTTAGACTAAATTTAACTCAAGTAAAAGCTATGGGTTAAATTTAGTTTTGATTTTCTGAATCATAGGGTTTTTTTTACCTGTTTGTTTTCAAACAGAGAAGCCTTGAAATATTTCTTAAACTCTCAACAGAAACATCAGGCAGAAAATTAGGGTTGACCTTGAGAGGTGGAAGAACAAAATACCAATTATACACTAAGAATCTCACTTCTCATTCTATTTCCCACCCTCCCACTGCTGACTGAGTCGATCTTTTAATAACACAAAAAAATTCAGAATTTCTAGCCCATTAACCAGGAGTTTGGGGAGGTACCAAGGAGCAGATGGGAGGAGGGCAGATGAAGATCAAGTTGTATACAGCAAAGAGAAAGAGAGAGAGTATTTTCCGATAAAAGCACAAAAGAGGGAACTAAGGCCAATTCATAATTTGTATCTCAGATTCCCCGTCTTGGGTTTTAACAGAACCCATGACTCAGAGCAACTCATGCTGTTATATTGCAAGAGCTCCAGGACCCACCCACTCATTTCTTGTTAGATTTTCAAATAGTTTTTGAAGTTATTATAAAAGCTATTTAGAATATTGGAAATTAAGAAAAAAGTTGGTATTTCTGGTTGAACCACTCTAGTGACATTCTAAATAGTTCTTAACATATAGATAATGGCTGATGGATACAGATGTACTAAATTACAGATTTTGTGTCTGTTGGTTTACTACTTCACTGAGGCAGTTATGTATATCATATCTCCCTCCCCCCCATGTGTAGACATAAGACTTACTTGATTAGAGAAGCCTGAAAAACTCTTTCTACAAATATTGCTAGTTTCTTATTTTAAATTTACGTTTTAATTGAATTTCTTTCATTTTAGATTTTATTGTTAAAGGAAGTTTTCTTGTAATTGTTCATCAAATTAACTCCATATAAATTTATTCTGTCTACTAAGAGCATTAGTTTTCAGACTACATACAAATGGAGCTTTGCAACCTTCAGTTAATTCTTTTTCAGCTTGTTAAAAATATAATGTCATTGCCATTCTTGTGCTTTATATGAATGATATTCACTGTAAAAACAATCTGCCTCTACTTGCGGTATTAATATACAGAAGATCATATCACTGCACCAGTGTCAGAAGCCTAATAAAAATATTTTCATCTCTTCCATTAATTATTTGAACTTATTCTATTACTGCTCTTTGATTATAAACATGGTTGCATGTTGAATATAAACATGATAGCAATGATTGTATCAGCTCTCAGAAATCAGTGATGAGCAAATTAGCCAATGTTTTTATTCAGGTCAGAATCTCTTCAAGATCCCTCCCTTGATTTTTGGTATGAAAAAGGGGGATGAATAAGAAAATTCTCACGGACTGTCCTGTTGCTAATCTGTGAAAAGGGTAGGAGGAAGTAAGAATAAGAGCTAATCAAAAAGAAATTGGTGAATAGCAAATTTCTGTAAAGGTGTGATTTGGGTTGACAAACACTTGGGTTTCATTCTCTGTTCCAGTAAGTGATTATGTATTTATACAAAGTAAAACAGCATCAACATGAGAGACAGAGAGCACTGAGCCTCAGAATATGCTATATAATGATGGTTATATAACGTTTAAGGGAAAAAGGTGGGTGAAAATTCAAATTCCTTTAGACAGAGAAGAAAACTGAACCTGTCTCTCCCAAATCCTGGATTAGTGCCATAAAAGGGGATGATGTCCCCTCCTCCACCTCTTTTTTTTAACCTACTTTTTCATTTCCTTTCATTTTCATTTTAGGGACACAAGTCACAATGCTTTCATTTTGTTTCAACAAAATCTTTTTTTTTCCCCCAACTGGGCAAGAGAAAACAAGAATTTTAAATTCAGTTCAATCTATAATTATGTTTTTTGGGTTTTGGGTTCAGTGACTAAACAGAAAAATCACTTTGCTAAAGCAACCATAACAAGACTCTCCCTCTTTAATCCTCCTTTTCTTAACAATACTGGGTTGGTCTCAACCCATGCTGAAACAGATTAAGATGTGGAAACTAATAGGCGTGATCAGAGGGTCCCAGCTCCTGGAGTCCCATGATGAAATCAGAATATCAACTTTCATTGAAAAAAGATTTAGGTCTCCTGGATGTGAAGGAAAGCATGAAAATATGCCTAGAGTGCAACAATGGATGCAGTTATGTCAGGAAGTCTGACTATAATCTGCTAACACTATGGCCTACTGTTCTGAGGTGTCCCACTAGCATAACAACAGAAGAGGACTCTGTGTCTGAAAAGAGAGAATGAAGAAAACCTGCCCACCTCTCCTTTCAGATATATCCCCACTGCTGGCACTAGGAGTTGTAGGTGGCCATCTCTGCAGTCACCCATGCATCTCTATGGGATGATGAAAATCCTTACTGCTCTCAAGGGAAGGGATGCTTGCCTATAGTTCCATCTATTCCATTGCCTTGTCTCTAGGGGCAGAGGTGGGTGATGAGGCTATGATGCAAGGGTGGATCCTCCTGAGGCTACAAATTAAGGTGATCCATCCTTGACTCCTCCATCTCTTCCTTTAACTTTGTCTTCAAGACAGACAGGCTGCTGGCTTCTGTTCACTTGCATATCTACTGGATCTCTATTGTCTTTAGGAGACGGTAGTCATTTGAGTCTCACTCCTCAAATTCACCCAAGTATCTTCATCGGAACACTAATGCCTCCATCTCATAACAGCAGTGGCCTTCCAACGCTGTAGAACTGAAATTCCCTCAATGCAAAGAATGCTTTATTTTTTATGAAGAACTTCACTAATTAGCTCAACATCCTCTCTGTTGCATGGGTCACAGAAGGGGGCCTGCTATGGACAGATAAATCTTTTTCCCAGCTTTTAACATTCGTCTAGGGAAAAATGTGGAGATAAGTTGGGCAGATCCTGTTCCGCCTCTCTTTAGCAGACTACTGAAGAACACGGTACATTTTCTCTCTTCCCCCTACATGAGTTATGTGGAAAAACAGCATTCAGCTGGTGGCAGGCAGCTCAAATCCACTGCTGATAGCAATAACATTGCTGTATTTCTCAACACCACACCAGACTTTGGCAGTCTAATATTCAGTCATTATTTGACTAGCCAAGTGGGACAAATACTGTTATTTGGCAGACGCATTATTCTTACAGCAATATTTATCAGAGATTCTAAATCCTCCCAGAAGAAAGGAAAATTACTTTTATTTATTTATTTTTACAAGAAAAGATTTCAATGCTGCTCATTTAGTCTCTCATTTCTTCCACTTTTTAAATTCTGTGAGGGACTTACACATATACACACACAAACGTGTCATTTATACATTAACAGAGGACTAAAGCAATTACACTAACCTTTTACATGGTATAACACATTCTGTATTATGCAAGTGCACAGCAATAAATCACCCTCCCTGTTCTCTTAGTTGAATACAAATGTAATATCTGTAAAATCCAAGCTCTTGCATTTTACAGACACTGAAATTACTTGCTTTGTCAATGCTGCTTTTCAATCTGTATATAAGCAGACTGGCATCCAAAACAGTGAATGGTGCTTTATAGACCACCATATACACCAGCCTAGGATATAGTGTTAAGGGAACGTTTTTTACTTAAGCCTTCCCCAGGAGGGCAGGAGAGGCTGTTCGGGGAGAGCTAATGGGAATTAACAAACCTTCAGACCTGCCAATACTTACTTTTCTTTGACTGTAGGGATGATGGCAAAATAGGACCTGGCTTAAGAACCACCCAGGAGAGAACCACATAATTACATACTAATGCAAACATAAAACTAGAACCTCCCTATTTTAAAAGAAGACTAATGAGATTGCAAATTCAACCACTTGGAAATTTTAAAATATCAGACTTGTAGTTGCACATGCAACCTTACTTCAGCCCCTTCATGCCTCTGGCCTGTGCACTTAACAAGGCAGCGGTCCTGAGGAAATAGTATGCGATCAAGTTGAAACTAGCAGTGGTGTCCTCATTTAAATTCCTCAGAATTTTTTTAAATAAAAACCTGAGCTGGAATAAAGCCGTTGAAAATGTAAGCAGTAAAGCAAAACAAGCCTCGGGTGGAATTTTATTCTTTTACAATAAGACTAGTAGAAGGGTGGTACTGGCAGCAGTAAAGGTCTATAGGTCTATAATCGACAGATCCTTTTTATTGTGTGGGTTGGTACTACGGGGTGCTGACCCATGTGTAATTTTATCATATATTTTTACAAGTAGCCACAAAACATGTAGTTTTATTATTATATAATATATAATGTTATTGTTAATTCTACTGTATCATTTTACTAAAAGCTGTAAATAAACTATTACTACTTGTAGGTAATATGATCATGTTATTAAAGACTGCACCAGAGACCTGGATCCTGCTCCTGGATCGGAGGCTAATGATAAACAGGGAAGAAGACAGGCAGTCTGACTGAGCTCCAAGTCCCTTCCCCATTTAGAAGATGAGGCATAAACTCCACATAATCCCAGTACAGCACAAGTTTGGGCCTCTCTCAGCTATACATCGAACTGCAGTTTTGACATAGAAATAATATGCCAGAGCCCTTCTTCCTTATCCTTACAAATTATCTTGTTGAATTGGACACCCATTATACCACCCTTTAAATGATAATCCAAGCAAACAATTTATTTTAACCAATTTAGATTAATCAATTAATTAATCCATAATAGTAATCTATTAAGATTTGTATTAAGATTAAACTATTAAGAAAGATAAGCAAAAGAAGCACATGGGAACAGTATAAAGGTTTATAGTCAACATACATTCATATTTATATACAAGTACAAAAATCAGGCTTGATTCAAGCTGCCAATACATCTCTCAAATCTGGGCACCTATAAATTAGGTTAATAATCTAATTTTTATTTATTCATTCATTTCTCTTATTTTTCTTCTATGAGATTTCCACAAGCAGGCTGGAATTGTGTTTCCTTTAATGCATCTAAATGGCAGTTTTTTAGCCACATAAGTGGCATTTTTGGTACCAAGGTACAATTTTATTTCCCTTGCAGAATGGACACACAAGCAAGCATGAGTAGATTGAGCATGCACAGTCAGCTATACTGGCCAGGCAGTTATACAGAATATACCTGCCCATTCTGGATGTGAATGTACATCCAGGTCACAGAAGTATGGATGGCCAGAAATTCATAACTAATAAGTGGGGAGAAAGAGAGGCAGGGATTCCCCCCTAACCTGAATGGTTAAGTCACCTACCCGGGAAGCAGGAGACCTGGCTTCCAGGCCCCTCTTATTCAAGCCCGGCATCCAAGCCCCTCTTATTATACCCCAGGCACACAGCATTGTTCCTAGTAGAACAGAAACTTCTCTACTACTTCATCCATTTCATCCAATGACTCTTAAATGCAAGGGGCAGTGATCCAGCTGCAGAAGCAATACTAGAGAGGAGATTAGATAATGCCTTACTGGTGGCAAGTGTTCAATCACTGTGCTAGAAAGTCTGAGACACATTTTCCCATTTTCTAGGAGGGGCCTAGAACAGGTCTTCCACTTCTGGGGCGAGTGCCTTAATTACTCAGCTACTGAAGTTATAAAGTCAGTCCTCCTCCTTTACACCCCACTTTTCCCCAGACTTATGCTCAGGTACATGGCTTGAAAAGAGCTATTTAGGCACACAAGCAGCAACAGAATTCTGCAAAAGTTATGTAAAAGTTAAATAAATGAATAATTCTTCATAAGACCAAAGCATACATTTGCATTATTCAGGTTATTATTATTTGTGTTACAGTAGCACAAAAGATTGAATGGGTCTTGATTTTTAAGTTACAGAAGCCAGCTATTTTTTTGTCAAAGTAAAAAAATTAATGTTTCTGACTCGTTTGAAACCTTGAATTTTCTTGAAGCCACTTTCCCATTAACTACACTGTAATGCATTTACTCAATGGTGGACAAGGACACTAGAAATAATGAAATAAAATAACATTTCAAAACCAGTCATTTAGAAGGTTTTAAAAAAACCCACAGTTTTGTTTTCAAAATTAATCTTTACCACATTTCCAGTCACGTTAAACTTGCACACTTCCTTAATATCACTCTTTCAGAACAACGCTGTAGTTTATTTTCTCCCTCGTCACATTGATAAGAAAAGATAGAGCTTTCTAAAGTAAATTGTAAGTCACTTCTAGTATGATTACAAAGATCTGGTGTTGGTCTCTGGCTAAAGGCAGGATTTTATTGGATGACTGGTATGGAACTTTACAGAAGAGAGTAGTAAAAAGAAATAGAGAAATGTTACTATATAATAATATCACAAATATTACTCTTTTTCTCTTCTTTCCCATCCAATGAATTGGTACTGAACAAGTATGAAGATGTACTAACAATGCTTACTGATTACCTAGGATGAATCATTTCACCCTGTTTTCAAACCTAATTAGCAATATGCTAACTGGTAAAGAGAACAGATAACAGGCATCTAATCAGCTAAATGTTGTGCTTACAAGGTGCCATTTATCTAACCTTTTCTGGCGTTTGGTGAAAGTCTGGACAGATTGTTATACCCTGAGCATATCAGTCACAACATTCAGTGTTGAATGCCTGGATGTAGAATACTGGATTCATGTAACTGTATTGGACAGAAGAAACAATCTGGGTGGTCTCTTTGGGATCATCAGCATAATTCCTGTATGTTGATGATTACATTTTTCCAGTAACATTGGGCTTATTGGTTGGGGCCAATTTTAATAGATTTATTTATGATCTAACAGCCATGTGTGGACAAGCAGGGAGTGATACAAAGGCAGCAAAACTGCTTCAATTTTAACCCTGGATGAAGCAGTGTGTTGCTACATTTCTATGGTTCCTGGCTCATCAACATGTAACTAACTGTTATATTCTAACAGCTGCTACAGGGTTCAAGGCAAGAATCCCTTGGCTCCCCTTTTGAAACTGCTCTGAATATATGTATGTCTATACCCTGGGCTCACTGGGGAATCTTGTAAGAGAAGATGAAAAGAGACTGGTTTGTTAACCAATCTCTGCAGATACATCTGGGAGGGAAGTACACATAAGAAAGGGAGAAGAACTGGTTACGGTAAAGGATAGTGCTGGCAAAAGAATAAATGGAAAAAACTGGCCATGAATAAATTTAGAGATTCATAAATGCTAGGGTTGGAAGGGACCTCAACAGATCAGAGTCCAAACCTCTGCCCTGGGCAGGACATAGTGCTGGGGTCAGATGACCCCAGATGCCTATCCAACATTAAAGTGCTTCTAACCATCATGGGAATGTGATTTTGGAATAGAAGTGGGAACAAAAAACCTTACCAGTTATAGGATCGAGCTTGATCAATTTATGAAACATTTTAAGAAATCATTACCAATAGCAGGGGAGAGTACTCAATGTCCAGCCCCTTCCAGCCTTAAGTTCCTGTTTGCATAAGTGAAAGCATATAAATGTACAAAAATTGAGCAGCTCTCCCAGTAGAAACCATGAGTCTACAGACACACAAGATTTTTGTCCCAAAGCAAAAATGGAGGCTCCAGCTAAAAATAACCTGGGAACAACTAGGGTTAAACAGTTCCTGGGAGAATTAACTTTTGTACATGAACCTTTTGAGACGAGCTGCAGCATCCTAGTGTGCTTTGTTCCCAGCTTCCCCTATGCACCTTCCTCCTACCCCCTGGTCCAGAGAAACAGTGTATGTATCACTTGGGCTGGACTATACTTCTCACCAAGCAGGGCACTCCTTCATGAACCACTCATAGTGCTACAGGGAGACAAAACATGTAAGGCAGTTTATGTCAGCCAATTAGGGCTGCCCTGTGCACTGCTGTCATCAGGCAGACTGGGGCCTTGCAGAACAGGCTGAGATGTGTGCACAGGGGCCCCTTGGTTGCCCAGTGGCTCACCATTCGAATGTCTGTTCAGGGGTCTCTGGGTAAGCTTTTCTACCAAGAAAAGAAACTGAGGAGAATTCTCCTAGATCATTTGAACATGCTTACGCTGCCAAACGTATTAGCAGATTCTCTGTGGGAATTCTGCTATCTTATTTAATTATCAGAGTACCTTTGAGTGTAATCAAAAATCTATTTTCAACCATTTTTTTTGTTGCAAATTATTCTAATACCTCAAAATTGCAGTTTTCCAGATCACAGCTAACATCACTTGCTTGGCCAAATACAGTCATTAATAATTTCTTCAAGTAGTTAAAGATCACATTTGATAACACAAACCTTTATCTAAAGAGCACAAATAGTGGATGTCCCACTTTCAGTGCATCATTAGATTTTAAGCAGATTCCTGGTTCAAAATAACTACTACCTTAGGAAAAATTAAGACCGCAGAAGAGAGGTTGTCTTAACCTATAAAAGTGATGGTATTAATAGACAGGACAGATACCTCCGGGCATTTCCTCTGCATTTAATTAACTCTCTCTCATTAAAAGAAGCCTCTAAGAAACCAACGGCAACAGAAAAAGAAACTATATGTTCAATCAAACCCACACCAGGAAGTAGATGAAAAGCAGTAGTGCCAAATCATCATAATCAATAAAAAATCTCCTACTTCACTAATGACAGGTGCTGTACATATATGATCTTATATACCAAAAAAAGTTGATTTATCAAGTTAAATGTATGGCTTTATCACCTAATAAAGGCTTTTGTTAGTAAAAGCTTACATTTTTTAGATGTGTTCACCTTGTCCTTAGCCGTATCAGTTTTTTGAGTGACTTATAACTTTGCCACATAACATTTCTTCAGATAAAACATGGTATTAAAAGATATCACAATAAATCTATTTTAAATCTGAAATGCTTCAAAAGAAAAAAAAAGAAGAAAGAAAAATCCCAACACTTTCCAAGCTCTTGTATCATTATATGGCTTGCCAAAATAAAAATTTGCATATGAGCCGAGTTCTTTTGGTATTTAAGTAAATATAAACAGCTGATATATCAAGGTTTAAAAGCAGCTCTTTCATACAATATAGGCCAAATTCATCTGACTTCATAGAACCTCCTGCTGTTGTGAAGGGGAGGACCATGCCAGGCTGAATATACCCAAGGACAAGACCCAGCTCCTCAGTTATTTGAGCTGCTGAATTAGTTGCCTGTAGCCTATGTCAGAACAAGAGAAGGTAGAATTATTCAACATAATTTCTTCAAATGTAGCCTGAGGACAAAACATTGATGATTTTTAGTCCTATGGAAAGTATTTGTGTTATTTCATTTTTAAAATAATTCAGGACCCATTATAAAATTAATTTGAACAACTAATGGAAGTTCTCAAAAAAACCCAAAAAACCCTCTACTCCAAGAGTAATTGCTGTATGTTTGAGGGGAACGTACTGTACACTTCATACAGAACAACTGTTGGATTCCAACTTCAAGTGCAAAGCAGAACTCATTCTTAACTAGGTAGTTAGCCAGTGACTCCGCAATGAGAACTCACAGCATAGAGTGTCAGTCCAGTATGTTGTGTGTTGTGAAGATATTTTTAGAATAATACCCATAATAAACTTAAAAATATATAGTATTGGGAATATATACTATGGAAATGTCTAATAGTCAAAGTAAATATTATATACTGCCTCCCTGGATAACATTGCATTTTATTTTTAAAATACATCTTAAGACTAAAATACATTTTGAGAATTTAAAAAAGTACCTAAACCACAAGTTAGGTCACTGATAAATGAGCCAGAGTCAACCCGTTCTGCAGTTGGACAAAAATTCCATTAGCTTTAATGCAGGTATTGCCCAATTAAGAACTACAGGATCATGCTTAAATACATGCCTGTCTACATGTCTGTGAATTGAGAAAAGCAGAGGCCGCCTCTTAACTATGAAGTATCTTGCGATTGTGAGAACCGGGTGATATCTTTACAATCCTTACTGTTTTTCAAAACTGTCTTGACAATTTACAATCAAGACATGAAAGCTACTCACATGCCTTTTGTCATAATGATTGATGAAAATACTAATGATATCTTATTTGCCTATCAAAGAAAATCACATACACTGGCTGTACAGGCAAGAAGCATTTTATAAAAGGTGAGATACCAGAATGACATTGAGTGGTTTACATTACAAATTCTTTTACACTGGAAAATATAGTTACATCACAGTAGACCAAGTCTAAGAAGCAGATTTGTTTTAATACCAGTGCAACATGCCATATTTGTTTGGTTACTTGTGGTCACCACATAATAGATTCTGACAGTTTAGTTATATTTAATTCTTATCCATGTACACTTTTCCTTCCATGGCTATGCTTTTCTTAATTATAATAAACAGTGGAGTTTCTTTTCTGCTTTTAGTAACATTTTACAACATAAAAGAAAGACAACTGAGCAAGAATCAGTTGAAGCATTCCCTCCAAGTTTAGTTCCTTGGTTTTTCTGTGAAGCTATTGTGCTAACAAGAGAGACTCCAACCTCATTTAAAGTCTATTTGAACCCTAGTTCTTTGTGTGGAGTGAGCAATACTTCTGCTGTATCTTTATGCAAGTGTTAATAATTTAACAACAAGATGCTTCAGTAAAAGAGCCCTGAAACCCTATGCTGGATCCTTAGACTTAATGTTTGGCTTACTTGACAATGTGGGCCTCATGGAGTCACTTGTAGATTCTTAAAATGACACGGGGACACCCACCACTATCACTGCTTGCTGACTGCCCTTCAGGGAG
Organism: Alligator sinensis; assembly: GCF_000455745.1. Lineage (NCBI taxonomy): Eukaryota > Metazoa > Chordata > Crocodylia > Alligatoridae > Alligator > Alligator sinensis. The sequence goes on along the minus strand of NW_005841981.1, from coordinate 1,171,983 downwards.
ACAGTAGGTCAGCTTTCTATCACAAGATAATTTCTTTGAAGAGAGGGACTATCTACAGGCCCCTCCAGAAACTTTGAGATGACTGCGGTTTTTATCCAGTGCATAATGGTTGGTGAATCTGACCTCTAAATTCTCCCATGTTACTACAACAAATACAGAGAGACTGGAAAGAGCGTATAATGCAATAATACAGTGTTACAGATCCAGTGGTTATATGTGTTTATATATTATACATATAAAAATCAATGGCAAAAACGTTACACAGAGATGTATAGTTTACAACTTTCAAGCCAGTCACTAGGAAAGTACAAATCTGGATAAATTTGAAGTACCTGCACTATGATATTCCATTGCATCATCTAGATTATAAAATAAGAAGAAAAATAGCTTTTCATGCGAATTAACTATGTAACAAGACCGAAACAGTGTAGTTATTGTCCTTTCAAATTCCTTTGAGGACATCCATATACATTAACTGCTCACTTTTCCATTGTAAACCTCTGAAGCTAAAGTACTGCATTTTGTGATCGTATCACATTCATTTGAACTCTGGCAATTCAACATGATCTTTCAGCTACCTTTTGTATATTTGAGTCAAATTCTTCCTTTGGGATTCAGGAAAAAAATCATTTCAGTTGACTAATTCAGTTGCCAGTTATACTTTTTAAAGTATGCAAACCTACTTTAGGGAAGAAAGATGATGCACAGCAAACCTGGAAATCTGAAAATTAATATCCTGTATAGAAGAAAATATTTAAAATGTCCTTAATTTTTTTAACGAATCCCTACAGGCATTAGGGCATCCTGTTCCATCTTGAAAGTCCCTGTAGAATCATGTACTGTTGAGCATAACTACAAGTCTGATGCTTTGAACAGTCAAATAATAGCTTTAATTGGCTCATCACTGCTGCTTCAGTCCAAAAGCACAGAAATGAATTTAGGACCAGTATTAACAGGTGATAATTAAATGATGGGTTCTGCATGCGTAATGTATTAGAGTAAGGCAGCTCAGGCAACTGAAGGCCATTAACTTTAATAATGTGAGCCAATATATACCTTAAGTGATACTTTATAGCACATTAGCAATGGTTGATTAGTGTTAAATCATAATATACATTTTGTTTTCTTACTAAATGGTTTTTTACTTACTCCACTATGTACCTGTATATTTAGTATGCAAACTAAATGAAGGGAAGCGATCTTGGCTATTTAAATCTCTGGGAAAGTGATCATAGGTGGACAAGGTTCTTTGGGTAGATGTCATATCTTTTATTAGACCAACTAAATAGTTGGAAAAATTGTTCTTTCAAGCACAAATACCCTTCTTCAGGCATAGGGAGAGTTTGTTGGTGTAATGTGTAGTCTCCAGGGTAGAATAGAAGCTAATATGCAAAATGCAAGTCTGTGAAAATGCAAACGTATGGCAGTGAGGATTAGAAGGAATGGGGGACAGTAGGTGCAAGACAGGTAGGTGGTGGGGGGCAGGGGGGAATGTTGAACTGGTGATAGAACGTAGCTAGTAAAATGCAGGCAGATTTCATGGGCTTATCAGCAGTTAGGCAGGTTATAATGTGCCATAAATCCAATGTCTATATTTAGTCCATAATTTTTTGTATTCAGTAGATTTACGAAGTAAAGTTCGTAGGCTTATCTATGAAAGGTGTTTTGTAAATTCCCTTTGAGGATTATAACAGAGATTGGAGAGAGAAAGTGGTTGTCTTGTGAGAAGCATGCATACACAGGAAACTGGGTATTTTTGTCTTTGATGGATTTTCAGTGTGCGTTCATTCTAGTACACAGTTGTTTTGGTTTCTCTTACATATTTTCCATCAGAGCATTTAGTACACTGGATGAGCTATATTACATATTTGGAAGTGCAGGTGTAAGATCCAGGAATGGTGATGGTTCTGTTGTAGGCTGTAGTTATTGTGGAAGTAGTGGAGATGTGTTGGCAAGTTTTACATTTTTTGTCCTGGCATGATCTGGATCCATTCAGTGTGCTCTGGGCCATACGAAGTTTACTTCTGGCGATAAGGCTGGTGAGGTTCAGTGGGTGTTTGAAGGCTAGGATGGGTGGTTCCGGGAAGATCTCTTTAAGAATTGGGTCTTCTAGTATGGGTTGCAACTGTTTGAGGATATTTAGGTTCATATAGGTTCCAGGAAAGGATTGTATGTCATATCTAATAGCGTACAATTCACAGGGATTTTCTTTTTGTACTGCAGCAATTCTTCATGTGGTATACAGCTGGCTCTTTCAAAAGTACAATCTATTCCTCTGGAGGAAACATCACAGCTACCCAAAGAACCTTGTCTGCCTATGCCTTTAGATCAACATAGCTACAACCAACACCCCTGGGAAAGTGACCAAAACTCTTATATAATAAAGGGCTTAATCCGTCTGTCTCTCTGCCCATAACGCTCTTGGAGCACTCATGGAGAGCCACCATGATGGAGGGGATGGAGTGGCCTCATCCCCCTCCACCCCACTGTCATGGTGGTGCTCTGCCACCTCCGAGGAGCAGGGCCGGGGGGTGGGAGGTGGTGAGGCCAGCGGCGCTGGAAGCAGTGGCGGCACAGGGTGCTGGCGGAGGGGGACAGAGGGGACTTTGGGGCAAGCTTCCCCCCCTGCTCCTGGGAGGTGGTGGCGGTGCTTTGTCCCCACCAATCATTCTTGACAGGCAATTCGCTAGTCCATATATAAAAGTGCTGTTTAATGAATTAATTTATAGCAAGTTATTTATTTTCTCCCTTTAATATTAAAACACATAAGGATAACAGACATAGTGAGAAACTGAACTGGATCAACCAGTGCTCATCTATAAACAGTGACATCTATAAATCAGATTTCAGATTCCCACTTGAAGAAACTGAATTAGTCTGGATTTATACGTCTCACAGAGCAATGCTATAGCAATCGGTCCCATGTGTGGGCTAATCCAACTGTGCTAGGGTAACAACAAACCCTCCTTAAGTATCAGTGATACCTGACTTAAATCAAGAAAACTGCTTTCCCTCCATCTATGTTTTGTTCCCTACCTTGAGATCAAGGAGAACAAAGAGCTTTGAATCTTCTTTTCTTCTTCACATTCCAACCCACTTATGTCTTGTTCCCAAATCTGAAACCCTTTTTCACATAATCCCCCATATCCAACTCTGAAATACTCTCTCCTCAGTCATGCATTTATCAACGTCCACTGCTGTGAGTTCACTGTTCGAAGCTCTCCTCTGCTCATTCAGCTCATTTCTTACTGCTGGTCTCTCACACATCTTCTGTCATATCTCTATGGTCTATGCTTTCAACTCCATCATTCCCTTTTGCTCTCTTTTCACACAACCCTCTGCTTCTCAAGTCCCTGAAGTGAGCTCAATCTAGTCATAGTTTCATAGTTGGTAGGATTGGAAGGGACCTGAGGAGATCATCTAGTCCGACCCCCTGCCATGGCAGCAAAGAGTACTGGGGTCAAACGACCCCGGCCAGATGTTCGTCCAGCCTTTTTTTAAAGACCCCCAGGGTAGGAGCCAACACCACTTCTTTTGGAAGTTGGTTCCGGGTCCTGTGCGCCCTGACAGTGAAATAGCGCCTCCTAACATCTAGCCTGAAACTACCCTCCGCTAGCTTGTGTCCGTTGTTTCTTGTAACTCCCGGGAGTGCTTGGGGGAACAGGGACTCTCCCAATGCCTGCTGGTCCCCCTTGACTAGTTTGTAGACTGCCACTAGATCCCCTCTCAGCCTTCTCTTTTGGAGGCTGAACAGGTTCAGGTCCCTCAGCCTCTCCTCATAGGGCCTGCCCTGCTGACCCCTGATCATGCAGGTGGCTCTCCTTTGGACCCTCTCCATTTTGGCCACATCCCTCCTGAAGTGCAGCGCCCAGAACTGGATGCAGTACTCCAGCTGCGGCCTGACCAGTGTCGCATAGAGGGGGAGGATCACCTCTTTGGACCTGCTCATGATGCATCCATGGATGCACAACAAGGTGTGGTTGGCCTTCCTGACCATGTCCCCACTTTGTGGGCCCATGTTCATTGAGGCATCAATGACAACTCCAAGATCCTTTTCCGTCTCAACACTGGCAAGAAGGGAGTTCCCCAGCCTGTAGGTGTGTCGCTGGTTCTTTCTCCATAGGCGCATTACCCTGCACTTGTCAGTGTTGAACCCCATCCTGTTCTCTTCGGCCCACCCCTGTAACCTGTCTAGATCCGCTTGCAGCCTGTTCCTTCCTACTAGCATACCCACATCACCCACATCTCAGTGTCATCTGCGAATTTGAACAGGGTGCTTTCTACCCCCTCACCCAAGTCACTGATGAAGATGTTGAACAGTGCGGGCCCGAGGACCGAGCCCTGGGGAATCCCACTGCCCATGTCCCTCCAGGTTGAATAAGACCTGTTCACCACCACCCTCTGGGTGCGCCCTGCAGCCAGTTAGTGACCCATCTGACCATGTAGGCATCAACACCACTGTCTCCTAGTTTCTTACTGAGAATGGGGTGAGAGACCACGTCGAAGGCCTTCCTGAAGTCCAGAAAGACTATATCCACTGCAACACCTGCATACAAGGACTTGGTGACCTGGTCATAGAAGGCCACCAGGTTGGTTCGACAAGACCTGCCCCTAATGAACCTTAGTCTGCATACTCTAAGCTGGTTCCCAGGGTTTTATACATCGATCACTGTCAGGGACTTGGTATTCTGTCACCTTCCCCTCTCCTTTTCTTTTCTTTTATTTTTCCTCGGTCAGCTTTCATTCCTTCAACCCTTACTGAGCATTTTCCCACCTCCGACTTACCTGAAACCTAGCTCTTTACTCTCTTTTTGTCCTCCGAGACCTAAAATTTTGCCTATTTTTTTCTAAAACAAAATTGACAGCAGCTATTACCTTTTCTCTCGTAGCCTTTTTACAACATCCTGAAAAGGGTTAGCATACACAAAACACTTAAGCTCTTTATGAAGACATTTTGGAGCCTGAATTTGCAACAGAGTCTGACCAGAGTGGACTAGCCATGAAATTGTGAGAGGTATCCATTCACACTGCTTGTTTCAGGACCACAAAAGAGAGGACGAACAAGCAGGGATCACCAACAGCTCTGGAAAGCATATATTTAACCACATGGATTCAGAAGAAACCACTTCCCTAAAACTTTTAATGGAACACTGCTGAGGGTTGCGAACAGGGACACTCATGCTCTATGGTTCCCATCCAAGGCGCATCTCCTTTTTTTTTTTTTTAAACATATTCATACACCAAAAACAGGATTTGGATCCATACACAAAACATCCCCAAAAAGATCTCTCCCTCATACGACAACAAAAGCCAAAGGAAAGGTTATGAGAATGAAACTGAAAGCCAGAACATGAAAATTAGACATCCTAATGCACTTACATGGATGCTAAATGCATTTTGTGCCATACAGAAATAATAGCATAATATACTACTATTTATGAGTATGAAATGCCAATCACATTTGATTAAAAAATAGTTGCATTTAGGAACAAAGATTCATCACACAAGTAACTACATGTTTCAAAACCAAAGTAATATTTTATAGATAAACACTTTAAACTGTTTCAACACCTGGGATTTTTCACTGAAAACAAAGGAAATAAACACTTGGCAAGCTTAATGCAGGTGCAATGGAGACAGAGTCTAAAGAAAGAAGAAATCTGTAATGAAATTCCAGTTTGGAATAGGTTAATACACGCACCATTTGTATATACACACACACCTGTCAGACACGCACATATTGGTATGACAAAGTTGTTATCAACATAAATCAACGGAGATTGCCTGAGTGTATGAAGATCACCTCAATAGAGTGTTCATAAAACCCTTATACTACACCATAATTTATCTCGTTTATGCTGTATATTTTTCAATCTATTTTAGATAACTTTTAGAGAGTTTTACTTTTTTTTCTTGATACAATTTCTTGCATTTCTTTCATCTTTACAGGCACTGAAAGGAGAATGCAGTGATAATGAACAAAAACTTCAAGAACCTGTAAAAGTATTAAAAATATTTTTCTAGCACTGCAATTTTCAGGTCTAATATCTTACAATCTATTGGTGACATATGAGGTTTCATACTACTAGAAAATAAAATTACCAATTTTCCAGCCTTCCTAAAGCTCCCATTTTGCGCCTGATGTTTCACAAAATGTTAGATCTTACAGCAGCTCAAGATTACTTTCTATTTTAGGGAAAAATCCACATGAATATAAATGGGAGAAAAGGGAACATTTTTGGCTAGTTATTTTTCTTTTTAGTTCATTTTTAATTTTATTTATTTAACTGAATGCTTAAGGTTTGGAATGTTCTGGTAAAAATGAAGTGCTGTATGGTCAGAATACAGGTGAAGTTATCAAATAGTAACTAAGTAAAACACAGGGTGTTATAAAGTCCTGTGCATCTTGAAACTTTAATAACTTTGGATATACACATTATAGAAGCAAACTAAATGGCGACTGAAAGAATAATTCATTAAGCCTTTTAGCATAGTATAAGTTATGCGTCGGGTAAGGATCACAAATGCAATTCATGAAATCACTCCGCAGCAACTGGAAAATATTTTCTACAAGCTGGAAAATTGGATTGAACGATGCATCACGAAAGATGGCAGTTATGTTAAAGTCTAGAAATTTGAGCTGTATTGTGTTAAAACTTAACAAATTATGCTTTCAATCACCCTTTACAATTTGCTTCTATCATGTGTACATCCAAGTTATTAAGTTTTAAAGTTGCACAAGGACTTTATAAACACCCCGTATATTTCATAATAAATGACATTTCTCTCAAATGCATGGCACATTTACAAACAGCTACATATTCTGGGTGCCAAGAATTCTCTCAAACACTGTAAGGCTAGGGACAGACATTACACATAAACCTGCTTAAGTGATCAGAAACTGGTTTAAACCTGCTTAAGTGATCAGAAACTGGTTTAAACCTGTAACAGAGCAGATATTCAGTGCACATATACCAGTGGCAGCAAGGGATGGTGGCTGGGGGTGGGGGGACTTGCACACAGCGGCCGCTGCCGCTTACCTCTGGGGACATGCCAGCGGAGACGGCCGCTGCATACAAAACCTCCCCGTGTCGCTGTGGAGCCACGCCCAGAGCTGTGCAGCCAGCCACACAGTGGCAGTGTGGCCGTCACGCAGCATGGGATGGTGGTGATGGCTGCGTGCCGCCCAGCTGCCACCATGCTGCCGCCCTGCAGCCAGCCACACGGCTCCAGGCATGGCTTCGTGGTGGTGCAGGGAGGTTTTGTATGCAGCGGCCGTCTCTGCTGGCACGGCCCCACAGGTAAGCAGCAACGGCCACCATGTGTGAGCCCTCCCCCCGCTGCTGCTGTAGAGCTGGCCATGGAGCTGTGCAGCCGGGTGCATGCGAGCCTCCCCCTCCCCTGGGTAGCCAGCCAGGCAGCATGCACACCCCACATTGCTTGCCCGCAAAGGGACACCCCCTGCCCTCACCTCCCGGCCCTGCACCTGGCTGCCATGTGCCACCTGGGGAAGTAGCACCCGCCGCCCCCAGCCACCTTCCCCAGCCCTGCCCCACAGCCCCACTTACCTCTACGATCCAGGGGCAAACGGCGAGTCTGAGCCTGAGCCCAGCCCTGGCTGACTCAGAGGCTCAGGCTCCGCCCTTCCCCCTCTCCCTCCTCCTCTGGGTAGGGCTGGGGATTTCTTGCCCTTTCTGCAATCAGCTCTTGTAGGCTTGTTCCAGCCTGCAAGAGCTCTTTGCAAAAGCGGAGAATATGCAGATTTCTCTGCTAAAAGGAAAATCTGCATTTTCTCTAATAAAAGCAGGGAATCCGTGGTTTTCTCCATTTTTCCATGGGAAACGGAAAACCCGGATCCCTGGTTATCAATTCCCTGCTGGGTTAATCAGAGCGTCCTGCTGGGGCCTGGCCATACCCCGCTCAGCTCAGCACTATACAAGGGAAGGGAGGGCTGCTCTAGCACTCCTCTGGCTTCTAGCCTGAGCCACTGCAGGGTTTCTGGGTTGTCTGTCTGGTTACAAAACTGGTTTAGCCTAGCCAGGTTAGACTAGCCTGCAAAGATTGAATCAATTCAGACTCAGGCTTTTTGAATATCTGTTCCTAACCTAAAAGTGAACTTTGAGATGACACTTCCGTCTGACATATACCATTCAGTAAGGATTAGAGAGAATGTACATTGAACAGGAATATCAACAAGACTTTCCTTCAACAACAACAACAAAAATCAGTAAAAACTTACGAAACAACTTGCATTAAACCCCCCCACACAGCTACTGTAAAATAAATTCTTTTGAATTTCCAGAAGCAGGATTAATAGGTCTTTCAATGCAACCACTCAGTAATCACTGAACCATTCATACTTAGAGTGTCTTACATGTTACTGTGGTCCTCTGTGACCCAATAAGAAATAACAGCATTTATAGGCCCAATAATACTTATGTGAAATAACAGCAATAGAGCTCACCAAATTCTTCTGCTCTTCCCACTGATTTTGACAACAATGGCATCTGTGCTACTGAGACACACACACATATCATAGTTTTATCTTGTTTTTTCAAATGTGTTTTTTAATTCTCACCCTTTCTGTATGACATTGCGTATTGAGTACTACCAAACCTAGGCAGTCAAATATCTTGAAATTTATAAAAGTAACGCATGCAATTGATTCCTTTAATTTACTTAGGGTTTTTTGTATTATAGTGTATGCTGTTTTAAAAATATATATATTTGCATAAGTATAGGAATGAAAACTGAAACCCAAACATGATAATATTAATAATAAACCTGAAAGAGTTTCTAACACGACGCATGTGTGATCTTCAGAGAGTCAGAGACAGACCGGATGTAAATGACAGAGAACCAAATAAAAAAAAAAAAATTAAATATCAGGCCCAGAGGCAATTAAGGCGAAATTGACTGCTGTTAACCCCATGCCTATACGATCTAAATAAGCTGTAATAACAATACGCATTTGAAATGGTGGCCAGTACAAGACTGTTTTCAATTAAACTTGGTAATTTTTTTTAATGGACATGAAGCATAATGGCAAGTTTATTCTATTGCTAAAAATATCATCTGAAAGGTCACTGGAATATGACATGCTCACAAATATCTTAATACATTGTTTGTATTTTTGGAAATAAAACTATACTGAAAAAACCCCAACTAAATTTACTTTATTTTGAGTTGAAAAAGTCATGTTCATTAAAAAAAAACCTCCAGGCCTGTCAACACTGCTGCTCTTCTCCATATGCAACTCCCAGATTCCAGAGACATTCTCTTTTCTTTTTCTCCTTTTTGAGTTCCAACCCAGACTTCTGACTATTAACCTCTCTTTTTTCATCTTCAGTCTCCTCTCACTCAAGGTTTTTATTTACTTTATTTTAAACCAAACCATTTTTAAAATTGTTCTGAACATGGTAGGACTTGTACAATAGGATGTGGTTTATTTGCTCACAATTCCAAATCTTTTTTCAGTCAGCATCCTTCAAAAGAACCCTCACTTCACTTTCTCTCAGGTTCACACTTGTGGCTCTCTTCTCACAGCCTGGCGTTTGGGGGTTTTTTGGATAATTTTTTTGGACATTTTTTTCAGCTTGTTCTTTGGCTACTTTGCTCACAGACTCATAAACCTCCACCAAAGCCCAACAGACACACACTGTCCATGCAACTTTTTTCTGATGAGCCTTGCATGTGGCCTATGTTTGGGGACATGACTGTTATTGTTTCAATGGTCTTATTCCACAAGATAAGCTTTGCTGCTTTTTTCCCATTTTTCCTGAATAAAGGGCAACTGTCACACTGACTTAACTTAAATGAGGTTTCACCTGAACTCCATCATAACAGTATTTTTTTCTTAACATTTATATAGCCCCATAAAAGTAAATGCTACTTTACAGAAGATAAATTCATGGTCCCTGTCCCAGAGAATTTAAAATCTCTATAGCTGGGTAATGAGGTTTGCTTGGCACAGTAAAGGAATGGGGTTTTAAATTTTACTGAGAGCTGAATTAAATGTTTTGACAAAATTATCCGAATTAGAGAGAGCATCCATACTAATGAAAGGAGACAAAATTACAGAAGGGAAGCATCTATTAAAATAGACAGGCTTACAATATTTGGAGTTGGCATCACTTTGTACACTAACCTAAGCTCCAAGATAAATATACCAATATAAAATATTTAAAACACAGCCACCAATAACTGTGTAGTACAAAAAATAAACCAATGAATAAAACTGCACCAAGGAACACAAGGCAAAGTGCAATCACTTCTGCTGCTTATCAGACCTGTGTCTTCCATGGGATACTGCTGCAACAGAGCTTCATGTTCCTTTTGCAAATTCATTTGCGTTTGGATCCTCCCATCAGATTTCACGGTTATAACATTATTTTTAACTCAAACATTCTTGTTGGTGAAAGACCATGCTTGGAAAGATTCTGTGTGAATGAAGAAACTTTCTAACTTTTGAAAGATTCTGTCTCCAGGAATTTGGGGCCTCATCTTGCTCCCACTGAAGTCAATAGAAGTTTTGCCCTTGTAGAAGCAGGATTTGACTCTTGCTCCTGAAACAGGATCTGGGAGATATATAGATATCGATCGATGGATAGATATGATATATATAGATATCTATCTATAGATATCTCTAGATATATAGATAATTTTCTATTTTAGAATAATGTGTATGTATAGTAAGCCTAGTGTGACTGGATGTTACTGCTTAAAAATCCATTCCATAGACACTTGGGTCTGTCCTCATTATTAAAAGTAAATTCCTTTTGATGAAATTCACCATTCAGCATTGCAAAAACCCTGGGGTCCATAGACTAAGATCCAAGCTATGCTGGTTATTATACAACAGACATCAGTCAGGTGCTGAAAGTCCCAGCAAGCTTTAGAGAAGAGGGCAGGTAGAAAGAAGTAAAAACAGGAGGATAAAATAGCAGATATCTGCATACGTGTAAACTGTTTACAGATAACAGTTTCAGTAAAAGGAACTCAAGAATACATAGAATGGTCCATGTGTGCGTGCACGCGTGTTAATGAACCAAAGGAGCTTGTTTATTGTAAACAGAAAATTATTTCTTCTGTGCAACTCCTTATTTTGGTTTTTCCGTTAAGTCATATGACCCATTGCATTATCATCACACAACTTTTCTTTATTTGTATAGCTCCCCATAAGTATGCTGGGCATTTTATAGGCAAGGGTTGAATTGAATAATTTCAGTAATTTTCATTAAAATGACAGAAGGTAATTAGAAAATAAAATCAAAGTTTTACATGCTTTTAGAGCTATGTTTATAACAAATGAGAATTGTAGCTAATAGGAAAAGCCTTTACAAATCATTACACACATAATTTTACAAAGGGAGAATCCCTGGCAGCAAAAGTGTGAAGACAGAATGTTTATTTATTAGTGTTATTTTTAAATGGATGTTTCAAGTCAAACTCGACAGCTTGTTTGCAGTGGGGTCCTGCCCAAGGGTGTCTTAAGACATATTAAACAGGCAGACACCCAGACTATCGTATTACAGTGCAAGATATGATTTTGCCCATGGCTTGGTTTACTGTGATTAGCTCAACAATTTCTTGTTTATTTTTCAAGAAGTGCTAATGACTTAATTCAAAACAGACGAATCTGAAAGACAAACTGCCGACTAACTTCAACACTGGTGACATCTTTATAATTATGAACAAGTGTCTGACATACAATATCCATGCCAAGTGTTACTTCTGTTTCTGTTTTTTTGCCAACATTCTAGTTCTTTAATTTAGTACCTGTAGTAATTAAAAAAAATTAAAATCTTGCAAAAATTATTCACACTACCTAATTTTTCAACTCTAAGAAAGACTTCATTAATCTCAGGAAATTAGGGTTTTGTTGGTCTTCTAGGACATACAGAACTGACTGTGAAAAAGCAGGTGAAAAGTATTGGGAAGGCAGAGTGGTTCACTATATTTGCTATGCCTTACATAAGACAGGTTTGGGAAATATTTTGCATCTCTTATTCCTTAGGCTGGACACAACAACAAGGTTGGGAATTGGGGGCATGACTTATACATTAACATTTTGAACACACAGAGATAGCTTGTAATGCAGTGTTCTAGCCTTCATGGAATTATTCTCTGAAGAAAAGTTTGTCTCTGGCATCCACGTATTTGGGATGCCTAAAACTTCCCTTATAAGCATTTTCCCAGCTTAAATCTTCGTTTGTTTTCGTTTTTTGGGTTTGTTTGTTAGACCTTTGTAATTTAAAGTATAAAATGAAATTTGGCAGTCCTGAGGTCAAGAAGGTACTTTTCATTTATAAAAATCAAATGAAATCAGTTAGTGTCTTAAATCTGCAATTTCTGAGTGGTGTTCTGCAGAGAAAAGCTTCACTTACCAGAGGCCAACTATATTCAAACCCCACAACATTCCATTAGCATTGTGAATGCAGCACCCCAATATCTTGTTTCAGCAAGTCATGTGCTCTGGACCTCTAGATAAGACATAGACAAAAGTTTATGATTTCGAAGGCAACTTTAATTTTGGCATTTCCAAAATCCTGTATACTTGGATTGGCCAAAACACAACAATTAAATATTTTAACATAGCCTCTTTTATATGTAATGTACAGGGTATATATTTGCTATATACACTGCATTTGTTTATATGCATACAAACACAGACACTTCTGCACAGCTTGAAAAATCAACTGTTTGCATGCATAGGCACATGGGCAATAACTGATATTACAAGCTGTGAGAAAATCTACACCTCCTATTCGAGGACAAAGAGCAAAATCTACTGGGTAGTTACATATTAGTCAACACTACTGAAATAAATGAAATTCTATCATTATAACTAGGGCACGATATGAACCAAAACTATATGTATTTTTACGTATAATCCATGTGCAATATTTAAACCACTTCTAAATTAACCAATTATTTTTCAATAGAAATCATACAATTATCTTGGAAATCCCTATTTTCCTATGTTTAAAAATGAGTTCTTGCTACTCTAATATTGATTTAACCACAGATTCTACTTTAACTGTATGTAATAAAAAACATGAGACTTAGAAGGCTTGTAAGTGATGGGCTGATTTTGGTAGTTATAGGTACAGATTAATATAAAAAGGAATTCTAATCACTCTGTTATCTTACTTTAAGTATGAGCAATACAATTTAAATGTGAATACTTAAAATAATTTGATACTCAATGAATTTTATATAGTCCATTGAGTGTTTGGTTATTACAGGGGTTTTCAACCTTTTTGGGTCAGTGTACCTCCAGCGGCCGGACGCAGAGGTACCGGGGGGGGGCGGGGGGGGGGCGCACAGCTGAACATGAACGTGCAACCTTCCCCTACCCCCTGCATCCAGCTGGGCGGGAGGTGCCTGTGCAGGATGGCGTGTGGCAGTGCTGTCCACACCTGCGTGTACCCCCTAGGTCCTTCTCACGTACCCCCAGTTGACAACCCCTGGGTTATATTTTTTTTGTAGGATTACAAATAGTTAACTCAAACCAGGATTATGAAATATTCCCTAAAATTCCACTGAATTACAATCTGGCTTGTAACTAGATAGGAAAGACTGGAAGAAAAGCTCTGGAGTGGATTAAAAAGGCAAGCCCTGAAAACAATGCAGAGAGAGGTGCATAAATTGAACTGCAGTTCCAGCCTGTAAGATTTCTGGATGAACGAAGACAAACCAAGTAAGAATGATATGAATGCAAACATTCCTTTTGTTAAAAACAAGCACAGACCCTTATCTTGTTATTCTTGTTCCTACTGTTTTATCAAACTGTATTTTATTCTGAAAAAGCTGTCTTGGCTTGCCATTATCACCTCCAGTGGCAGGCTCCAAACTGACTGAGCAATCCCCATTGGAATAAAGCATGCTGTTGCCAAGATCCCAGTCTAAGAAAAGGGTAATCACCAGATTTCACCCCCAGTTCAAAGAGAGATAAAGGTATAGGTTCTGTTAATGGCATGGATGCAGTAAGAGACAAAAGAAAGCATGCAGCAAATGTGTCATAAACCCCTGCATGTCCACTATGGGCTTGTCTACATGGGAAAGTTATAGCGCACTAGCTACTCTGCACCAGTTCCCCCTACCTGCATCTACACAAGACGCTTACTGTGCAGCAGCTTGTTACTAGTAACAAGCTACTACCACAGCATCACCATGAAATCACGCAGAGATGCTACTGTGCAGTAAAGCTGGTTACTGCACAACCAGCGTCCCATGTAGATGTGGCCCCTGAGAGGTAGTCTGCTCCACTTTCAAAGTAGAGTAGGGTACCCTGTACAAAAGGCACTGTCAGTGCGCACTAAGTGTCCACATGAGAAGTTAGTGTAGAGTAGTAACAACACTGACAAGTCACATTGTGGTAATCCACATATTAACTTACCTGTGTACACAAGCACTGTGCATCCAAGAAGTAGCACTGAGTGGAAGCCTACCCTGGCAATGTAATCTAGCACTTCTCACAGTATCTACTGAGGTCATTGTTGATGGCTGAAAGTTCAGATACTGTTAACTGCAGTTGGTATGTTAGCACTGTATGACAGAAATGGATTTAAACAGGCTTTTCTTTGCAAGTCTTAATCGGTATTGGGCTTTTGAAAAATGGGATTTCCCCAATCTAAATGATCACAGGTCATATATCTCTGTTACTTTCAACCATGAGAGCCAAAATTCATGACACCATGGTTTAATGCAAGCCTTATCAGAAACCTGTAGCGATTAGAAGCTGTACAAAATGTATTGATATAAATTTTGGGGCTTTCTGGGTTAGTCAGGAATTAACCACCAATGGCTAGTTTTCTTTGGTAACTCTTTTGTAACTGGGTAGAGATGGATGAAAATTAAGTACAATTTTTTAAACAATTTTCACTTGATCTGATAGATGGCTTATACTGTAAATTTTCTTTGATTTTTCTTCATTTTGGAGTTGGTTTTAAAGTTTAAAAATAAATTACAGCATAGGCCCTGAAAAAACATTCATTTATATTGGTGGAACTTTCTGAAAAAGTTCCAGCAGTAGAAATCTGTCCAGGAGAGGGAGCAGTACAGATAGTCAACTACAGCCATCTCCTCTCCCTTGCTCTGTCCTCACTCTGGGGGCAGTGGAGCAGAGGGGAAAGACAGCAGCTGGGCAGTACCTGGTTTGGGAAAGAAACAAGGAGCAGCAGTGGCTGCACACCTCCCTCCTGGACCAGTCCAGAAGAGGAAGGGAGCAACGAGGCAAAGCCCTCAGCCCCTTCCCCAAGCCAGGTTCTTGCAATGCTAAATGGCCAAGCTCCCTCGCTCTATATACCTGGCACTCCAATGTAAAAAACTGGATGATGTTTTATCCCACTACTCTGGGGAGAGCCTCCCCAGGCCTGGTCCTGGGCCCCGCTGGCTTTCTCTTGCTGCCAGCAGGCCTATTTGGGTGGTGGGGGCAGTGATTTAGAAGCCAGATGGGTGGTGCAGGCAGCAAAGGGAAGCTGGCAGGGCTTGCAAATCCCACCCCCACCCCAACCTCTTCCTGAAAGCAGTGACTGCAGCCAGGCAGGGAGTGGTGCCTGCTGCTCCTCTCCCACCCCCCACCCTGCCCCCACTGGTCCAGGAGGGAAGAGGAACAGCACAGAAAAGCCCCAATCCAGCTTCTCACTCCAGGGACCCTGGTGAGAGAAACAGGCAGGGAGCTTGCAGTGCTACCACCACTGCCTAGGTCCTAGTGCCAGACTGCTGAGCAGATGAAGCAGCACAGCAAAGTCCACTGCCTGGCATCTGAGGAGCTTGCTGGCAGCCACTCCTCCACTCTCCAGCTGCCCCCACGCCTTCTCCAGACCAGGGTGACCCTGCTCTACTCCTGGTCCCTGGGAGGAGCTAATCCAGGATAAATCATACAAATGTTCATTCTGCTTGGAGGAACTCTCCCAGGACTGAATTCTTCCTGTTGGAGATGGCTTATTTTTCTCCCAGAACTGCCATTTTTGGTTTATGGAAAAGGGAGTAAACATTTATACACTTCTGGTTTCTACCAGGAAAACAGAGATTCTCCTGGTAGAAACAGAACATGTGTACACAGCCACAGATTTTATGGACCCTGAATGTCTAGAAGTGTTTCTTATTCTAAACCCTAAAAAAGACAGATTAGCATTTACATGTCTTAAAAAGTGGGTGCCTGTTCTCCCAGCAAGCAGACGTGGACAATGCCATGAGACCTGCATCAGGGAGGTCAACTTGCAGCTTTGGAAATGGTGTCTCGAGGCGGGCTTTGGCTTTTTGGACCATGACCCATACTTCAGAACAAGACATGCTCGGGTCGGATGGGCTTCACCTCTCCTGCAAAGGTAAGCATGTCTTCTCTTTCAGGTTGGCTGATCTCGTCTGGCGGGCTTTAAACTAGGTTCATTGGGGAAGGGGAGAACGAGTACGGAGGGAGCCATGGAACACTGAACCAAGAGACACCCACAAGATCAGCCCAGCTATGTAGCAAAGATCTGATTAGACAGCAGTTTAAGAGGGGGACCAGGGACAGCCACCAGGGAAATTAGGTGTACATACACAAATGCCAGAAGCATGGGAAACAAGCAGGAGGATCTAGAGCTCTTGCTAGCAAGCAACAACTTTGACCTAGTGGAACTAACTGAAACCTGGTGGAACTCTTCTCACAACTGGGTGGTGAGAATAGAGGGCTATAGGTTGTATAGGAGAGAGAGAGAGTAGGGAAAAAGGTGGGGGAGTTTCTCTCTCTGTCAAAGAACAGTACACATCTTCCCTAATCAAATTAGGGTCAGAGGGTGGTCAAGCAGAGACTCTGTGGGTTAGGATCCAAGGGGCTCAGGGTAAAATGGATCTGGTGGTGGGGGTCTACTACAAGCCACTGCACCAGGCCAGTGAGCTAGATAAGGAATTTTCCAAGCAGCTCAAAGAGGCTGTAGGGTCTAGAAATATGGTAGTCATGGGGGACCTTAACTACTCAGACATATGCTGGGAGGAGCAGTCAGCTAGATCTAACTGCTCTTGTAGGTTCTTAACCTGTATTCAGGACCTTCACCTAACACAGAAGGTAAGGTGTCCCACCAGGGGCAATGCCTTGCTCGACTTGGTGTTGGCCACAGGGGATGACCTGGTGGGGGACCTGCAGATTCAAGGCAACTTAGGGGATCACCAAATGATTAAATTCACTATCCAGCGAAGGGCAGGCATTATACCCAGCAGGGCACGGGTGCTGAACTTTAAAAAAGCTGACTTTAATAGACTCAGGGGATTGGTTAGCAGGGCGCTAGGAGCTAAGAACTTGGATGCGTTGAGGGTCCAGGATGGGGGGACATTCCTCAAGGAAACCATTCTTTGGGCTCAGAATGAGTCAGAGAAAAGGGGGCAAGAGGGCCAGGAAGCCTCTTTGGCTAACCGGGGGCATCCAAGATACCTTAAGGGCAAAAACAGGCGTACAGGAAATGGAAGCAGGGGGTAGATAGCAAAGAGGAGTATACTTCTTTGGCCCACACCTTCAGGGAGTCGGTCAGGAAGGCCAAGGCAACTCTAGAACTAAGGCTAGCATCAGGGATTAAGGACAATAAAAAGTCCTTCTTCAGGTACATTGGAAGCAAAAAGAGGGTGCGGGGTAGCATAGGATCCATACAGGACAGGCAGGGGGGCTTAGTGGTGGATAGCAGGGACAAGGCAGAACTCTTCAATGAGTTTTTTGCCTCTGTCTTCTTAAATGGGAATCTAGACAAACCCTCAACATACATCACAGACACCAACAAAGGGAACACCAGCCGAGCAATGGTCAGTGCTGACACAGTAGAAAGACACTTGGAGGGACCGGATGTATTCAAATCACCAGGACCAGAGGGACTCCACCCATGGGTAATGAAGGAATTAGCGGGGGTCATAGCTAATTCACTTGCAAGGATATACAAATGCTCATGGTGGTCGGGTGGTGGTTCCAGAGGATTGGAAGAGAGCTAACATCGTCCCAATCTTTAAGAAGGGGAGGAAGGAGGACCTGGGGAAACTACAGACCAGTTAGCCTTACCTCTATCCCTGGAAAAATCCTAGAAAAAAATGATCAAGGAACACATCTGTGGGAGCCCGCTAGCTAATGTGATGTGGAGGGGTAACCAACATGGGTTTTTAGCAGGCGGGTCCTGCCTGACCTAACCTAGTTTCCTTTTATGACAAGGCCACCAATTGTTTAGATGCAGGAGTCGAGGTGAATGTTATCTATCTGGACTTCAAGAAGGCCTTTGACAAGGTATCCCATACCATCCTTATAAATAAACTAAGGGGATTTGCCTTGGATAATTACCCGGTAGACTGGGTAGCAAATTGGCTCAATGGTCACACTCAAGAGGGTGGTAGTGGATGGGTCGGCATCAACCTGGAAAGATGTGGGCAGTGGAGCCCCTCAGGGCTCAGTTCTGGGGCTGGTGCTCTTCAACATCTTCATCAGTGATCTGGATGAGGGAGTGGGAAGCACCCTGTCCAAATTCGCGGACGACACAAAGTTATGGGGTGCAGCTAACACCCTGGAGAGGAGGAACCAGATATCCAGGGTGACCTAGACAGGCTGGGGAAGTGGGCAGAGAGCAACAGGATGCAATTCAATAAGGGAAAGTGCAAGGTGCTGAATCTAGGGAGGAAGAACTGCCATCATACCTACAGGCTGGGGGGCGACCTTCTCAGCTCCACTGAGGCAGAAAAAGATCTTGGAGTCACTGTTGACTCCAGGATGAACATGAGTCGCCAGTGTGATGAAGCAATTGGCAGAATCAATTGCACCTTGTCGTGCATCCGTAGGTGCTTCACTAACAGGTCCAGGGAAGTGATTCCCCCCTCTATGCGGCACTGGTCAGACTGCAGCTGGAGTACTGTGTCCAGTTCTGGACGCTGCAGTTCAAGTGGGATGCCGACAACCTGGAGAGGGTCCAAAAAAGAGCCACTCGCCTGATTAGAGGCCCGCAGGGAAGGTCCTACGAGGAAAGGCTAAGGGACCTTAACCTCTTCAGTCTCTCCAAAAGAAGGCTGAGAGGGGACCTTGTGGCGGTGTACAAATTCATAAGGGGAGAGTAACATGAAGTAGGTGATGATCTGTTCACCAGGGCAGCCCCTAAAACAAGAAGGAACAATGGCCATAAGCTACTAGAGAGAAGGTTCAGGCTGGACATTAGGAAAAGGTTCTTCACAGTCAGGGTTGCCAGAATCTGGAACACGCTCCCAAGGGAGGTGGTGCTCGCCCCATCCCTGGGGGTCTTCAAGAGGAGACTGGATAGGTACCTGGCTGGGATCACATGACCCAAGGGTCGGTGACTCTTTTCTTGCCTACCGGGGCAGGGGATCGGACTAGATGGCCCACTGAGGTCCCTTCCAACTCTATGAATCTATGAGCAGGCAGTGCAGGGGAAGTGCCAAAGCATCCAGTGGGACTGTGATGCTAGGGAATACAAGTTAACTTGAACATGGAGGGGATCTGGGACAATCTCAATAAACTGATTTAACCTAAAACAGTGAAGTCTGATACTATATCCATCCAGGTTTCTTTTAAACCGGGGTCAGCCATTTTGAAAGCAGTATATGTGCACTGAACGTCTGTTGCGTTACAGATTTGAACTCGTTTTGGATCATTTATACAGGTTTACATACAACTTTTGTCCCTACCCATAGAGGCTACCCATGCTACTTGCGGTACACATGTTGCAGGTTGGCCACCCCTGCTTTACACTCTGATGCTGTGGTAATGTACATATCAGAGGCAGTTTATTGTCTTTGAGCAGGGAGATGAGAGGTTTTTTGTGCTGTGGTTAGAAATGGCAATGACCACTGAAACAATTTGGAAACTTGTTCTAATGTCGAACTCTGATCTACTGGACCTTTTAAAAAGACTCTTTGTATAGTCTCATGATTTTTCATTATCTAGTCTTATGTCATAAAAACGAATAAAGCAGAACTACTTTGGGCTGTGTACTGTCACCTTTCCTTGCACTGGATGGCACTTTTAAAAAAAATAAGTAATTCCTTTGATGTCCCTTATAAAATGGTTAACTGCTTGAAACAGGTTGAGGTGGCAGCAGATCCGATCTTTTGTGAAATACCTAGCCCTCGATTAGTAAAAGCATTTAAGCAAGTGCTTATATTGGACTTCAGCACTTTTTTGCACTGAGATGATAATCTATATTTATGCCTTAAAGTTGTGTTCTTGAGTTCATCATCTTTAGCAAGACGTTTACAAGTTTGCATATAGAGATCCTATCTTATGCTTTGCATTGATCATTTGATGCGACTTTAGACTGTTAAATGAAGGGAAAATTGACGGAAGTGTTAAACAGATATGAAATGGAATGTTTAGGAAAGAGCCCCAGGCAATCAGAATAGGGCAGGCATGAGTGAACAAAGGAACAAGGTTATCTGCCCTTATGTGGAAAAATAAAATCTCAGGGGATTCTGTGTCAACATTTAGAAAAAAAGGGGGGGTGGGGATCTCCCACTTTTCTTCAATAAGCTGATTGGCTTTGTAGGTTGTAAATGTTACTGTCTCCTATTATGGTAAAGGATGCCTCTGCAAGGACAAAAAAAGGAGATGAGTGGGAGGCAGCAGTAGACAGATGCATACACTCATATAGGTGATATATATTGGGGGTTTTTTTTCCTGGGAAAAGGTTATTTTAGGTTTGCTATCATACTAGAGAGTACAGAATGATGGTGTTGCAGCTCAGGCACTGAACCAAGACACTTTTCACAGAATACAAGCACGCAAAAGCATCTCCTAGAGCAGAATGCTGGTTAGGATCTATATGTAGCTTTTCAGATGAAGGTGAAATTAATCTGAAATTAAGAGAAATACATATAGAGACATATACTGATACATCTACATGTTTTATCAGGGATGGTCTCCAATGTGTTCAAATTTCTAACAAAAAAGATAAGAGTCTTTTCTGATGTGGCTGAGAGTTACAGGCATCAATGTATGCTGCTTATCAATAATATCTTTATATTTTTCCTTCCATCTTCTTCCTTTTTGTCAAAACAAAACAAAAAACACAGTAACAAATCACAAAGCCAAACCAAATCAAATGGGAACAACAAAAAAGCAGACTTGCAATCTTATTCCCAGAGAACAACCAAATTAATGTTTCTATTAAAATTAAAGGCTTTGGCTAACAGAACAATCTAATGCAATAAGATTTTTTGGTACTGGTTGAGGTTTCAATTGAAGGCCAATGTTTATATCAGGCTAGTTTCCCCACTAGGGGAAATGCCTTGCTGGACCTGGTCCTGGCCACAGGCAACAACCTGGTGAGGGGACTGCAGGTGCTCAACCACCTAGGCGATAGCGACCATAGCCTACTGGAATTTACCATCCAGTGCAGGGTGTCAAGGGCCTGCAGCAAGGCAGCAGCCCTGGACTTCAGAAGGGCGGATTTCAATGAGGTAAGGAGACTAGTCGGGGAGGCACTGGGGTCCCGGAGGGGAGGGGATTTGGGAGTCCAAGAAGAGTGGTCGTTCCTCAAGGAGACGAACCTCCAAGTCCAAAGTGTGACAATCCCAATGCAGATCAAAGGGGGCAAGAGTGCTCAAAAGCCCCCATGGATCACCAAAAGCATCCATGAATGCCTCAAAGCCAAAAAGGAGGCACACACTCAATGGAAGGGAGGGGCCATCACCAAGAAGGATTATACCTCCCCTTGGCTCGAGATTGTAGGGGGGCTATTAGGAAGGCTAAGGCAGAGATGGAACTGGGACTAGCGACCCGGATCAAAGATAACAAGAAGTCCTTTTTTAAATACAGAGGAGGTAAAAAGAAGGTACCAAATAATGTGGCCTCTGCAGGACATGCTTGGTAATCTGGTGGTAGCACCAGGCAACAAAGCTAATCTTTTTAACAGATTCTTTGCTTCCATTTTTTTGAGCAGGGACATCCCACTCACTGGGACACCAGATGAACCCAGGGAAGGTGCCCAGCCAGGCCCAGGATCAGTGAGGATTTAGTCAGGGAACTTCTGGAGGGACTAGATGTCTTCAGATCAGCAGGTCCCAACGCTCTCCACCCCAGAGTGCTTAGGGAACTGGCAGAGATCATTGCAGGACCCCTGGCACAGCTTTACGAGCACTCATGGTGCTCTGGCAAGGTGCCTGATGACTGGAAAAGGGCCAACGTGGTCCCCATTTTCAAAAAAGGGAGGAAAGAGAACCCAGGAAACTATAGGCCCGCTAGTCTTACCTCCATCCTGGGGAAGCTCTTTGAGAAAATTGTCCAGGAGCACATCTACAAGGGGCCAGCAGGGGAGTGTATGCTTAGGGGTAATCAACACGGGTTCATTAGAGGCAGGTCCTGTCAGACCAACCTGGTGACCTTCTATGACAAGGTCACAAAAGCCTTGGATGCAGATGTCGCGGTGGACGCAGTCTTCCTAGACTTTAGGAAAGCCTTCGACACTGTCTCTCACCCCATTCTCATTAAAAAATTAGGTGTCTGTAGTGTCAATGCCTACACAGTCAGCTGGGTCGCAAATTGGCTGGAGGGCCGCACCCAGAGAGTGGTGATGGACGGGGCATTTTCGACCTGGAGACATGTGGGCAGTGGGGTGCCCCAGGGCTCGGTCCTCAGGCCCGCACTATTCAATATCTTCATTGGTGATTTGGACGAGGGGGTAAAAAGCACCTTGTTCAAGTTCACAGATAACACTAAAATGTGGGGAGAAGTGAGCAGGCTAGAAGAGAAGGACATGCTACAACTAGATTTTGACAGGTTACAGAAGTGGGCAGATGAGAGTATGATGGGTTTCAATAGTGACAAGTGCAAGGTGTTGCACCTGGGGAGGAAGAACCAGCAGCACACCTACAGGCTGGGGAACTCCCTTCTTGTCAGCACAGAGGCAGAGAAGGACCTTGGAGTCATTACTGAGTCCAAGATGAACATGGGCTGACAATGTGAAGACACGGTCAGGAAGGCTAACCTCACCTTGTCATGCATTCACAGATGCATCACGAGCAGGTCCAAGGAGATGATCCTCCCCCTCTATGCGACATGCCGCAGTTGGAGTACTGCATCCAGTTCTGGGCGCCGCACTTCAGGAGAGGTGTGGACAGCATCGAGAGGGTCCAGAGGAGGGCCACTTGCATGATTAGGGGGCAGCAGGGCAGGCCCTACGAGGAGAGGCTAAGGGACTTGAACCTGCTCAGCCTCCACAAAAGAAGGCTGAGAGGGGTTCTGGTGGCCACCTATAAGCTTGCCAAGGGGGACCAGCAGGCAATGGGAGAGTCCCTATTCCTCCGAGCACTAGCGGGGGTAACAAGGAACAACGGCCATAAATTGACTGAGAGTCGATTCAGAATAGATAATCAGGAGGCACTACTTCACTGTCAGGGCAGCTAGGAGCTGGAACCAACTTCCAAGGGAAGTGGTGATTGCTCCTACCCTGGGGGGCTTCAAAAGGAGGCTAAACAGCCACCTAGCTGGGGTCATTTGACCTCAGCATCCTTTCCTGCCCAAAGCAGGGGGTCAGACTAGATGATCTGCTTAGGACCCTTCTGACCCTACCAACTATTAAACTAGTTGTTTTTAGTGTAGTTAGGGCAGATGTTGGTCTTAAGGTAAGTATGAAACAAGAACAGTAATTGGTAGATGTCACAAGGTAACAGTAATTTAGTGGAGAGAATTAATAAGCATGAAAAAGCACAGTTCCATTTAGATATATATATATTTTTTAAACAAAAGAAGAACATTTTATTCTAGAACAAACAGAAAAGATCTAATTTTTTTTAAAGACTCAATTGACTAACAGACTGTTTATTTGACTAATATTACCTGTATACAGAATACATTGTTAGTGGCTTTTAAGAAACGGAAAAGTCAAGCAAGTAAGATTTAAAAACAGCATGGGAGTAGAATACATTCCAGTAAGAAAGCATATGAATCACAGAGAACTGCTTTCTGTTATAGCAACAAGATCAATTAGATCAGCAACAGCTGAAAACTATTAACTGCTGTTGGCTGCTGTTAGTGTAATGGGTTTTCTTTCCTGCTCTGTATTCTGGTGTCAGTTTATCACTCTACTACCCAAACAGTTCTGCCTAAAGCTCTGGTAATCTTAAGTATAGAATTGTTAGGAACAAAAGAAAATCTTCCAGCATACAAATTGAAGTATTAAATATTACTAGCCTGTTTATAGATTAAACACAGCTCCAGCTGCCACTACAGTACAACGGAAATGTCTTTGTTTCATATTTTCACTTTCTACCTTTGTTAACAGGAAAGACAGAGCCACATATTGTTATGTTGATTAATCTCTTATCAGACACTAAAAGAAAAAAAAAAAAAAGAGAAGATAGTTCTCCCTAAAACAGCCCAACAGACACACTTCCTCCTCCTTCACCTCCCCTCTAGTGAGTAAATGAAAATCAAGCCTATGAAACACCTTGTCTGTTCATTCTTACCTGGCCCTCTACACAACCGTGTGGATAAATTAGGCATATTTTCCTTCAAACTGATGATCAATGTGCCCAAAATTTTGATGCTTGCCATAATTTATCCTCAAGTCAACTTCCAAGTTTCTGATTTTCAGAGGAAAGCAATGTCTAGCATTATTTTAGTACAGTAAAAGTGCCGTTATCCAGCATCCCCCAGGAATGGAGGATGCCAGATAACAAAGTATGCCAGTTAATTGAGCAGACCCGGCCGCTGCTTCTGCCGCCACATCTGGAGCATCTCTCCGCCCCTCCCGCGGCATCGCCATCCCTCCTGTGGCATCGCCGCCCATCCCACAGGCCCTGCAGGACAGGGAGACAGGCCCCGCACAGCCTGTTATGCCCCCAGGCCGTGGGGGCTCAGCAGCGCAGGCTGCTTTGCCCCCGGCCATGGGGGCTCAGAGAAACCAGAAGTGCCGTGATGGGCACTTACGGTTTCACTTTATTTTACAAGCTGGCATGCTGGTTAGTAGAGCATGCCGGCTTTGTAAGATGCCGGATAGTGCAGCTTTTACTGTATTTTCATTTAAATATGTATCATGCAACATTCAAGGACCATAGTCAACATGAAGAACCATAGTTTCATAGTAGATAGGGTCGGAAGGGACCTGAGCAGATCATCAAGTCCGACACCCTGCCATGGCAGGAAAGAGTACTGGGGTCAAACGACCCCAGCAAGGTGTTCATATAGCCTCCTCTTAAAGAACCCCAGGGTAGGAGCCAGCACAACAACTTCTCTTGGAAGCTGGTTCCAGATCCTAGCCACCCTGACAGTGAAGTAGCACCTCCTGATGTCTAGTCTGAATCTACCCTCTGCCAGCTTGTGACCGTTATTTCTAGTCACTCCTGGTAGTGCTCAGGGGAACAGGGACTCCCCCAATGCCTGCTGGTCCCCTCTGACTAGTTTGTAAATGTCCACTAGATCCCCCCTCAGCCTTCTCTTGTGGAGGCTGAATGGGTTCAGGTCCCTTAGCCTCTCCTCGTAGGGCCTGCCCTGCTGACCCCTGATCATGCGAGTGGCCCTCCTCTGGACCCTCTCAATGTTGTCCACATCCCTCCTGAAGTGCAGTCCCCTGAACTGGATGCAGTACTCCAACTGCGGCCTGACCAGTGTCGTGTAGAGGGGGAGGATCATCTCCTTGGACCTGCCTGAGATGCATCTGTGGATGCATGACAAGGTGTGGTTGGCCTTCCTGACCGCGTCCCCACACTGTCGGCCCATGTTCATTCTGGTATCGATAATGACGCCAAGATCCTTTTGTGCCTCTGCACTGATGAGAAGGGAGTTTCCCAGCCTGTAGGTATGCTGCTGGTTCTTCCCCCACAGGTGCAATACCTTGCACTTGTCAGTGTTGAAACCCATCCTGTTCTCATCTGCCCACCCCTGTAACCTGTCTAGGTCTGATTGCAGCCTATTCCTCCCTTCTAGAGTGCCCACTTCCCCCCACAACTTAGTGTCATCTGTGAATTTGAACAGGGTGCATTTTACCCCCTCATCCAAGTCACTGATGAAGATGTTGAACAGCGCGGGCCCGAGCCCTGGGGGACCCCACTGCCCACATCCCTCCAGGCTGAATAAGACCCATCCACCACCATTCTCTGGGTGTGGCCCTCCAGCCAGTTAACAACCCATTTGACTGTGTAGGTGTCAACACCACCAACTCCTTATGAACACAATGTATTTTTAATTTTGGTAATTACTTACCCTCAGGCTGCCTTAGTTTCATCACTTATTAGTTCTGTATCCTCTCCACCTCCTTTATTCTTTTGGGGGTGACTTTCATAGCTCTACTCAATTTACTGGGTGGGAAATACTAGAAGCACAAGTGCTGACCTTGGGTCAGCCTGCTTTTTCTTGGGATAGCTGCAGAAGTACACTGTGTAAAATTTAATTTCAAAAATAATTTCTGGGTGAATAACCTTACTTATGGTAGCTAGCTGCCAATGGAACAAGCCTAAAAAAGCATAGCAGCTGTATGAAAGGCTCTAAATTCTTTCCTGACCATGACAATAAAAGTACCCTTGGGCTAGGGACAAAACGGTTTATGTGTAATGTCTAAGTGATCAGAAACTGGTTTAAATCTGTTACAGAACAGACATTCAGTGCACATAAACCAGTTTCAAAATGGCTTAAACTGGATTAAAATAAACTTGGTTGAATGTAGTATCGGACTTAAAAGATTTGGATCAAACTGGTTTATGAAACTTCTGTTCCAGACTCCTTCCTGGTTTAAATTAAACCAGAGTCTCCCACCATCCTGGCATGCTCGCTGGGCTGGGCTCTGTGCTCCAGTCCAGCAGGACTGGCCCAGTCCTTCTGCTCCCCAGCCAGAGCAGAGTCGGGGGTCTGGTCAGAGAGGGGTTTCATTTCCCCTTCCTTATCCCACTGGCAGGGACCAGAGCCAGGTCTGTTAGGCGTCCCCGCCTTGCTGCTGCAGTTGCATACCAGTGTGGCCCCTGAGGGGGCAGGAAGGGGAGTTATTCTCCCCACTACCCCAGGGGGACTGCAGCCGGGTCTGCCTGCTGAGCATCAGAATAATCTCGCTCCTGTCCCCACCACTGGACGCCAGAGGGAAGGGGAAGGAGAATTACCCCAGTCCCTTCCCCGCCCCCAACAGGAAGCCCTGCCAGCTGGCATCTGGCCCCACCAGGTGGGGGCGGGCTGGGGAGCAGGCTTCCTGGGCCAGCTTGGATGTCATGGCAGTCCCCGAGTCCAGCAGCCGCAATCACTGTGCCCCCTGTTCTGTGTGGCACCTGGGGCTGCAGCCTAACAAGCAGGTGTGGGCTGGCTGGGGCAGGGGCTGTTCTGCCCCCCTCATATGCAGCTGTCACTGCCACCACCTTGCTGCGCTGTGCTACTGGGGTGGTGGATGCAGGAAGCTTCTGCCCCATGCATGGAGCTCTGGTTCCAGCTCCTGGACACCTTGGAAGATGGAAGGCACCTGGGTGGGAGGCTTCAGTCCAGGGGCTGCTGCCACTGGAACTCCATGCACAGGGCACAAGTTGCAGGGTTGAAGCTCCCCCGCATCCCCGGCACCACTTCCCAGAGTGGCAGGAATGGGAGGGGAAGTCACCGTTGCAAGTGAGGGGAAGCAGGCTTGGCCCAGCAAGGCTTTCCCCTCTCACCTCCAGCTGCAGTTCCTATCACACCATGCAGTGCTGCTTGGGGCTAGCGAGCTCCCTTCAGTCCATCGGCTTCAGCCCGGCTCAGGTTGAAGCCGCCAGGCTGAAGGGAGGTCCCCCAGCACCGAGCGGCACTGCATAGCGCAGCAGGAGCTGTAGCTGGAGGCAAGGAGAGAAAGCCCTGCCGGACCAAGCTGGCTTCCCCTCCCCCCAGACTGAAGACTCCCAGCCGGGCACCTTCTCCAAGGTGTCTGGGAGCTGGAGCCAGAGATCCACATGCAGGGCAGAAGCTTCCTGCTCTGTCCTCTCCAGCGGTGTGCCGCAGCATGGCAGCCGCAGATATGGGGGACAGAACAGCCCCCTGCCCTGGCCAGCCTGGAGCTGCTTGTTAGGCTGCAGCCCCGGGTGCTGCACAGGGCAGGGGGCATAGTGGTGGCGGCTGCTGGGCTCAGGGCCCACCATCACCTCCAAGCTGAGAATACCCGGATGACTTGGCTCAGGTCCTTCCTGGTAGGACAGGGAGGCGAGAACAAAATCCCTTTCTGGCCAGTTCAGCCTGGACTGGCCGCACCCCCTTCCCCCCACCAGCATAGCTTCCCTGCAGCCGATGGCATGCTTAAGCACTCCCGGCTCTTGCCCTGAGCAACTGCAGACATGTGCCTGCATGTCTGTGCATTTACAGACTGATACAGCCTAGGCAGGTTAGACTAACCTGCAAGGGTCGAATCAGTTCAGGCTCCAACTTTTCAAATGTCTGTCTCTAGCCTTGAGGTCCATTTCAATTCCACCCCATTAACTCCTAAACCAATGATTCTTAAAGGATGTGCTACAATATATTAGTGTGCAGTGAGAACAGTGGAAATGTACTGCAAAAAATACTTTTCTTGTTTTAATTTTTTATTTCAAACTGGGGTTGGTGGCACAGCATGAGTGCACAGCAGGGTACTGAGTACAGCATAGAATGGCCACGTCTCCAGGGTGCAAGCAGAGTGTAGTGGCAGCAGGTTGCAGGTATCCAGTCCTGGCACAGCTCCCCAGTAGCTGGAGGTTGCATATATGCTGCAGCAAGGGAGTGGAAAGCTTAGAAAAGCAGTGGCAGCACTTGGATTGGGTATCTGCAAACTATATTCACACCACTGCTATCACTTTTCCTTGCTCCCCTTTTTGAGTACAAGAATAAATTGTGCCACCAATTTTAATCCAGAAAAAAAAAAGTTTGCCCCACGTACCAGAAGTTTGGGAAACGCTTTCCTAAAACAGAGCCCTTCACAAATTGGGGTGATGTTAAATGTGGATGTCCATAAGCCCACCTTTTACACAGAAATGGAGAACTGCATAGAGAAATTCCTCCACATGTGGATTTTAAGCAAACATCATATTACTCCATTTTTGTCAGTTATGGCTATGTACTAATATGAGAGTTAGTAACTGAGAAATATCTGCATCACACCACAAAATGATATTACACTTGATCTGAGCCTTCAAGAGGCCAAGAAGCAATGTTAAAGAGTTGTTAATAACTATACAAAAACACAAGAATAAGGAAATTTGCAGTGAAAGCTTAAATTCTGACTTACCCCTACTGAATTTAGAGAATACAGAAAATAATGTAAAATACTTGCACATGTCTCACAATATAGAGGTACAAGGAGAATTCAGGAAAAAACAGAACCCTAAGGAAACACAAATGTCTTTATTTTTTGTATCTTAAATTCAGATCCTACAAGCTTATTCTATTGCAGTCATGCTTTAACAGCTTTTGATTTTGTTTTGTTTTGTTTTTTTACAGAAGGAAGAAAACAATTAAGGAAAAGTCCCTGTGGAATTGAAGAGATGGGGTTGGAGATGGAGGAAGAGAGGGGAAAAGTAATCACAGGAATGGAAAGGCACCCTAAGAGGATGGAGAGAGAATGCCTCAAATTGTCAGTAACTAATGCAATCATCTAGCCAAGGGGAATTTAAGTATGAAATTTTATTCCCATTCTGATTAACTGTATTAATTAGGCTGCAAACAGATGTCGCCTTTGTGCTACCATAAAAAATTTTGACAGGACAAAAACCCAAGTGAACAGACATCTCAGCCCTTCGTCACAACACAAATGCTCAAAATTTGAGAGCGTAACAATTCCTAGTCTTAGTTTGTGCCACCTTCATGCTACTGTGCGCCGAGTTGGGGTGTGGCCACCATGGCCACGATCCTGCATGATTGGACCCCTGAAGCTCTTAGCAGCATAAGGAGGGTTAGAAGTCTAAACATGAATCTAGGACTCAACTTTATGCATCTAGATTTGAATTCTTCCCCAGAGATTTGAAAATGTATTTTTGAAAATGCAGGATTTCCACCTTTTTTGTAGGCCTGCAAGTCTGAGGACGAGTAATGAAATCTCCACATACAAAAATAATTTAAATTTTTAGAAATTTAAATTGTATTGTATCTTTTTCTCCTGTATAGATCTGAGTTTATAGGATTTGCAGCATTAAATGATGGGTCAAAGACACAAAAAGCTGTGTTTTTAAAAAAGGGAAAAAAATCTAAAATAGTTTATTGGCCGTCTAGAATTCATAGAGCATATGACGACACAGTATAAGTTCTATATGGGTAACCTAAATGGTTTGCAAAGCTCATTTGTGCTACACAACCTGAAAATAATTGAACTGCCAATCTCACTTTGATAAAGACTTTGTAGCACCACACACACAGAGCACAGCTTCCCCACCCCTCTTTAGGATAAACACAGACTTAAACACCTGGTGGCAACTGAACTTGAGTATATGCAGCTCTTATTGCATAATTTCTTGAAATAGGGCCAGTAAGAAAATATGTGTCACACTGTGTATTAAAGATGTAATGCTACTAAGATTGTCCTGTTAATAGTAAAAACCAAGGGTAAAAGCTAGAACTCCAAAAAAAAAAAAATCACAGCCATTTATGCATAGATTTACAACAATTACAGCCCAATATTAAAAAGAAAAAGAATCTACATAATTCAGATAGGCCACACACATGGTTCAGACTGCATTCTGTCTTTTAAAAATTGGTCTGTTTTTCGCTCATAAAAGTCTGAAATTTAGAGAGCATTTCTTTAAATTCTGGTAGTGATTAGGTTTTTGAACAATATGACTACGATTCAGTAGACATAAAAATAGGATAAATCATACTACTAGCTAAGCAGATTTTAATGGTCTTTTGTACTGTCTGGCACTGTAGTTAGTAAGATAGAAGAGCATCAAGGCATAAAAATACAGAAGGAGAATATTTCCCATAGCAGGTGGCTTTTGACTTGCCTTAATTATAAAGTTACCTACTTTGTGTTTACAGTAATCAAAGAATAACTCCCCAAAACACAGCCTCAGAATATGAAACAAATTATAAAAAATGAAAAATAACGCCCCCAAGATGCTCAAGTGGATGTTACATTATTGGTCTTAGTAAAAATAAATCCAATTCTGCTCCCTTCAATAGCAACATTTCCTGTTCTAAGAATAGATCCTTAGCACAGAAGAAGCCTGCTGTAGAGTAAATAACAAAAGTTGTACCCTTCAGTACAACTGTTGTCCATTATCCATCCATCAACAATGGAAATGTTAATAGATTCTGGTCTCTCACATATTTTAAATTTAGTTTAAAGTTAGTATATAATATATTAAATTAAATTAGTTAGGCTTAATATCCCATCAGTATATATTTTATTTGCAGGGTAACATGTTCAAATGCTTTACTGAAAGGAGAGTCTAAGTTAGGTGTGAAGCCAAGATGTGTTCCTTTTTATTCTAAAAGGAATCTACAGCCCTCCTTCAATTTACTAACCTTTAGAATATTGGTTCCCAAACGTAGGGGATGTCATCCCAAGAACAGTCATTTCATGAGCCTGAAGGAAATTCAACTGGAAAACACGCTAGCTACAGGGTGAGTTTGATTTAAATCAAACAGATTTAAAATCATGGATTGCATCACAATTTAAATCACTGCTCAGGCAGCCTCAATTTAATCACTGTTTTCTACAAAAAGTGCATCCTTGTTGCTTGATATCCTTTATTCATTTAACGTCTTAAAACTTGCACTTTTAGAGAAATGTAGTATCTTGACTGTGTGTACAGTCTTGCAGAGAGACAATAGGGCTGATGGGTGGGTAACCAGGTCTGTTATCTCCTATCTCCATATACTGCTGTTAACAAGGATGTTATCTCTGGAGACAACAAACTCTCCCTATGCCTGAAGATGGCTGTTTGTACCCGAAAGCTTGCAAAGAATTTTTCCAATGATTTAGTTAGTCTAATAAAAGACTACACATCTACACAAAGAGACTGGTCTGATATGATCTCTGGAGACAAATCTACAGTTTAAGAATGGAAACTAAAAATCACAGAAATGCTTAATGGGATCTTCTAAACTGAGCACTGAGTCCCACTGGGTAGAGTGGTTTTCTTTAATCTTTACTAATTAGGGTTACTATGTGCCTGGCTTTTCCTGGACATGCCCTCTTTTTGAGGCCTCCTATCTCTGTCCAGGCGGGTTTTTCAAATCTGAGCAAGTGTCGGGGGGTTTTGCTTTGCTCCACTGGTGGGAGCAGGTAGAGAGGTGATTGTAGGCAGGGAGCTGCAGGCAGGTAAGTATGTCTGCACTTGCCCTGGGAGCTGCAGCCAGGTAAGTGGGCTGGGGCTAGGGCAGGGTGGGAGAGTTGGAGGGCTGCCTGCCCCCTCTAGTGGGGGAAGGAGGTGGGGGGAGGGCCTTTTGAGGGCCGTGGACAGGACAGCAGCAGAGGGGCTGGTGTCTATGCTTGCAGGGGCAGAGTGGCTAGGAGACACTGCAGGAAGAGGAGGGGGGCCATGGCCAGGCCGCCTGGCATGGTGCAGGTGACCAGCCCCCCCCCCCCCCCCCCCCCAACACACACAGGTGTCCTCTCTTTTGGAACGAGAAATTATGATAACCCTATAGAGAAGCCCCTGGGAACTCCATAAGATTGGGCCCCTAATTTAGTCCATGGCCTGCTGTGACCTATTTATAAAACTTCTAAAAAAAGTATATGAATATATTGTCTCAAATAGTATATAATTAGAAATTATAATCCCTATTCCAGGATGATATTTTTGAGCTTTAACATATCTTAAATTTAAACTATCTTTATATGTTTATTATAAAAAATAATCTTAACAAAAAAATTAAAAAT
This sequence comes from Alligator sinensis, assembly GCF_000455745.1. Taxonomy (NCBI): domain Eukaryota; kingdom Metazoa; phylum Chordata; order Crocodylia; family Alligatoridae; genus Alligator; species Alligator sinensis. The sequence continues at coordinate 1,139,236 of NW_005841981.1, read as the reverse complement.
ACAATTAAAGAAAATAATACCATGTAAATTAAAAAAAAACACCACATTTTTTTTTATTAAAAAATAATTGTTGATTTTTATCCACCCTGGCTAGCTACCAGAAACTGGGTTACTTTGGCTTTGATTTTTATCCACCCTGACTAGCTACCAGAAATTCTTTCTTGTCTGGAAGAACAGTCAGAAGTAGGATTGCCAGCAGAAAAGTTTAAGAACTGCCACCCATGGGCGACTGGTGCCTCATGAGAACTGCCACCCATGAGAGCACTGGTGTACCCCTTGATAGCCAGCGTTCCCGGGCAAGGGGGCAGGCGAGAGTGTTGGTGTCCCGTCCCGTCCCGTCCCCCCCCCCGAAAGCACCAGGTGGGGAGCGGGGCACCAAGAAAAGTGATCGGCCACGGTCCCCCCATGGCTGATCATGCTCACCTGGAACTGCCAGCAGCACACCCCTGCCACTTGCAGAAATGCTGGCTATCAGGGGGTACACCAGCACTCTCAGGGGGTGCACGTGCACCGCCACTGCTGTCACCATAAGATACATCTACACTGCTCAATGCAATACAGTGGTTATGCTACTTCCAGCACTCTTCTAAATTAGCTCACCAACAGGGTAGGTACAAATATTTGGTAAGCGTATATCATGTTAAAATGGCCACCCAATCTAACTTAGTTTGCTCAGGTTCAGACCTTACACTAGTTAGGTCCTTCCATGTGCAAACTGTACAGAAGTTTAGAACAATTAGATTGATCTAAAAATGGCTAACCCTACCTCTGAGGTACATCTAACTTAGATTGGGTGAGCCATTTTTAGAACAATCTAACCGTACAGTTCCCAGCGCAGCACCAGGGTTCAGGAAGCCCAGCTGCTGGCCCCAACCCTAGGGCAGCAATTTTCCTACCCCCTTACCTGGCACGAGCTATTTTTAGCTCCCCTACCCCTTTTCTCCCACCCCCAGATGGACAATGCCCCCCTACAAAGACCACCTAGGCGCCCTCTTCCCCCCCTGCCCCAAGCCTGCAAAATCAGTGGTTTGCCAGTACACAAGAGCCAAACAAAGAAGCTGGGGTGGGAGAAGAGATGGGCAGGATGTGGAGTGTTGGTTAACTTGGGGGGGGAGGGGGGAAATCAGGGGACTAAAAACAGGCCCTAGTCCCAGGAGGTGGGGGAGAAAGCCCACCCCTTGGACCCCCGATTCCTACAGACCCCACCGATCCCCTTAATCCCCCTATACCCACCTATGGACCCCGCTTAGCCCACTGATCCCCCCAGAGACCCCTGCTCCAGAGCCTGACTCCCCCCAATACCTCCAAGTCCCCCTCCCCTGCTAGCCTCCCCATCCCAATTTACCTTAGATTGGGTGGCTATTTTTACCTCAAACTAATCTCCCCCTAACTTCCCTGAATGTCTGTATACAACCTCAGCCACCATTCGTATTTCTTCATGGTACTGCATTGTATTGCATACACTTATACCAAAGTCTAAAAGCAAGACCTGAGGAATTCTAATGATAATTTACTCTATGAATGCCTTTAATATTGATTTTCACTGCTGTAACAAGAAATGTCTGCTCATCTACTACAAATGACAGAAGTACAGGCACCATGCATGTTTGTTTACTTCTGACAATGTATATGCAGGTTTGTATGAAATACAGATAGGCTCCTGCGATTCTGGTAAGTTGTCAGCATAGTTCCTGGCATTTTAAAATTTGGATGACTATTTGTGGTTGTACCCACTCTAGAGATAATGTAATCCCCAAACTTCTACAAAATTATAAATTGCCTGTGCATAACAGATTCCAGCTGAAAACAGAATTTATGAATAAAAGACCTGGACCAAAATGATGCTAGACAAAATTAAAAGTGCCTTGCTCTTTATTTTTAAAACCCAAGTCATTAGTTGTATTATTTTCAAATGCCCACCAAGGAATAGAGTAGGTCTGTGAAGACACACTAGGAAATACCAACACATTCACTTAATATATACTTTTACGTGCCATTAGACTGAACAAACAGCCTCATTAAGAGAAGGAAACAGAGACAGAGAGAGTCTGTAAATATTGTTTACAGAGGATTGCTACTGGGCCTCCACTGAGTACAGAATAGCCCCTAATATTCTGGACAGGTCTCTGAATACAAACTTTTTGGGGCTCTCTCATCACTTATAGGAAGCATCTTTAAAAAATCCCAGTACTTTGTGCCAAAGTATAAGTATGTACATATGGGTGCCAATTGGTAATCAAAGTGAGAAAAAAATGTTACAATGCTTCTGAAGGTTCTTAAAGGTCTTTGTAAATAATGCCTTATTTTGTAATTTTCCACTGCAAAATTATTAGATGAGAAACCGGGATAAAGTTTTAAAAAATGGTGCCAATTCCGTCCTTAGTATGTGTCCTGATTTTCAAAAATTGCAAACTTCTACCCTTGAAAGTTAGATATTTAATTAAGATATTTGAATGTTCATCTTCTTTCAAAAAAATCTTGATTCTGCTCTTTAATATACTTTTAGGTTTTGAATAAAAGATTTTCTTGGTCCTAAACTTTAGGAACAATATCTTTGTTCATTGGAATAGCATGTCAATATCAAAGGATAAGAATAGTATTGAACTGTTTTAGGATATTATATAACCCATTACATGTAATCTGAACCCTTGCACACAAAGACATTAGAGCAGAGTTTCTCAAACTCTGGTCCGCGGACTACCACTGGTCCACAAGTTCCATTCATGTGGTCCACAGAACGGATGCGGAACAATCGAGAATATCAGTACTTGAAAGGTAAGACTACTGATATTAAAATATGAGTTGTGTGCTTTGATTTGTAGAACAAAAAAAGTTTATTAAGTGGTCCACCAAGACCCTCAGCAATTTTCAAGTGGTCCACAAAAAAAAAGTTTGAGAACCACTGCTTTAGAGGATGTCATGAGTGGCTAACATTTTTCTTTAACAGCAAAAATATTACTTAGTTTTCATTACTGTCTTGATTTGCTACTGATGGCCCCACTACATGTTACAGGTATTGAGCAGTTAACAGGTTAATTGCACAATGACTTTGAAACCAGCTACATGTGCAAAGTATCTGTCATGCCATGAAAACCTCCAACCAGCTATAAAGTTAGCCCTTGAAAATGTGTGCTAACTTCCCAGCTGGTTACAATCTAGCTTTAATTTGCATGTGTAGCAGGGTCTCCCCTGCAGCTGGATACCCCATCAAGTGGTGCACCATGCCCAGCTTGAGCTGGAATCTCCACAACTGAGGGGACTCTCAGCCCCAGCAGCTGCTGACTGTGGATACTGGCAGCACCCCACAGCTGCTAGGACCCAGAGTCTTGCAGCTGTGGACGTTGGGCCCTGGCAGCCACATGGTGCAACTGCGATCTCCCAGCCCCAGGGGTGCGTGAAACCCGTGGGACCTGGAGATCTCAGCTGCAGTCTCTCTCAGCCTTGAGGATGCATGAAATGCTTGGGGTTGGGAGACTGCAGCCAGGATCGGGCTTCCCCTACACTTGAGGGGGAGCAGGGCTCAGGCTTTCCCTGCACATATTGTTCAAAGGCAGGAAGTATATCCCTTCTCCACACCCTCCCAAAATCTATAAGGGCACCTCTACACATGCAATAAGGCATGATGGGATCTAATGAGTGATCCTACACTCACACCTCTTGCCATGTACGTGTGCACCACTGTGTGGATCATGCATTAGATCTCCTTGCACCTTTACCTGCATACGTAGAGGGGCCCTTACAGATTTTTTTTTTTTTTTAGGCGGGGAGGGGAGGACAGAAAAGGGATATGTCTGTATAAAAAGAATGTCCTCTTACGAGTGGCAAGGATACTTTTTGTGTGATTTTTTTTTTATTGGACCAACTGTATAATTGGGAGAGATATTAGAGGAGTTTTGGGGCACAAATTGTTCTTCCTCAGCTTTCAGAAAAAAGCAGATACAGTTTGAGCTAAACAACAGATAGATCAACAACACTCCACCCCCACTACTGTTATGTCCTTTCCTTTTTTGCATCTTTGTGTGACAAGATATTTAGCAGAATTTGCAGATTTGTTGGAATCTGACAGGGGTGTGCTGTGAGCGCTTCTGCTATGGGACTGTTATAGGAGTGTCATTCTCAAATTTATGGAAAGGCTTTTTCAAAGAGGATGGTTTTGCAGTATTTTCTGTAAGGTGGTCAAGCTTTGCCTGCCTAATTTCCTCTGGAAGTTCATACCACAGCCAAATCCTTTCGACAGAAAATTCTCTGTCCCCAGTTCTCCCATGCTCCATCCTGGGATCTACCTGTGATTTGCTTGGTCCTAGACACAGATCAACAATTAACAAATTTCACTGCTAACCACTTCAGTAAAAAAGTTCCCAGCTGAAATTAGGGTCCTTCTACATGTTAAAAGTGATCTCTGTCTCCCCTAAAGGAAATTCTGCTTGCTTAGGCAAAATAGTTCTCTTGTTGTGATGCCTTAAGCCAGTGGTTCTCAACCAGGGTGCCTGAGGTGCCTTAAGATCCATTCAAAGGTGGCATTGGGTGTCATGCAATGTTATTAGCACTGTTGGGTGTCCAAACACGATTCAGAAAAATAAACCCAGAGATGTCAACTAGGTGTTAGTCACTAGGAAGTCATAGTATTTAAAACATTCTACCTGTTGGGGATTTTCTAAGTTCTTTACAACAAAATTATTGCTCGATTATTTTTCTGTAGTCAAAGAATGAGTGAAAACTGAAAGCTGGCATTTTTTGAGGGGAGGCTTGAGTCTAACGAGGAGTGTCTTGAGTCTAAAAAGGTTGAGAAGCACAGTCTTAAGGGGAAAGCAGGGTAGTCCACACTACCTAAATGTCATTCACACCAAGGCACCAAACCTTGTTCTGGATCCAGATGTAAGCTGTATCCTTTCAGCAATTCAGACCATACTGTCACTGGACCAAATAACTTGGATTATGACATTCACGGGTTCATTCACCTGCACTTCTAGCAACATCATAAATGCCATCACCTGCTTACAGTGCCCCTCTGCTGTCTACATGGGACAAATAGGGTGGCCCCTACATGAAAGAATGAACAAACACTGATTGATATCAGTTCCAAGACAACACACAAACCTATGGCACTTTAATCTCCTTGGACACTCCAGCTCTGACCTCAGAGGTGTAGTTCTGAGACAACAAAACTTTAAAAAGTTTTGAATCTTCAAAAACCAGATTCAATGGGAAACTGCAGAACAAGAAATCATCCACAAACTGGACTGTATTAAGTATGGTCTAGAGCAAAACAACAGATTATTCATTACCTGAATTAGCTAAATTATCCATATGTCCCTCTATGGGTTAAGCTACTTAGTTTCTCTCTCTCATGCCCACCTTGCTTCTCCCAGGAGCATCCCTATCTCCCCTCCCGCCAACCACCTTCCCTGCCCTTTATATTCTAATCACTGTTCTTTGTTTGGAAGCTCTGTTTGCTGTATTTGTTTTATAGCATCGGATTAAGTAAACCACTGCCTGTGAAAGTTTATGCATCTGATTTAGTTTGTCCATTCAATGCAAATTTATCCTGCCTTCTGCCTGACTTCAAACTAACATAGGTAGCTACCTCTCTGTGATACCTTAGGCCAGTTATTTGACTTGAATAACCTATGAAACAAAAAAGGACTTTTTTCTTGCCAGCATGACTGAATCTACACTATGTTTTGCCAACAGCTCTCTTTCCTACGAATATGACTTTTTCACACTTTCAAACTAACTTTGGTGGCAAAATGCCTAATAAGACCAAAACTGAGACAGAGGGTGACAACTTTAGATTACCCCCTTCCTGTCTCTTCCCCAACCTGATCAAAGCCATGATTTTTCTTCCTTGCTTGATGGCTTATTTGTCCTAGCAGTAATAGTCAGCAAAAGCAGAATAGCCTGCTGATTACTCAAGTTTTTAAACTTGGCTTCGGATTAATCTCGAAAAAGAAAACCTTCACTGGGTTAGCATCTTTCTTTCCTAGAGTAGCTTCAGGCTTTCACAAGACAAGGCTCACATTCAGAGAAGCATTATTCTGTAGTATATACTGCTGTATTACTAACAAGCAAGCTTTGTTGCAACAAACTTACATTCCTTCTTGAGATGCATATTTATGACTGTACTTATTTTAACAATAGTTAATGGGAAGTAAATCCTATTCCCATTTCTTACCTCTTCATTTACATTTTAGAGCATTTCAGGGAAGCTCTGTCAGGGCCAATATGCATTATAAATACAAGTGTGAAAATGTGCAGCAGCATCCTAATCACACTATGAACATATTACCTAATACAACTAAAAACTCTTGAACAGGCTCTTTACCATTATTATAATAAAGCTGTTTGGTTCTGTATGGGTGCATCTACATGTGCTATTAAGGCGACAAAATAAACTGTCAGTTTACGCCAGTCAGCTGCTACCAGGCATAGCATCTACATGTGTATCTGGGACCACAGCACTTTGAGCCAAGACAGAGCAACCCTGGGTTGGCAGGAGGTCTGGGGGTCAGCCCTGGGCCCCAGCTGGCAGCAGAGGGGCTGGCTGGGGCACAAGAGTGGTAAAGTGTGGGATTAGGTGACAGGTAGCCCCCACACTTTAACACCCTTGTGCCTTAGCCAGCCCCTGTCACTGTCTACACGTGCATTTCAGTGCACATAATTACTACACCATAGGACAGTACTGTCCCCAACAGTACTATCCTATGGTGAATTTACTACTACGCCCTAATACTATAAACTGTAACACTTTACCGCAGAGATAATTTAGTCAACTCCGTAGTAAAGCACACCTATAGATGCACTCTATGTGTTTGTAACTAAGCCAGGAGACAGCTATGTTATAACTATGTCCTCTGCGATCTTGGTAAGATAGATGGGTGCGGTGCCAGTAGACTTTTTCCAGGTGGCATTCTGATGCCGCAGCTCTTGCCAGACATCAATAATGAACTAAAGTGACAGATGTTACATGGTTTATAAGGCAGATGATGTTTTTGGCAGAGAAGTGAATTTGATCAAAGAGCAAATAACTCCTTTTCAGTGCAATAAGCATCTACTTTAGTCAAATGCTTTGATAGGTGTGGTTGAAAAGAATTTCATAGATGCTATGCATTACTACTACACATGCAATCTGGATTTGGTTTTGCAGACTTTCAAATCTTTCTCTACCAGGAAACAGATAAATTAAGCAAGGGATGTACTAAGCTCAAAAAGGGGGAAACTTTCACATTCTGGTGCTCAGAGAACTTATAAACCAAATGGTAAAGGAGGCCTAGCACTGAAATAGAGTCCTTCACACTGAAATTGCAGTGGACTACAATTAATTAGTGAGTTTAGTATCTGTTTTTATACAACTGTTCATTGTGCATCACTGATATCAACACTGCATTGTTTAAACTGCACTGTTTACTGAGATGAGTGTACTTTAGATGATAAATCCTTAATATATTTAGAGTTTAAACAAGTTTTCCTTTAGGATAAAGCATACAAAAGATGTCAAGAGGAAAGCCATGCTTCGCTTGGGGTCTTTATGCTGGGTGGGGGGAAATTGAAATAAACAAAATAATTGTATGTTTAAGAAAAAACAGATTGTAAGTTTCTGAAGGCATTCTTTAATATCTTTGTCTGACCAATGTTGCAGGGGTTTCGGTTGTAGCCGTGTTGGTCTAAGGATATAGGCAGACAAGGTCCTTGGGTGAATTTGATATCTTTTATTAGACCAACCCAAATGGTTGGAGAATAGTTATTAAGCAAGCTTTCGGGTTCAAAAACCCTTCGTCAGGCTCAGGAAGCTGCAGCAGTTGGTGTGTGCTCTTCCTGGATGGAATGAAAAGTAAACAAGCCAGGGGCTGGGCTGGGCGGGGGAGTCAGTTGCCAGGCAGATTATAATGTATCAAAAATCCAATGTCTATGTTTAGTCCCTGATCCCCACAGCAGGTTGATGAAATGGAGCTCATAGGCTCGTCTCTGGGATGTGTTGTGTAAATTTCCCTTGAGGATCAGGACTGAGAGATTGGAGAGAGAGTGGGCCTCCTGTGAGAAATGTGCCCCCACCGGTAATTGGGTGTTTCTGTCTTTGATGGATTTCCGGTGTGCATTCATTCTGGTGTGCAGTTGTTGTCTGGTCTCTCCTACATATCTTCCATCAGGGCATTTGGTGCATTGGATGAGGTATACTACATTCCTGGAGGTGCAGCTGTAAGATCCTGGGATGCTGATGGCTCTGTTGTGGGGTGTAGTAATAGTGGAGGTGGTGGAGATGTGGGGGCAGGTTTTGCATTTCTTGTCATGGCACGGTCTGGATCCTTTTGGTGTGTTCTGGGGTTGAGGAAGTTTGCTTCTGGTGATGAGGTTGGCGAGGTTCGGTGCTTGTCTGAAGGCTAGGATGGGTGGCTCTGGGAAGATCTTTTTAAGAATAGGGTCTTTTTCTAATATGGGTTGCAATTTTTTGAGGATTTTCCGTACAGGTTCAAGGGATGGGTGATAGGTCATAACCAGCGGTGTGCGATTTGTGGGTGTTTTTCTTCTGTACTGCAGCAGTTCTTCACGTGGTATCCAGGTGGCTCTTTCAAACGTGCGATCTACCTCTCTGGAGGAGTGTCCTTGCTGGGTGAAAGCCTTTTTAAGATTGGTGAGGTGGCAATCCCGGGTGTTCTCTTCAGTACAGATGCGGTGGTATCTGAGGGCTTGGCTGTATATCACTGCTTTTTTGGTGTGTTTCGGGTGATTGCTGGTTCTGTGCAGATATGTATGTTGGTCTGTGGGTTTCTTGTATACTGTGGTCTGTATTTTACCCTTCTGGATACTGATCCTTGTGTCTAAAAAGGGGATGTTGGTGTTGGAGTATTCTAAAGAAAGTCGGATGGAGGGATGGTGACTGTTGAATTTCTGGTGGAACTCAAGTAGAGATTCCAGGTTCTCACTCCAAATGATGAAGATGTCATCGATATATCGTAAGTACAGCAAGGGTTTGATGGTGCAGTTCTTGAGGAAGTCTTCTTCCAGGTGGCTCATAAAAAGGTTGGCATACTGTGGGGCCATTTTAGTGCCCATAGCTGTTCCCATCATCTGGAGGAAGTGTTGATTATTAAAAGTGAAATTGTTGTGTGTGAGGATGAAGTGTATAAGCTCAGTGATATCTTTGGGTCTGTATTCTGGGTTGTAATCTTGTTCCTGTAGATATGTAAGGCAGGCATGGATGCCATCCTGGTGTGGGATGTTGGTGTATAGGCTGGTAACGTCCATGGTGGCTAGGAGTGTGTTCCTGGGAAGGTGGTCTATGTTTTTAAGTTTCCGTAGCAAGTCTGTGGTGTCTTGGACAAAACTTGCTCTGTGGGTGACAAGCGGTTTTAGGATGGATTCAACAAAACCTGATATTTCCTCAGTTAGGGTCCCATGGTTGGATATGATAGGTCTGCCAGGGTTCCCTTGTTTGTGGATTTTAGGGAGCATGTAAAAAGTCCCTGGGTTAGGTAGCTTTACTTTTCATTCCATCCAGGAAGAGCACACACCAACTGCTGCAGCTTCCTGAGCCTGACGAAGGGTTTTTGAACCCGAAAGCTTGCTTAATAACTATTCTCCAATCATTTGGGTTGGTCTAATAAAAGATATCAAATTCACCCAAGGAACCTTGTCTGCCTTTGTCTGACCAAGGTATTTATAAAATTACTATTACTATACAATACAATATAGGAAGTGAAGACAGTTCCAAAAATCACCAGCAGCCCTGCGGCAGGTGATCCTCCTCCCTTCTGCCCCTGCACTAGCACCAACACTACTGCAGGAATGAATCTGCCAGAAGGTTCTGAACTGTGACTGTAGCCCTAAAATAACTTTAATACCTTTAGAAAGATGTTTAAAACCAAGTCATATATTGTAAGACCAGAAGAGAACATTGTGACCGTTTTATGAATGGTATACAATAGGCCACATGACTTCCCTGAGTTAATTAGAAATATTTCAAATATTTATTTAAAAATTTCACTGATAAAGATTTCACCACAGCACATGGTGATTTGTTTCAACGTTTAATTATCCTCACTGTTAAAAATTAGTACTTTATTTCCATTCCAAATTTATCTAAATTTGTCTTCCATTATTTGTATCCTGTTATACCTTTCCATGCTAGATTTAAGAACACTCCCTGTAAGATTTTTGTTGCCATGAAGGAAGTTACTTATAGGATATGTCATCCCAGAATCTTGCTTTGATAAACTAAATATACTGAGCTCCTTTTACTGATATAAGTGATCAGAAACTGGTGTATACCCATAACAGAAGTTTGGCACGCAAAACTGGTCTATACCCATAACAGAGCAGAAGTTCAGCACACACAGACTGGTCTAAAAATGGTTGGACCTGGACTAAGATTTGCACCCCTCCCACCCGAGGGTGAATGTGTGTTCTGTTCGCAAACGTCCTCCAATTTTTCATTGACATTCTTAAATTGCTGACACTAACTGAAGATATACTACCAGTGGTTGTACTAATGCCAAATACAAAGGTAACAATCTCCTTAATTCTACTCGGTATTCTCCTGTTTGCATATCCAAGGAGCCCATTAGTAGCTTTGTTAATAACGGTATTGCATGGCTAACTTACGTTCAGCCGCTTATCCACAAGCATCCCTATCCTGTAAAGCTTACAGTCTTAGTTCCAAGATGAATTACTTTACATTAACTACACTGAAAAGATTTCATAGATTTCATAGACATCAGGGCTGGAAGGGACCTCGGAAGATCATCGAGTCCAGCCCCCCGCCCAAAGGGCAGGAAGTCAGCTGGGGTCATAGGATCCCAGCAAGATAAGCATCCAGTTTCAGTTTCAAAGGTGTGAAAAGCATGTTGGTTGTTTCTCAGGCAATCCAGATTACTTTGTATTTAAGTAAAGTGTCTTCTTCATTATTTGCCACTTCCCTAGTATCTGAGTCACTTGCAAAGTTATCAATAATGATTTGATATTTTTTTCCAGGTCACTGATTAAAAATGTTATATTATACTTTCCCATCAGACCTCACTAGAAATTATTCCCTGTTTACAATGATGTGGTGAACTCCGAGTTCGTCAGTTTGTAACACATTTAACGTATGCCAAGTTCTTTTTGTATTGTCCTGTTCACTTAATCAAAAATGCCAGGCAGTACCAAGTCAATGCCTTACAGAAGTCCATTACATCAGCAGTACTGCCTTTATCAAACACACTGTAATCTCAGTAAAAAAAGATACCTTGTTAAACCTATGTTGATTGGCATTAATTATTTTACCCTTCTTCAATTCTTTATCAACTGAATTCCATATCAGCCATTCCATTATTTTGCCTAAGATCAATGTCCGGTAGACAGGCCTATAATTACTTGTACCAAGCATATACAGCTTTTGTTAACACCATGTGGTTATTTCACATAAAAGCTAAATATCAAGTATCAGTTCAGATGGAAGTGAGTACAAAGAGAGAGTTAGGCAAGAACTTCTTGCCCCTAAGATTTCTTCTTAACTTTGTAATTTGATTCTGAAATTTTTGCTCTGTTTTTCCTGGATCTTACGATGTACTGACACAAAGACAAAAGGACAAGATTTCAAAATTGGCCATCCTCCAAACTGGGGGAAGGAATGAGCTGCTTGACAAAGATGAGACCTTGAAAACTGTGGAATTCTGACTTTTTACTGCATTAGTAACATAGTTCACTAATGGAAAAAACCTACTCAAATGAAACTACTCAAAGTTGGTAAAGTTAAGCACATGCATATGGTTGCACAGGCTCAGAACCTTACCCTTTAATTTACAAGGACAATGGCCTCATTACAGAAAGTGTTTTGTAACCAGAGTTTCTGAATAGCTTTCATCAAATCTGATTCATCACCGTGGACTGATAGCAGCTGTCTATCATATGATAAAGGTTAATATAAAAATAAGAGAAGCACTGTTATTATTTCATAATGACGACACCACATAATAATGGAGAAATTCCAAGCTTAATGTCATAGTGTATTTACTAAATATCATAATTACCATTATAAAGTACCTTTAGCAAAGGGTACTACACAATAATTGCTACAAAAAAGAATTGCTCAGTAACATGGTAAGAATAATGATCATTATCATTTGATAATTGTTATTATATTTCCAATATTCTCATTGGTTGAAATTGTACCTATATCAGCAAAAACAGTTAATATTTTGAAGTGAATAAGTATAACAAGAAAATACGACTGTCCAGACAACTATGCAAGAATTCACAAATTAAGGTTTTGCTTGTGCATTACATATCGGTTGACCTCCTCCAAACGCAAATTCTGTAAGGCTGAATAAAACATTTTACAATTTTAAATTCAAATTAACTAGGACTGAACAGCAAATTGTATTTTGGTTTATCTTGTTAAAACAAAAAATACTCATACCTATTTTATCTATACACAAAAGTATATTGAGGGGCAGCAGTTCTGGCAGGCAGTTGCCCAGGAGGTGGGCCAGTGCAGTGCTCAGTGGAGGGCTTGCTCTGGTGCTGTGGTTCCTAGCAGGAGGTGCTTAGTCTACAGGTGGAAGCCTCAGACACTGTCCTGCATGGCACATCTGTCTGCCACACCCTTGGGCCGGGAGCACTGCTGCAGGTTCTGAATGAGTAGTAGCTGCTGGAGCCAAGGGAGTGCAGGCAGGCAGACAGGAGGGAGTCGCTGTACTAGTGCATGTATCCACAAAAGCACTGTGCGTCTATGGATGGAAATACTAAGTGCTTTTTACATTTGTGACAATTGATGTAAATGAGTAAAAATTGACTCTGTATGATCTCAACATAAAGGAAAGAAGATACTATTTTGATTCTCTTGTGTTCACTGCAATTGAGCATAATCATTTTCATTTGAATCAGATTTTTCTCTACATGTAAAACAGAGACATTTTATACATTTATTTCACACAAACGTTCAGACACTGAAGAAGGGAAAGTACCTGACTCAAGAAGTTCGTAGTTTGAAGCGAGCCAGAAATTTAGTGGACAAAGAACAAAGATTTTTCTGCCTTCAAATTAAATGAATGAAGCAGTTTAGGAGGTCGAGTCAAAGCACCCAGAAACACTTTCTGGCTCTTACCCATCTCAATTACAAAATTAAGCAAATCAGCATCAAAGAGAGACTTTTTTTTCTAGTTATCAGCACAAGAAAATAAGCCAATGCCTGGTATTAATTAGCCTTACTCCAAGAGTAGTGAAATTTATCACCCCCCTTCCTTACTTGTTTTTGGCCTCCTACCTGCAAAGCACATTTTCTCCTTTCTATTTCATGCTTCCAGTCACTTCTAAGTCTAACTGTTCCCCAAAGCTCCCAAACTCAATAGTGTAACTGAGCGATGGGTGGGACCAGGGCAGCAGCCCCAGGTGCCACCTTGCAGGGGGTGTGTATGCGCAAAAATAACCACCATAGCACTAGCGGCACCCAGTGCTGCCCGATGTGTTGTCATGACCCAGGGTGCAGAGCTGCTCTGCTTGCATCTCTGTCCAAACTAGTTTATTTTCCTTTTCTGTAATACTCTTACGTAAGAGTATTACTTTCCTGTAATACCCTTACGTTCCCAGAAGACACCTGCGTGCATCTCTCGTCAAAACTGGTAAAAAACAGAAAGCTTTTAAAGTGCTAGCAAAGCTATGGAAAATGTATGGTTCAGGAACTCTGGAAAGGTTAATAGCAGTGAAAGCAAAGGTAGCTGAAAAATATAGCTGAATACTAGAAATAGACTTCGTTTTTTGTTGTTGTTGTTGTTGTTGTTTTGTTTGTTTTTTTTAACTGTGCTTGGGAGGGTACCATTGCCCCCTACAAACAATTCCCTTGGGTAACAGTTTTTTGTACTAGGAATGGGAAACAAGGTCAGGGGAAGCATGATCTCAGATCCAGGGACAATGAGCACAAGGTTCCTTGCAAAAATGACTCATCCAGTCTCTGGGATAGAGGAAACTGGTCACTATATAAATCAGCATCTTGTGTTAACTATCTAAGATAGTGGCACTAGGTTCTGGTGCAAGCAGTTGTTTGTTACTGCTTTTAGCTCACTGGATGGTACTGTGAGACAGCAGTTCAGAGACTAAGGGGAGAAGACATTTAGTGAAACAACTGGAAGGAAACAGTACAGTGAAATATTTGAAGTAATTCATTTTCTTTGGCATAATAACAGACAATTGGTTTAAAGAAAGATTCCAATAAAACTGAAGTTCTGTTTCAGCAAACCAAGTTTTCTTTATGAACCAGCAAACCAGCTGAGCAAACCAACTGACTTTATGAACTACTGAACATTTTTCCCCAAAGGAACAGCTCGCATTTATATAATTTGCATGCCACTAATACAATTTTGTCATGAACAAAACCTGTAATATTTTATGGAATTTATAGCGCTAGCTTTCAGGAAAACGCAATATTCCAAGCAGTAATTATATTTAAGCAGTAAAATGAATGTAAACTCTAGTTCTTAAAATTAGAAGTGAGAAGGAAAAAGAAATTAGAGTTCTATTATTATATTTATTATGGTCATGTCTACAGGACAAACAAGAATGTGGTCCGAAAGCCTTAAGCTAGGTGCACGGAATTATAAAAACTAACAAGCTAATAAGCAATACAAACCAAAGTCAGAGGAAGGAGTATTAGCACACAAGCCAAGTGAGTTATGTGATGACACCAAATGTCACGTTAGTTCTATAGGAGCAGGGTTTTACTTACTGGCTTTGCTGTTGTTGCAGCTGGAGTTCATGGCTAGTTCCTTATTAGAGTTTCTCCCACCTTCCCAAACCAACTGGAAGATGGAAGGAAAGGGAAGCACAAATGGATCCAAAAATTGCTTTCACACAGTTTAATTTTTGGTAGTAGAGAGTGAGTAAAAACAAAAGCTCATTAAACAATTTTATATCACATCCTAACCCTGGAGCTCCATTTTTATGACAATTATTTTTACCCCAAATTTGTTCAGCTAACTAGTTTAACTGTCAGCCTTGACAATGCAACCCTGTATAATAAGAGCCAAGCTTGATTCTTTTGGGCTCACATAACATCTCACATACCCAAACTCAGTGAGTGCACACATCATTCCAACAACCAACACGTGCAATACATTTCAGACTGGTTTGAGTAACCCATTACTTAAGTTCGCTGCTCTTATAGCAGTCCAAAAGAGAAGTGGCAGTTGGGACTGCACATCCTTTTACTGACATGTTTTATAGGTGAGAGTGGAGGCAGAGGATAAATGCCTTGCCTGAGTTACAGAGGGCGTTCCTGCTTTTTTCAAATCTGTACTCAGGATCAGTAGTGATTGCTTTGTAATGGATTAAAGACCAAAGTTAAGGGAGAGACTAAATTGCAAAATATGGATACACTTTAAAGACTAGCCCCTACTTTCTACATGACCAAAAAACTCACAGAACCCTTTACATGGGAGCTGTGCTGCAGAGATTCAGTTGGAAGGGCTAAAAAGCAGGCAGAAATATTAAGACACACATGAGCTTTCTATCTTTTCTTTCCTATAAAGAATTCCCAGGAAATGGATTTCCTTCAACGAGTAGGGACAATTTACTAGTGCATGCAGCTACTTGTTTAGGAACAGAAGGACAAAACATATTTGGACTATTTGAGTGGATAGGGATGTACAATGACATTATTTACAGACAGACAAAACAGAAATACATACCCAGTTTCTCAGTGAAGGAAAGCTCTCCTGATACAACAGCCACAGTATTCAGAAACTGTTTCCTGAGAAATTTTGACAGGTTTTCACGAGCAAGTAAAATCCTTTAATACAATGGTCGGCATCCTTTTCAAGCTGTGGGTCGGAATGACTCAGTTTGTGTCAAAGGTGGCTGACCCAAGTATTTTTTTGCTTGTGTTCAGCTATGTTTTTCAGCTACCTCTTTGGTTTCACTACTGCTACTTCTCCCTACTAAGACACGGGGAAGAGCCCAGTGCCAGATACTGCCAAAACTCCCAGACACTGAAGCCTATCATCCAAGAGCCACATCAAATGGCTTTGCAGGCTGGATTCAGCCCACAGGCCATAGGTTGCCAACTCTGATCTAAACAGATGTCATGTAGACGAGCTCTGATCCTTCATGAGGCTCAAAGAACATCTCTTTGTCCTTGATAAACTGAGAAAACGCTAGCCACTTCAATAGCAGTGAAATGGGAAATCTCTCTTAGTACAATGACAAGCAATTACACATATTCAGTTTCTCAGGCTCTCATCAGACTTTCTCTTAACTCCATTAGACAGAATGGCCTTGAGAAGATGAACAGAAGTTACTGAAGCCTTGAAAACATTAGTACACCTGTTTTCTTAGCCAGGGAGGTTAGGCTTCCTGAAATCGAATTTCCAAAAGGTTTTGCAATTAGTAAAGGCAGATAATGAATATAGCAAGTTAGGAGCAAAACTAAACAAGGGGATTCTTTCTTTTGAAGGTTTAGGTTACTACACAGTTTTGTCAGCACTACCATTTGATGCTGAAGGCCCCGAGTTAACAACTAATTTTAGGACCCTTTCATTTGAATATTTAGAAATGTAGGTGGAAAAGGATAGAGCCAACAATTGCATGTAGAGGTGGCAATCTGCAAAATAAAATTTGTCTTCCTTCTTTTGGATACTTGATTTCTTAGTCTTTTCAAGGAAACTTCTGTTGAGCAATTATGGAGCAGGAGCCTGCTTCTGAAATCTGATAGGAAAAATGAACAACCAAAACTAAAGAGAAAGAAGAGTTAAACGGAACAGAACCAGCAGAGACTAAATCAGTCTTCTGTAAAGTGTGATTAGGGCTTTTGCCTGCCACTAAGATAACATACTAGAAAAAGGATGTGCCCAGAAGAGGGTATCTGAAACCAAGAAATTAGAAATTTTGCATCCACAGCAATCTTGCCAGCTTTCATAAATTTAGGATGAGAAAGATCTGATAAGTATTTGGATAAGAAACCTTTAGGGAAAGCCCAATTGTTATAGGAAGTGAAACCAATGACTCCTCAGTTTGTCAGAAGGCAGAGTAAATATTAGGGATGCACCGACAGACATTTTTTTTGGCTGATACTGATCGCCAATTTTTAAGGAGCCATACTGGCTGATACCAATCCAACTGTCGATATGCAGCTGGGCAGCTTGAAGGGTAGCATCTGGCTGATAAGTCTGTTGTGGAAAAAGGGGTGAGGCTGGGGGAAGGGGTGTAGGGGCTGGGGCAAATCAAGGCTTCCATGGTGAGGGCGGAAGTGGGGTTAGGAGCTGAGACTGGGGCAGGGGCAGGCACTGCACAGCCAGGATGGGATGGAACCAAGAGTGGCTCCTCCAAGGGGTGCAGGGGGCAGCTCCTGCTGCTGCGCGCACCCCAAGAGAACATGGGTGGCATGTGCCCCCAGATCTGCATGGGGTGAGGGCAGACTGCCATTGCGGACTGGGGTGGCACTGAGCGCAGTGCTGGGATGGGGGCTATGGGGGGGGGTGGTCTGCAGCCACCCCAAAATTCGCCAGAGCCCTCCTCCCAGCACCACTGCTGACTGGTCCGAGTAAAGCTTGGCCCAACTCCCCCACCAGGAAGAGCCTGGCGCTGCTCTAGCCTGCAGCAGCAGCCCACCCTCAGCCCAGAAAGAGATCTGGTGGAACATGCCCCCCATGCCCTCCTGGGGTGCATGCAGTGGCAAAATCTGGCCCCCCCTCTCCTTGACCCCCTGATGAGTCACTGTGGCTCCGTCCCATGCCCCATCCTGGCTGTGCAGTGCCTGCCCCTGGCCCCTGCCCCAGCCCCACTCCCTCTCTCACTGCTGGGGCCTCCATTTGCCCCTTGCTCCATGTCCATTCCCTCACAACAGACTTACCACCCAGACCTGACAGCTCTCCATGCTGCCGGACTGTGTTCCTGGCTGCCTGTGTGCTGTGTTGTGGCTGCGTGCATGCATGGGGCATTTATCAGCGACATTATCAGCTACAATGTCAATGCTGATACTGTCAATTTTCCTTATATCGGTGCTGATCTGACATGGGACCGATGTATCAGTGCACCTCTAGTAAATATGCATACCTACCCCACCTTCTGACTGACTTCAGACTAACTTGACTAACTACCTCTCTCTTCAGATTGTCCCAGCAACAAATCTAAGAGTCAGGATAGTGCTTGGTAGCAGTACAATATATCAAGAATTCTCAGCCAGGGAACTGCAAAGATTTCAGAGAGGAAACTAGAGTGTTAAAAGTATTCTGAGCAGCTGTGGTCTTTCTGAGATCTTTGCAACAGAAGAACTGCTCTATTATTTTATGTAGTCAAAATTCAAGTGAAAATTAGAATTGACCTTTTCCAAGGGGTGCCTTGAATCTAAAAAGGGTGAGAACCACTGTTCTAAACATTGCCCTCTTCTGATCAATAAAAATTCAGTATCACATTTGGCATAGTCAAGCTCTCAGCCTGATAGGATTTGTGTAACAACATGCTACCTATATAAATTTACCCTTTTATTTCTTTTGAATACAAAAACTTACACATTCTTTCTATACTCTGCTAAATGAGGAATACCTGCAACAGGCAAAACAATACTAGGATGGATGAACATTTCCCCTCCAATTTGCAGCTGGGTACAAAGGAAACAATAGCTTTTCCATCCTTCCACATTGAATCTTGAGATGGGAGACAAAAAGTGCAGAGAAGGCTAATTGGCTTATTATAACTGTAAAAGTACAACAGCATGCAGTAGCACTCAACATCTCCCCCTTTCTCTGGAGCAGCGTTTCTCAACCTGTGGGTCACAACCCAAAAGTAAGTCATGAGAATATATGAAAGGGTTGTGAACAAACTTAGAAAATGGATCATATTATGCACACGTTTTTGAAAAAATAGATGCTGCTTGTGCTTGATCATATGTTAATGCTGTGCATAATAACAAACAGGGATCTGGGCTTCTGTTTGCCATGGAAAAAATGTGGATTTTCTCCTTTAAAGGAGAAAAACATGGAAAATGGCAGAGTTTCAGCCTGCAAGGAGCTGCAGGGAGTGGGAGGAGGGTGACCGGGCAGGGGGCACCAAGTGCAGGTGTGCACGCACATATGCTCATGGTAGTCAGGCAACGTGGAGAGCAGCTCCCCACAGGTAAGTCTATGGGGTGAGGGGGCATAGATGATGCATTGGGAGGGTTGGGGGACCACACGCAATGCATCAGCGGGCATGGGAAAGTATGTGTCCCCCAGATTTGTGCACCTACAGCAGGCACAGGACTGCAGCCTGGCCAGAGCAGTACAGGCAGGAGCAGCCTCCAGAGTCCAGTGGGCAAGACCTGGTGCAGGAGGAGTAATGGGACAGGGGGAGGCGCTCTGCCCTTACCTCCTCCCACCACCAGACACTTGCATGCAGGGCTGTGGCTCTACCCCAACATGGCCCAGCTGCTGTGGTTGCCGCTCCCCTCAGGTTGTGGTTCTACCCTGGGAGGTGAGGTAGGGTGGTAGGCAGCCTGAGGTGAGCGATGGTGGTGACAATGACCAGGCCATGGTGGCACAGCATAGCCATGGCCCAGCG
The DNA here is from genome assembly GCF_000455745.1 of Alligator sinensis. Classification (NCBI taxonomy): domain Eukaryota; kingdom Metazoa; phylum Chordata; order Crocodylia; family Alligatoridae; genus Alligator; species Alligator sinensis. Next base: position 1,119,739 of record NW_005841981.1, on the reverse strand, counting down.
GATGAGTGGCCAGCAGTGGGAGGAGGTGAGGGCAGCATGCCCTCCCTGCCTCCATTACTCATTGCACTGCTGGTAGCATGGCTGGCACTGGGGTTTTGGTACTGATAATAGCAGCAATGAGTCTCAGTGCCCTGCTCTGCCCTCCTACACTGGGTCCCATCTGCTGGGCTGCAGAGGAAGCTCCTGCCCATGCTGATCTAGCCAGCCTGCAGCCACGTGCTCACTGTGGGTGCACAAATAAGGGGGTGATGGGGTCACATCCCCATATACCCCACAACCCCCGCTGACCAATGTCAACTCATTTTTTCCTCAGTATTCCCTGATCTGTTCATACCCATCTATTGTCTTTTACCTTGTATTTGGATAGGAATCTCCTTGATCATGTCTTTTATAAATATAAGAACCATCTTTTTGTTCTCTGTTTGTACAGCACCTCACACAAAGGTCCATGCTGAGAAATCCTTGTGCTGTGGAAATATAGATAATGAATAATAATAAAGCATATGGTAAGAGACTGACCATTAACCATTTTGGGAGGTAGAGGGTAGAAAGAGGAAGAGATGAGGGGAAACATACCATTAAGGCAGGGACAGAAACTCTTTAAGGCGCATGGGAAGAGAGGGAAAGAAATGTGTGCAGATACTGACAGCATGGTCATATGCACAAGCATTTACAGCACTTTAAGAGGAGAGAGAGCAGAACCAAACCAGGTAAACTGAGAACCAAAAGATTCCGTTTCAATGTGATTCTGGGAATAGGTAAGAGCTAGGGATGTTTGGGGGGAGCTGATGCTAGTTGAATATAATCATAGAAATTTAGGGCTGGAAGGCATTTTAGGAGATCATCTAGTCCAACAATTGCTCCTTGGTCTGTTATCTGCCACCACTGAAAATAATTTAGCTTCATCCTCTTTGAAACCACTCTTCAGGTTGTTGAAAGCTGCTATTAAATCCCCTCTCAGTTTTCTCTTCTCCAGACTAAATAAGCCCAGTTCCCTCAGCCTCTCCTTGTAAGTCATGTGCCCCACCTCCCTAAGCATTTTTGTTGCCCTCTGCTGGACTCTCCAATTTCTCCACATCCTTTCTATAGTGGGGGACCCAAAACTGAACACAGTACTCCAGATGTGGAACTGACCTTGCCTGTGAAGACTGAGGAAAAAAAGGCCTATAGAGTACTTCAGCCTTTTCTGCATCATCTGCCTCTAACTTCAGGGCTAACATATTTATTTGGCTTGTAGAATCCTCAGTAGCAACTTGACATAAGGTTGATACCCATGCAGTGGTCTAAAACCAGGAACGGTATCTACACATTGCCCAGTGCCAGAAAGCTAACACCATTCAACGTTTGGATTTCCCTCACAACATTCTGGCATGGATCTAATAAAGAATGTTTCACCACGTGGCTTAATGGCAAAGAAGAAAATGCTACTTTATGTGGGCCTAAATATAAAAGAATTGTACAATACAAAATTACTTCTGTATGTTTTGTATTTGTCCTGCAAGTGCCTGCAATTATTTCTGTGCAAAATTTAATTAATCAGCAGGTAATTGCAGATTACAGTAATGCAACCTATAATGGTCTGTGTTTATTTATATGAACAATGAAGAGTTTGTCCATGAACAAGTCAATTAATTCAGAATGTGACTTAAAATATACTCAGGTTTTTTTATTATAGCCTTTCAAGATATATGCAACGCTCTAGGATTTTGAGGATGCTACTTATTTAGGCATTCAGATTGGTAATAGTCTAACTTAACCAAGTCCATGACACATACATACTTATTTATTCAACTGTCTCAGTCCAAAATAACTAAATAAAAAATAAATAAAAATAATAAATAAAAAAATAAAAGGTAGGTACATTTATTAGTTTCGTATTTCAAACTGTATACAACTAGATCACTAAGATTCAGGCTACTGCTAGAAACCCAGAGACAAAGAAACACTGTAATCCAATATTTCTTTGTAAAAGGGTGGTCTGTGTCTAAAAGGGAACAGGCAGTCCTGTTGAGAGAGCCCAGATGTAGGGCATTTGGATATAGAGAGGCAGTATCCTGCTAAGAGCTTTAAAAAGGTCCCAGAAGAAAAATGGGTAAGAAGAAAGCAAGCTGTGGATGGATGCAACTATTTGCTACATGAATGGGATCAGGATAGGATAGGAGGATCTTGTTTTGTTTATTAATTAGTTGGCTTGTTTGTGGCCCGAGTTACCTGAGAGTACTGGCTGAAATGCCTGTACAGGCCAGCAGGCTAGATAACCCACTTACAATCCTGTTCAATGGTATACTATCAAAACTTTCTTTAAAGGCTAATTTATTAAAAGTATATTGTAAAAATAATTAAAAGTGATTTATACTTCTATTCTAATGCCACTTAAATATTTAATTCATAGTTTCACTTTTAAATGATTATTTTACTGCTCACTTTCCATTTAAAAAACATAGCTGGAATTTGAAACTCAAGTTACTTATTTTTTCCCCCTCAGTCATGGAGGAAAAAAAAGTCTCGGCAGTAAAAATTCTCTGGCAAATTATGTTCACAGATGCAGCTCTGCTCCCACCTTTACATTATTTCCTCATCTGCACAACTCTATTAGTTTTTAGTGGAATCCAGGTGTTGATACGGTTAAATTTGCCCTTTGACACCGTGGGGAGGTCGGGAGAGAAAGGAGAGGAAAAGGGACTCACTGCTTGAGAGTGTGTATCAACTGAACTGAGGTAGCTGTTTTGTCAATCTGTTTCTATATCAATGCAAGTAGAGCTGAACAAAACAGCTGTAAAAAGTTATAGCAGTGCAGCCCCACTTATATCAACATATGAGTAGAGAAACAGAACTGTTAGGTTGGTTCAGGATGACCTTTAGTAGATCAGTAAGATTGTTTTGATTGTACTTATTGTATTTCTAGTATTTAAAATGATATGTGAAAAGGAAACAACATATCTTGACTTTCAGGTATCAGCATGCATCTGAAGGATTGGCATTAAAAAAACCCCCAAAAATGGTAAAGAGAAGAAACTGGATACGTGAGAAGCTAACAGAATCGTGCAATAGCATTATCATATAATTTTTTAATCACAACATTTTTCAACATAGTTACTAAAGCACTCTTGGAAGATGTAGCATAGGACCTCACTTTCACAGATATGCTCGATGCAACTTAATGGATCATTTGCCCAAATTCAGCCCTGGAATATTGCAATTTACATAAAGAGGAATTTAACCAATAAGATTCAATACTTCATTTAAAGTCATTTGCTGATCACAGAAATCTATAAAGACCAGAACAATTTTTTTTTGACTGTACTGGTTTTACTTATAGTACATCTTAATAAACAAGGTACAAACAAAGATTTGCTTTTCCTTTTTCTTTAATTAATAACTGATCCTGCTTCAGTAAGAAAACTTTTACATTCAAACACTGACCTACATTCTAGTATAGCATTGCCACTGCTGAAGAACATGCAGCGCTTCATTCATAAAACTATGGCATATGCTTTTGTAGACCAATAAAATGCTGACAAGCAATATAGTAATCTAAATAAGCTGTGGCAATCTTCCTCTTATAAATGCCTCTTAAACAGTGGTATTGCATTATGTACTAAGATAAAAAGTTAATACTTCATAAACAGGACAGAGTCAATTATTCTACACATTCAGTCATAAGCAGGAGTATAATATAAGTTCAATGCGTCTATAACCTACTTTACAAAAGACCTCTAAGCTTCTAGATTTGGAAAACATCCCGACTTAAAAAAGACAACTAGTATAGATAACAAATAATGTATTTACTGTAATTCCTGAAAGGTTATTCTGAAGAAAGGGCTAATCTTCTACATGGGCTTCTTCAAGTAATTTTACACTAACCCTAAAATACTAAGTCTATTAGAACTCTCAGGATGTTTTATAGCTGATATTTGTCACAATATGTAAATGTAAACAATGCTTTGCATTACCCAGACAAAAACCTTTCGTGTAATGAATTAGTACTCATGATTATTGTACTGTAAGTATAAGTGATATTCTAGTCCAAATCTCTAAAACCTTCCATTTCAAGTGCAAAACTAATCCTAATCATTTGGACATGAACCAGGTATGACTGTCAACTTGTCCGCAATATGATTATATCAAAGTTATAGATATGGCTCGGGACTGTGAAAGTTCAAATACTAGCCCTTCAACATGGTCTTTATATTTTTTTTAAATACACATTTTAAGGGTTCCAATGACTACAATTACACAGAAAGTTTGGCCAGGCATTCTATGTATTATAGCTGTTACTGGTTTCTTAAAAAAGGTGGATTTTTTTTTATAATACAGAACAGTTGTCATCTGTGCTAGGATAACTAGCATTTTTAATTTACACTATTCAAAACCCAGTACCTTTTAACTGCTTTGAAAGGGGAAGCACAAATTAGCTAAACTGCTCTAACTTTAACCCTGAATAAAATTAGGTTAAAATTACAGAGGTTTTGCTACATTTTGTACTGCTACAGAATCATGCAGACAAATTGCAGCAAAATAGCTTATATTGTATCCTTTGCTTATAGTAAAATGGTTAGATCTGTTTACATCCTATATTTTTATACTGAGATTTAACTAATTAAAATTTCTCTAAATTTTGCAAACATTTACAAAAAACCTTAAAACCCCAGCTTACCCCCAAATTGAACAAACAATTACAACTATTAAATAACTGATAAATTTGATCACATATGCCTGGTCAATAATTCTTTTCTAAAAATTAACTTTTAAACTTTATACATCTGGATAAAGCATAATTTTAAAAAGTACTGATATGGACACACAGCACTTTTTTCTTTTCAGCTTCTCAAAATATTCTGTCTCACAACTTTTGGCCACGTTTTTAAAATTCCTATATATGCACTGTTAAACAACTGACTCAGTACACTATGTTATATAATGTTTTACATTATATAATTATTAGGTATTGACTAAATCTCACTATTTTTAACCGTTTAGGAGAAGCTACAACTATATTTAGTTTTACCCATCACTATTTATCAAATTCTTCATAGTCTTGCAGGTCAAAAAGTGAAGCTCAATAGTCTTGAAGGTCACAAAGTGAAGGGCCCAAGTAAAAAGCAAATACTAGGGATTTCCTTGATAGGTAGAGAGAGGCAGACAAATTTTAAAGCACCAAGAAAGAAAAAGTCCATGTTTTTAAAGTGACAACACCAGCATTCAAAAAAAATCAAAATGTCAAAAAAAGTCTCTTATTAAAACTGATTTGTGAAGATAATTGTCACAGATAATTCTGGAGACCACTCTACCATCAGATAGAGTTTCTGTGACACAAACATGTTTGTCTTTGATATTAGTCTAAAGCTGATTGTAGGCTACTGAAGCACTATCAAAGGGAGATGATGGTTTAGTAAGTTTGTGATATGGACAAACAGAACTGCCTGGAGCAGTGCCTCCCCATGCCTTTTAAAACTGCTCAAAGTGAATATTTTAACTGAATGTTTTTCCATGCCTGAAGTGCCTGTATCAGTGCAGTCACACAGATGACTGGGCCCTGATGCCTGAAAATGGGAGAGGTTCCTAATCCAAAAATGTCCAAATGCTACATTACACTAAGGTAGATTTGAAAACTGTGCATTATCTGTAGAAAAGCAAATTAAAAATCTGCTATTAGAATTAATCACTATAGTCATATATATCTTCCCTTCATGACATGGCAGTACTAAAAAACGCGTGTGCAGTGTATAAGAGCAATTTACCTGGATTAAGTTTTTAGATACCTGCAGAAAAATGTGACTACAGGGAGAACAGGGAAATGGACAATTTAAAATACTTTAGACAAACATACCATTGTTGTAACAGACTCACTAAAAATTGTACAAACTGTTGTAGCTTTGATCTTTCTGAAATGCATCTTTTTAGGCTTTATGGGTGCTGACAGACTGGAGAGAAAAAATGAGCTTGACCAGAAACAGCAGTGTGTTACCTCAACCCAGCTCTGCAGCAACTGTGTAGACTGGGGGCTTTTTGGCGCCTTTATCTAAAGCCGATTCAGTAAATCAATTTTAGATATATTATTCAATTCAATATTAGATAAATTAAGTATTAGATAAAACACACCCACTCTATACAGATGTTGGGAAAGCCGGGTGCAAATAACGTCCTGCCTCTTCTGAGCATGCGCTGGGCTCAGTTATGGAGTACACCTAGTTTAAACTAAAGTGCCATTTGTTTTTCCATGCCTACAAGCAGCCTATATTCCAAGTGGTTCATATGGGCCTATTTTCTTTTCTTTTTTAAGCCACTCATTACGTGTTTTGTACAAAAAAATAAAAAAACACAACAGATCAAAAGTCTGAATTGGGTTTGACCAGGGGGAAAAATGCTTTTTTTTTTAAGGTAACAAAAGATTAGAGCTCTGTTTGTTAAATTATGTCATTCAAACTTGACTCTGGCATTTTAAAAAGTACGTAATTCGTGTTTTAAAGATATGATTGTTGGTGGGTACCAATTTAGAGATGTATTCAGCGTTCAAATAATTATACATTTCAAACGTATGAACAAATCAACCAGAATTATTTCATTGGTGGGTATATAACATAGATAACTAAAGAAAAGTTCATGACTCCAAAAATAAAAAGTGCTTCATGGCTTCTTATATTTGTATATCTACAACATAATCTGCTTCCTAATTTGAAAACTCTATGCATATTTAAATATAGATACATTCTTTAAAAATGCATACATATCACAGAACCTTTGATATCCTAGTTTGCAATAATATTAAATTTAATAGCTATAACGCAATACAATACTTGGTGTAGATTCAAACCTAAGTCAGCTATGAATCCCAATTTTGCAGCTCTTCATTTTTGTGCAGAAGCAGTAGGAACATGTAAAATAATCCTCAAAAGTTACTTAGCAGGACAACATAAATCAACATTTCATTCCTCAAGAAACTAACCAACTTTCAGAATAAAAATAGGTAGTTTTATTTTTAAATGATTGAAACCTTGAGCATGTGGTAATTCATGTAAATTCATGCACTAGCTTAAATGAGCTTCCAGGACAGCAAGAGAAGAGAGGCAACTTGACGCCAGGCTGACATTACTCCCACACTTCCAGAATTCCCCTTCTCTAGACTAACCAGGAACAACTAGAGTTTAACAGTTCAGCAGTACTTGACTTAACTGTCCTGAAAAAACATTAATTAAAAAGGGGGGGAGGGTTCTCAGCTGTACAAATGCATCCAAAATATAGACATGAATGCTGAATAAACAATTTCTTCTATTTGTACTGTTTGCAAGAATTTATTACATAGTGTGCATAAGCTTCTTGGCATGTCTTATGAAAAAGTTCTCTCTCAAAGTCTAAATAAGAAACTGACAGAGAGCATACTGGGTGCCTATAGGCATCAGAGAAGACTCAATTGATCAAGTCTGCTGACTTGCAGGGGTTTAGGTTGTAGCCGTGTTGGTCTAAGGACATAGGCAGACATGGTTCCTTGGGTGAGTTTCATCTCTTTTATTAGACCAACCCAGATGGTTGGAGAATAGTTATTAAGCAAGCTTTCGGGTTCAAAAACCCTTCGTCAGGCTGAGGAAGCTGCAGCAGTTGGTGTGTGCTCTTCCTGGATGGAATGAAAAGTAAACAAGCCAGGGGCTGGGCTGGGGAGTCAGTTGCCAGGCAGATTGTAATGTATCAAAAATCCAATGTCTATGTTTGTCCCTGATCTCTAGTATCCAGCAGGTTGATGAAATGGAGCTCATAGGCTCGTCTCTGGGAAGTGTTGTGTAAGTTTCCCTTGAGGATCAGTTTTTTTTGAGGATTTTCCGTACAGGTTCAAGGGATGGGTGATACGTCATAACCAGCGGTGTGCGATTTGTGGGTGTTTTTCTTCTGTACTGCAGCAGTTCTGCACGTGGTATCCAGGTGGCTCTTTCAAACGTGCGATCTACCTCTCTGGAGGAGTGTCCCTGCTGGTGGGTTTTTAAGATTGGTGAGGTGGCGACATATATTTTCTAAGCCTTTGCAAGAAACACAACTTCATTCCCCGAGGACTAAACATCTACAATCCCCTGACTACTACACACAACTCCAAATATGCTGCACAGCTATGCAGAAGAACTTCAGAGAAAATTAGAAATCATCTACTTCACCTACTCTACTCCAAAAGAGACCAACTCAGGAAGGAAATCGTCATACACTACAACAACATAAAAGATAGATATCCATGCAGGTTCCCTGACAATATACAGTGGATACAAAGAGACTACGAAAAACTTACTACAGCATTCATCCTACATAAGAAGAAGAAGTGGAACAAATTACTCCAAGAACAAGCTCCTCAGCCACAAAACAACCATCAGAGGACCTTCCAACCTCAGACTCGATGAAACTGCAAGCAGCAACCAACCCACAAATATTATCAATCTCTCCACACACACGCTTACCAAAACTGAAAAAATCTGTCCTTTCTAAAGGCCTAAATTTCTGTCCAGAAAATCACCCTAATAAAATACTTCAATGTGGAGAACTAGAAGAATTCTTCCGACGCCTGCGCCTCAAAGAATATTTCCA
>NW_005841981.1:1105105-1109463 GCF_000455745.1 Alligator sinensis | reverse complement strand
ACAACCCTCCCAAGAGCGGAGCCTATGAGCTCCAATTCATCAACCTCCTGGATACTAGAGATCATGGACTAAACACAGACATTGGATTTTTGACACATTATAATCTGCCTGGCAACTGACTCCCCAGCCCAGCCCAGCCCCTGGCTTCTTCACTTTTCATTCCATCCAGGAAGAGCACACACCAACTGCTGCAGCTTCCTTAGCCTGACGAAGGGTTTTTGAACCCGAAAGCTTGCTTAATAACTATTCTCCAACCATTTGGGTTGGTCTAATAAAAGATATCAAATTCACCCAAGGAACCTTGTCTGCTCAAGTCTGCTGAAGCATTCTAATTAGAACGCTCCAGCGTGCCTCACTATCACATGTATTAAGCGTCCCATGTTTTAAAATGGCCACAGGGGTGCTTTAACTAAAACTTGTCGTATGAGCTTTAGTTAACCCCCCGCCTCTGCGGCCATTTTGAAACACAGGACGCTTAATACATGTGACAGTGAGGCATTTTAATTAGAGCAGCTCTCCAGAAACAGTTCTAATTAAAATTCCAAAACCTCCTACCCCATCTCCGAGCATGACTATAGGTATCTGTTGTGTCTGCCTCCAGTGGATGACCCAATAGATGACAATCCACTTCTATCCAGTGGATCCTTCAGCTCAAAGAATATATATCTGTGCTAGGGTGAAGGTTCTAGGTACAAATCTCATCAGCAACCTGTGAAACGGGGCACTACATTACTTAGAAATATTTGGGGGTTTCCAAAACCTCTATTTTTTTTTTTAATAGTGACTGACGGTGGCACACAACATTATATATTAAAGCATGAGAGAGAAATTTAATCAGGTAGTTAAAGAAAAGGACATGCCATCAGGAGACTGAGTTTCAATGCCTGGCTCTGATACAGTCGTTCTTTACATGACCTTGAACAGGTCACTCCATTTAACTTACTTTCAACACCAGATTAATGGGGATAATACTTGTTTACCTTGCTAGATACTGTGAGAATTAATTTATTAATGTTTGTAAAACACTTTCAGCTTCTGAGATGGAAAGCTCTATCAGACGTGGAGAACACCAATTCTTAATCTGTTTGTAGAGATGGGAAAATGACTCCTCTTCTGCTCTCCTCCCTGCCCCACCCCGCCCCCCCTCCAAGCAACAACCTTGGTCAGTCTCTGTTCATGAACAAAGCTCTGAAAGCAACATCATGACTAGCTCAAAGTTATCACTGCTTTATGTCAAATAATAGTAAAGAAAAGAAAAAAGCCTCTCCTGTTAAAGTTGGTAGTAAAAGGAGAGAGAAGCCCAACACAGATGTTTTGTCAGAAAAAGGCAAGAGTTTTCTTGGCAAATACCCTGGGACTGAGTGGACAAGACACAGGTTGTCCATTATGCACAGCACAAAAAAGAAGGTACATTTACTCACAAAAAGGATTTCAGTAACAACGCTAGCCAGCAAACAAATTAAACCAGGGATTTTGTAAATCAAGAATAAACCTAATTTACCAGCTACTAAAGAGCAAGAAACATAGATGTTTATTGTCAAGCAGGCAGCTGTAGAATCTAAGGCCCCCATCTTCTGCTATGCCACGTGTACACAGTGCACAATTATGGGATTCATAGATTCATAGATGCTAGGGTTGGAAGGGACCTCAATAGATCTAGTCCGACCCCCTGCATAGGCAGCACCACCTCCCTTGGGAGCCCATTCCAGACCTTGGCCACTCGAACTGTGAAGAAGTTCTTCCTAATGTCCAGTCTAAATCTGCTCTCTGCTAGCTTATGGCCATTATTTCTTGTAACCCCCAGGGGCGCCTTGGTGAGTAAAGACTCACCAATTCCCTTCTGTGCCCTCATGATGAACTTATAGGCAGCCACAAGGTCACCTCTCAACCTACTCTTGCGGAGGCTGAAGAGGTCCAGGTGCCTTAGTTTCTCCTCATAGGGCTTGGCCTGCAAGCCCTTAACCATCCGAGTGGCCTTTCTCTGGACCCTCTCCAGGTTATCCACATCTCTCTTGAAGTGCAGCGCCCAAAATTGAATGCAGTATTCCAACTGCGGTCTGACCAGCGCCCAACAGAGGGGAAGTATCACCTCCTTGGATCTGCTCGTCATGCATCTGCTGATGCACGACGAAGTGCCGTTAGCTTTTCCGATGGCTTCGTCACACTGACGACTCATGTTCATCTTGGAGTCCACTAGGACTCCAGATCCCTTTCCGCTTCCGTGCCACCAAGCAGGTCATTTCCTAGACAGTAGTTATGCTGGACATTTTTCCTCCCTAGGTGCAGCACTTTGCATTTCTCCTTGTTGAATTGCATTCTGTTGTTTTCCGCCCATTTGTTCAACCTGTCCAGGTCTGCTTGTAGTTGTTCCCTGCCCTCTGGTGTGTCTACTTCTCCCCATATTTTTGTGTCATCCGCAAACTTGAACAGAACACACTTCACTCCCTCATCCAAGTCGCTGATGAAGACATTGAAGACTATCGGTCCTAGGACCGAGCCCTGCGGGACTCCACTGCCCCCACTCTTCCAGGTCAATACCGACCCATCCACTACGACTCTCTGGGTGCGACCCTCTAGCCAATTCGCCACCCACCGGACTGTGTAGTCATCCAAGTCACAGCCTCTTAACATGTTCACCAGGGATGTGGGATCAGATTGCAGTTACACCATTACTACTGGCCAGTGCAGGGGAAATCCAGGATCATGATCCTCAGCACCTTCTACAATGGCAAATTCAAAATAGGGTGCTTGGTGAACTAGTGCAGTCCTGGGGCTGAGACCAATGTTCAGTTGATTGTATATCCCAGCCCCACAACTGCACTGGGGCCAGTCCCAAAGCCCCCATGTACCAGGATATCAGAAAATTACATGGGTAGCCCAGCTGCACATACAGGTTTTTAAAGTCCTTGTGCACCAGAGCTCTGGGATAGGTTCCCCAATCCTGGGGTCCCCCTGTCCCAGGCATGTCAGAAAATCATGGGTGAAGCCCAGCTACACACACGGTTTTTAAAGGTGCCAGTACAGGAGGATCCTGGCTTCAGAGGCCCTGTCAGTGGGATGTTAAAGTGAGTGTCCTACTAAGTTGCTCCTTGCGGGCTGTAGGGTAAGACAGTCAATTTTCTAGGTCATGAGCAGCCCTGCGACTCCTCACAAATCAGCATCCCTGGCCCAACTGATGAGCTTCCGTGCCTGTCAACATGGGGACCAATCAAACAAGCTCCACCATGCAACTGGCATGAGGCAGCCTGACAGGGACCCTGCTACACATTCCATTTAAGATGCAATGAAAGCTAGTGATAACATTATTGCACATATTTTGTGGATTAATTTTATGGCTAGTTTCCTATTTTGTCACACCATTAATTGCCTGCACATGTGGTCAAGTTACCATTTAGGACACAGTTAACAAGTTAATTTCTCTTAAGTGTAACATCTACCAGAGGCCTACTATTAAGAATAGTCAACCTGGTCCTTTGATGTCTGTTAGGTCTGCTACATAGACAGCAGAATTCTAGATTACTTTTTACTTTAAATGGTTGGAAGAAAGCTCCTGATTACCTTCTTGCATTCTTGTGAAAAATCCAGTTAGGCTCAGGTAAAGTAGTCATTAGGCCTGTGCAAACAGAGAAGTACTCAGCTCGGGTTCGGCCAATTCTGAGGACAGTGATTTGATTCAGATCACTGTCCTGAAACAATTCGGCCGAATCGGCTGTGGAAGATGAGACGCTGATTTGGACACATCTGGTGATTCGGATCAGCCGGGGAGAGCCATGGGAGAAGCCCCAATGGCTGCCCTGCCCGGACCCATCACCTGCCTGGCCGACCCCAGCCTAGTCCCAGCACTTAAAAACAAAAACAAAACAACAACAACAAAAAAGAGAAACACCTCGCACTCACCAGCTGCAGCAGTGGGCACTCATGGCAGAGCCCCCCCACGGAGAACGGAGCAGTGCAGGGCAGCACGGATCCCCCTTCCCACCTCCTCCCTCCCCACCTGGCACCTGCATGGCAACTGCCCCATGGCATGGGTGCAGTGCAGCTCAGCAGGGAACTGTGCACTGTCTGGGAGCTGGGGCCACTGGGTCGGTCAGTCAGTCGGGCAGAGCCTGGCAGTGCTCGGCTCCAGTGGTCCCACCTTCCAGACAGCACACAGCACCCTACTGAGCCGCACTGCACCCGTGCCATGGGGCAGCTGCCGCATGGGTGTCAGGCAGGGCGTGTCAGTCTCGCTGCCCCCCACTGCCCGGCTCTGTGCAGGGGAGCTCTGCCACGAGCCCTCAGAGGCCTCGATTGCTGCTGCCAGGGCTTTTATTTATTTATTTATTTATTTATTTTAAGTGCTGGGAGGCTGGGCCAGG
>NW_005841981.1:1103993-1105060 GCF_000455745.1 Alligator sinensis | reverse complement strand
GGGGGCGAGGGAAAGGCGCACTGCAGACAGCTGGCTCCGGGCAGCATCAGGGCATATCCCCCATTCCCAGTGCTGCCGCGCCTGCATCAGCACTAGGAGCAGGGGCTCTGCCCTGTCGCTGCTTGCCAGCCGGCGAGGAATGCAGGCACAGTAATGCTGGGAGAAGGGGCTCTGCCCTGCTGCCACTTGCCCCCTTCCACCTGGAGCGAGCCGCGCCCGCATCCCATCCCGGCTAGGCAAGTGGCAACAGGGCAGAGCCTCTACTCCCAGTGTTGCCATGCCTGCATCCCCTGCCCCCCTCCCCAGCTTGGCAGCCTGTCCCAGCCCCAGCCCCAATCCCTCCATCCCCCCAACCAATTTATCAGCTGGAGGCAGCACTGTCAGCTGCCTGTTTAGTCTATGGCCAAATCTCCAAAGTGGTGCCAAATCTTTTGGACCTGATTTGAATCAGCTGAATCCAAATCTGAAGTGAATACACGCCGCTTCGTACAGCCTTACTGAGTAGGTCTAATTTATAATATTGTACCTCAAACCATCTTTACTGTACATTTTTCCTTCTTTGTTACTTCAAATAGAATCAGCTACCAAAGCTTCACAGAGCCCCAGTAATCATAGTAAAACATTTCTGTTGTCTATCCAGAAAGAAGTGATGGGATCAGGTACAGTATGTAACAGTCAATTTAAATCAGAGACTAAAATTAGTCTGAATAATCTCAAAGTCAATTATAATTTCCTTAATTAGAACAACATTTAGGCCCTCCAATAGAACAATAACTGACCTGGAAAACTAACATTTTAAATGATGGGGGTATGGGGAGTTTATTTAGTGTTGGTAGAACATCCCCCTCCCCTCTTCCTTTTTCCTTCCTTCCTTCCATCTTTGTAGATCTCTCCTTGTTCACCACCTTGCCATGCCATATAGTAAGGAATATTAACATTGAAAAATATATTAGCACTTTTGTATTTCTTCTTTCTGTAGGGCAAATAACTAGCCAAAGATTGCACTTGTGTAATTTGGTGGCACACTAGGAATTTTCATGGGATGAGTTTCAGGGAAGACATCTTTC
>NW_005841981.1:1098418-1103912 GCF_000455745.1 Alligator sinensis | reverse complement strand
CTTTCCCTATGACATGAAGCAACAGAAACAGCAGTTCTGTAGCTTCAAGCACAATCTGAACACTGCAGAAGTTCTTGTAATCTGCACATGCTCACTCCATGAACTGGTGAAATTGGGTCAGAGCTTGACCATGGGAGCTGGGGGAAGTATTTAATTCCATTTATTTTTCCTCTGGCAGGCATTCTCTCCTTCCTTTCATAATATATTCTTCAACACCCTCTTTTTCCTCTCCTATTTCTGTGAGTTATTTAGGTTATTCCCATTTGGTAATAAAGGAAAAAAAAGGAACAGAGAAGGCAAAATACTGCTGAGCTCTTGCCTTGAGTTCAGAACACTAAGGGTTCAGGGGTTTTTTTTAATTCACTGAAGTAGAAACTATATAAAACTGTGTGTTTTGAAGGGTAGAGCCATTTGGCCATGTCAAATCCTTTCCCCACACTTTGAAAAGCTTCAAAGTTTAGTTTTTGTGCTATCAAGAAACATGTGTCATTTTGAGAAAAATAATACAAATCTGTTAGGTTTTAGAAATTTTTGTGGGAAGGAGGCATGGGAATGTAGAGTGGAAGGAATCTGCCTTCATATACTCGCTCTAAAGTAATCTTGACTCAGTAATTTAATAAATTCTTATATCTGACCCCAAATCTTAAAATATAGAACCAACCTAATATGATTTCAATAACTTAATTTCTAGTTCAACAATAACATAAACATCCTCTGCTAAAGGGCTCCAATATTCAGAAAAAAACATTTATAGCTTTCTGGGCCACATAGGGTCTCAACCACTGGTGGCAGCAGCTGTGTAGCAGGTCTACTATGAAGGGCCCTCAAACTCTCCATGCACATGCAGATCTTATGCTGAGAATTACTCATGTAAACAACCTCCCTCCAAGTACTCCAACCTTCTCACTCGGACTTCCTGTCCTCCTGAAATGCAACGTACAGGGGCTGCACCAGCCTTCTGAGTGAATCTAGGGTTGCAATTGCTCCTCTTGTGTGGCTCCAAGAGAGGGAAGTCAATCAAATACCTTGACTATAAAAAAATAAAAAAAAAAGAATTGTTGGGGTCTCTCTCTTAACCATGATCCAGTGGGATAGGGCTGAGTGTGGGTGGATACATTCTTTTCTTGCCTACATTTTAAAGGCAAGCAGGCAGAAATTCTCTGGGCACCCAGAGAGATTGATGCAGGACTGGAGACTGATGCTGAATTATGTGAAACTCTCCAGTACAGTTGGAACTTCATATGTATTCCTAAATGTTTAGTCATAGTAGCTAATTTAGTTTTTAGAACAACAAACTCCTAAACAATGAATATGTTTACCTAATGCGTGAGCTGGTGATACAATCAGCTGAGAATCTGATGACTCTGAACACTGTCAATTGTGTTTGTTGATAGTGTTAAGCTTTTACTACCCTGTCTTAGCTACAACCTAGTTTATCCATACTAAGCCTGAAAAATGCTAACTTTATTATTCCCGATTAGCTACTATGACTAAACATTTAGGAATACATGTGAAGTTCCAAATGAACTGGAGTTTCACAGAATTCAACATCAGTCCTCTAGCTAGTCTCCAGGACAGTACAAATCTACTAGCTAAACTAGCCTGAAGTATTTCCCTCATGAAAGGTCATTTATGTTATGCTTACAGAACTCCACACATTGATTAGTAATATCCAATACAAAATTTGTATCTAGCTAAGAACTGAAGAGATGTTTCTTGAAACACCTGCTGTGATATTTAAACCAGAAAAATCCACGTCAACCTCACTTTTCTAGTGCTTCCCAACAGCAGTTCTCATGGGAGCAAGGAGCAGTTTTAAGCAGGTGCTGCCTCTTTCCAGTTGCAGCTGCTCAGCAGTTTCCCTGATGGAATTACAGGAAAGGGGAAAAAATAGTTTCAGCTGCTTCATTGCCTGCTGCTCTGGTAAATTCTAGGAGTCTTTACTGAGAAATAAAGCTCAATTAATGCACGCTTCCTAAAACAGAACTAAAAAGATGCCTTACCTATGCCGCAGCCAAATGTGGGAGAAGAAAAAAGAGACAGTGGCCATGTCTACACATGCAGTTACTGTACAGTAACAGGCTTTGACAGCAGCATCTACTTGTTCAGGCATTACAGCGCAGTAAGACTGTGTGTGGACTGGCTTGGGACTAAAGTTAGTCCCAAGTCAATCCGCACAAACAGGGTTACTGCACAATAAGCCGTCTCCGTGTGCCTTACTGCTCAGTAACTACTTGGGCGTAAATCTGCTACCTGTATCATGCAGTCAGCAAACTTACACCCAAATCGGCAGAAGTTGCCATAGTTACTACACACTAATGTTCAGTTACTGCGCAATAATGGTGCACATGTAGATACACACACTGAGGATCAAGAAGTTGAGCCTTCCCCCCCCCTCACTTTTCTAGGTTAGAGAAACATAATTTACACCAGGCTGGTTATGTTCTGCAGGAGCCATATACACTAAGTGTGGGGAGGGAGGGAAGAGTGAACCGCAGCTTGAAACAGCCACTCCCTCTCGGAGCACCTAACATGACATGACCCCTGCACCAGAGACATCACTATGTTGACACTGTCGCTTGGTAATTTCCCATGCTGGGTAAATCCCTGCCAGGAATTTATGTGCAATTTCCACTTGTTTTGCACTAAGGGGGCAGCACAGGAAAAATAATCTATTCCAAAATAGTTCATGGTTTGTGGCTCTAATTGTTTTGTGAAACAGTATGTTTGGCATCATTATAGAATATGGTTTGCTTCTAGGTCTGTTCATCCACTTCTGTAGTAACCTTTATTGAGGGGGAGGAGAAGAGGTGGTAATCAGCAAGATTCATTGAGAACTGTGTACTTCCTTTAGCTGCTTATTTTACTGAGAATTATTAATTAAATACTTCATGGAGCTGCTCTACTGATAGAAAATATTATCTCCCTATAAACTCTCTTCTCTCTCCCACACACACACACACTATCTACCAGTCTTTGCTTCCCATACAAAATAAAGGTGGCATGCATTGCACATTTACTGGTGTAAAAAAGAAGGTCACCTGGTTTTTATATCCA
Organism: Alligator sinensis; assembly: GCF_000455745.1. Classification (NCBI taxonomy): domain Eukaryota; kingdom Metazoa; phylum Chordata; order Crocodylia; family Alligatoridae; genus Alligator; species Alligator sinensis. Next base: position 1,100,855 of record NW_005841981.1, on the reverse strand, counting down.
TTTCTTCATTCTCAGAACATGCACACTGCTAAAGATTTAGAAATGATGAAAACCTGATGATGTGGGAACTTCCCTGTTTTACTTAAAGCATAGGTTTTCATTCTGCCCTTCGTCACCTCTAGCCCCAGCTGGCGCAAAAAGCATGATTGATTTGCTGTTGAAATATTAATATTTTCATCTCAATTCCATCTTTTTCCTGGAAAGATGTAAAATCAGATCACAATCCAATAGTATATGTATCACTTATTACAGATGCATTAATTCCTCTTGCCCTCTATGCTCCTTCACTGCTTCCCTTGCAGGATCCTCTTCACCCCACTGCAGCTTTCAGTCCAAGTGTCACAGTGCCCTGTCTTTGGTCCTGTCCACTGGTGCATTCTGTTCCCTCTACAGTGGTGTTCTGACACTTCTGCTTACCATAGCGGCCAATATTGTTTGTTTTTTCATGCTTTGCCACTGATCTAGGTGTGTATCCATTTTCAGGTTCTAAATATTATAAGATCATCTGGACAGGGAGAAATCTTTTTGCTCTACATCTTTACAAAACCTACCACGAGATCCTAGTCCATTACTGATGCTACAAAGCATTGGGTAATACAAATAATACTAATTCCACAGTGCCTACTGCATGATATGTAAAACTAAGCTTTAAAAAAATTAACTTCAAATTTGGTGTAAATATTATCTCTCTCCCCTCTCCTCCCTGGCCCACTAACAAGTAAAAATTTTTATTAGTTTCACCCTATACCCCATTTTTCACTTTATTTCCTTTCTACCATTCAACCTCATAGATAGATATGCTATTTTTGGTTAACTGAGCAATTGTGATCATTTGCAGATTAGTTTATTACTTCTTTCTTATTCACCACCTCAACCACTGCCTGCCATTTTGCTCTTATTTTGTAGTCACTGTGATGGAAACAAAGAAAAACTGTTTTGAATGAAGATGTGAAATGCACAATGTGAAGAGTAGCAAATATCTGCATATCTCTTAAGAGTCTTATCCTTCCAGTAGGTTTTAAATTGGTTTAAAATAGACTGTTATTGCATGTGTACACAATTACTTTCAAATCTTTTTAAGACAAGATTTTCATAATATATTCTTACTGCAGTGCCTGTAGCAACACAATATATCCAAATCCCTACTCCTCCCCCTGCTTAACTTCCTTTCTTCATTCTTCACTACAATCCCTTTCACTCAGGCTCATATTTTTTAATAAAGCAGAAGGTAGGTCAGGGCAGCACTTTAGAGACTGACTAGTTCAGAGGTATGAAATACTGTAGACAGCAGCCTACTTTGAATAGGAAAATGGTCACACTCAATCATTCCCAAAATAGATTACTGAAATTCATTGTATTTGGTGCTGAAGACCAAAACACTGAAGATGCCCCAGTTTGAAAAATATACTTGCTCAGCATCTCATCGAAAGAGATTTCTGAGGACAGGGCCAGCTGCTCTTATACCTCATGCTGGATCCCTGTGTGGTTCAGCTGTTCAAAACCTTTTTTTCCTTATTATCCTTGCCACTCATGAGTTGGGACCCAGCTACCTCAGTGATCACTTTTTCATGTGTAACCCATCAAAATAACTATAATCAACTAACAAACCAGGACAAAGCAAAGCATATAACTGCAAAAGACAATATTCACAGTAAGTGGGCTCTGGAAGGAACTAGGAAACAATTAAACTAAACTAAAGTCCCAATCAGCTTTTAAATATGATAGAAAGCCATCTTTTATTATATGGCTGTCATAGGCTAACCAAGTCTGTAACGGTTCGCTGGGGGGGGGGGGGGGGGGGGGGTTGAAGGGCATTGTTCCCTGATACAGGTACCTCCCCAAATTAGATTTATTACCATGACAGTTGGTTTCTGTCAACAACAAATAGCAAGCTATTAGCATTTGTATCATTCACATGTTGGTATGTAAAATGTCGTTCAGTATAAGATATGGTTCATGTTTTAGCAGCCTGCATAACCAACAAATCATCAGTTTGTTTACAAGGAGTCTAACCTGTTTAATTGGCTATAAGCCCATTCCTGTGTTAAGAAGTTTCTGCCCAGACAATAACAAAATGCATTTTGAAGGGAAAAAAATGCATCAGACACAAAGAGAACACATGAACTTGTCAGACAGATGTCTATCTGAGGAAGGAAATTATATACAAGAATAAAAATATTTCTGTCCTCCTCTAACAGAATAAAGAACAAGGCAAGAAAGATATGATAAGGTAGTGTTGGAATGACACTGTAGCCATGACAGTCTGAGGAATAATACTAGATATAAGGATTTCTTAGGGACATTTCTTTTCTTGGACCAACTGCATAGTTAGGATGGAGCTGGACAACTTTCCTTAGAAAAGCCTCTTGCAAAGGGAGTGATAAAGCATTTAAGAGAAGTTTCTTGGGCAACAGTGGGAGGAGGAGTATAAGGGAAA
>NW_005841981.1:1067188-1098387 GCF_000455745.1 Alligator sinensis | reverse complement strand
GAGCGAACACAGCCAAGGAGGTTGGGAGTCACCCAATAAGCTAGCAGGATAGCCAACTGTTGGAAGAATAGAGAACACCAGGAGGCTCCTTCAAGTTATAAAGTAGGAGGTGAGGTATTTCTGGTTTCATTTTGTACGTCTCTAAGCTTAACAATCTTTTTATTTATATTTTTCTGTTTTATATAATAAATCTGTTTCTGCTTTTCTTAGTTTTTCTACTGATAGGAATGATTTCAGGGCAGTTAGCAGCCACAGGCATTCTCCTCCTTCAGGGGCAACAGACCCAATTTATTTGGCAATCCCAGGGAAACCTAAAAGTCCAGGAGATCTCCCTCCAGTGTAAGGTGTAAAGTCCAGTCAGGGTACTGTGTAGACTGCAGTTTGCTAGGGAGTGGAGTGCTTCTAGATGCAGGATCTTTTTGAAGCTACAAATACATGCAGCTAGGAGAGAGGATCCAGGGCTCTGGTGAGACCAGGCTATTGTCCCAATGGCATTTCTACCATAATAAATATATAAAATGAAAGGTGAATTATATTCTGTTCCAAACAGAGGTTCCCAGAATCTGGAAAGATGATGCAGAAAAACCAGTACGCCAAGCCTATTTTGAACCTTACTGCCCAAATAACCTAGAAAGCATTTATATGCTTTAGCAAGGGTGACTACTGTGTTTTTAAACACCGAGAGACAGAAGTTCCTAGACACGAGGCAAATATGCAACTTGCACTCCATTCAATTCCAATACAATATTACCATATTTACTGGACTATAAGATTCCCCCCCCCCCCCCATTCAGCGGGGGGCCTGAGGGGACTCATCTTAGAATCGAGTACGGGCCAAACAAGATGGGGCTAGGGTGGTTTATGTGGCAGGCAGGGGGGGTCTGTGGGAGAGCATGTGGAAGGGGCACATGGTGTGGGGGGAGCACCTGGGAAAAGGAGACTGGGAAATTGCAGGTGAAAGGATGTGCAGAGTGAAGGTGAAAGACATGTGGAGTGTGGGAAAATGGTGCAGGGGAAGAGACACAACGTAAGAGGAGCACAGAGCAAGGGGGAGTGCAGAAGAAAGGGTGCAGGGGAACATGGTTAAGAGGCATATAATATAGGAAGCAGCAGGAGGGAAAAGGGTGGCGGGCAGATTATGGTTGTGGGGGAAAAGCACATGCTGACCAAGGGGAGTTTGGGGAAAGGGCATGGGATGCGGGGAGGGAACATGGGGAAAAAGGGTGTGGGATGGGAACATGGGGAAAAGGGCACGCAGTGCAGAGAAAGCACAAGGAAAGGGACACGGAGTGCAAGGAAAGGGTGCGAGGGAAGGGGAGCATAAAACAAGGGGAAAGCAGGGAAGGAATGAGGGGAGGGGGCACATGGTGCATTGGGGAGCACAAGGGAAGGGGTGTGAATTGCTGGAGGGAGCATGGGTGAAGGGACATGCAGAGTGACGAGAGTGCAGGGGAGGGAGGAAGGGAAAAGGAGGCACAGGGTGTGGGGAAAGTGGGGCATGAAGTGGAAGGAGTGCAAGGACGGGGCGCAGGGAAGGGGCATGTGATGCAGAAGGAGCATGGAAAAAAGGACATACGAAGCAGGGGAAGCATGGGGAAGGGGTGTGCAGAACTGTTGTGCCTTCAGCTCTCTGACCCAGACCCCGACTGTGATGGGAGGCTGAAGCTGGAGCTGCACCTGGCTCAGGCATGCCTCCAGTGGATACATAACAATAGCATCTGTAAAGATAAGGGGAGAGGGAGGTAGGCACTAGAGGGGGGACAAGTGGTAGGATGGGGAAAGCATGGGGGCAAGTGTCACCCCCTCACTCCTAAGTAGCATGGGGCAGGCTGCCTACTCCCCAGCCGTCTTAAATTCAGAGTCATATCAGATTCAAGTAAGTACAATAGTGCGTGTGTGCGTGCACAAATCATCATTACAAGAAGAAAATGATAATATTTTTTTTTATTCAAGCAGATTCTGGGTTATTCCCAAAGTTGAATTTGTCTAGGGTTATAGTATAAAGGACAAATCAACTTTAATGTACAATTGGAAAAATATATTTTTTTCCCACAACAAAAACCAAGTAAATGGTTTAAGTCTTGCTGCTCTTGTGCTATGACTGTTAGGAGAATTGATAGCATATGTGGGGATTGTGAACATGGGGCAAGTGAAAATTCTAAAAGATAGCTCATCTATGACCTTTATCCTAGAATAAGGGTTAGATCCATTTTGCTGATTTAACAGTCGGGCAATAAACAACATGGAAAATGTCCTGCTTTGTCTTAGACGGACGAAAAATCTTGGCAGCTGTCTGTGGAATGAATCAGATTTCTGAATGTTCCAGTCTGAAGCACAAGTGGAGTAACTGTGATCTAGCTTTTCCTTTTTTTGTAAAACCTGTAAAAACTACGGCAAAAATTTTTCAGCAAACATGTAAACAATATTTTTGCTGTTTCAATAACTTTGTGCATTTTTCATGTACAATTATTAGTTTACACTTTTAGATAATATTTTTGTATCTGTATGTATATCTTTTCTTTAAAGTTAGGTAAGAGGCACAGAATGAAGGATGTTTTTTCTACCCTCAAATCTCTTAAAATACATAATGCACTAATTAGAAGAGGGAATAACAAATCTATAATTAGTGAAAAGATAGCATGAAAATAAAATCTCTTAAAGCCAGCTGACCACTACAAAAAAATATGGATATTTTTTAATTATCACAAACTAAAATAATCTATTGGTATTTAATATAATATTCTATGGATATTTCAATAAAGAAAATACTTGTTTTAAAGAATTTACCTGTCCCAGCCAAAGAATATATGAGGATTCAAAAATAGCATGAATAAGTTTGCTTACTGCGCACAAGGCACTTCTAAAAGTATCTTTCATTTCATATAGGTCTTCACTCAGTACCTGAAAGGTATAATTGGTACATACTGATATGATAAAACAGTAGTACTTAGTCTAAGTAGACATAGTTGAAACTGGTAAAAATAAATATTTGTCAATTCATAGAATCATAGAAAATTTGGGTTGGAAGGGACCCCAGGAGATCATCTAGTCTAACCCCCTGTTCAAAGCAGCGCCATACCCAAATAGATCATCCCAGCCAAAGCTTTGTCTAGCCGTATTAAAAACTTTCAAGGATGGAGATTCCACCATGGCTCCAAGTAACCTGTTCCAGTATTTTACTACCCTCCTAGTGAGAAAATCTGTCCTTATATCTAACATAAACTTCCTTTGCTCCAACTTGAGACAGTTGCTCCTTGTTTGGTCATCTGCCACCACTGTGCTACATCCTCTTTCAAACCCCCATTCAGATAGTTGAAGGCTAGTATTAAATCCCCTCCCAGTCTCCTCTTCTAGACTAAGTATGTCCAAGTTCCCTCAGTCTTTCCTCGCAAGTCTAGTCCCCCAGTCCCCTCACCATTTTTACTGCCTTCTGCTGGATTCTCTCCAATTTGTCCACATCCTTTCTGTACTGGGGGGCCCAAAACTGAACACAGTACTCCAGATGTGGCCTCACCAGTGCTGAATAGGTAGCAATAATCACTTTCTTTGACCAGCTAGCAACACTTCTACCAAGGCAGTCCTGTATGCCATAGCCTTCTTCACACCAAGGGCACACTGTTGGCTCATATTCAGCTTATTGTCCCCCAGGGCCTTTTCTGCAGAGCTGCTGACCAGCCTGTACTGGTCACGGCATTGCATAGGATCCTAAGTGCAGGACTTTGCATTTGTCCTTGTTGAACCTCATGCGATTTATTTTGGCCCAATCCTCCAATTAGTCTAGGTCACCCTGAATCCTAGCCCTATCCTCCAGTGTATCTACTACTCCCCCCAGCTTTGTGTCATCTGCAAACTTGCTGAGGGTGCACTCTATGCTACCTTCCAAGTCGTTGATGAAGACATTGAACAAAATTGGCCCCAGGACCAACCCCTGGGGCACTCCACTTGATACCAGCTGCCAATTAGGTATGGAGCCACTGATTACTATTCTCTGACCCTGATGCTTCAGCCAGTTTTCTATCCACCTTACAGTCCATTCATCCAGCCCATACTTCCTTAGCTTGCCTGTGAGAATATTGTGGGAGACCGTAACTAAAGCCTTGCTAAAATCAAGGTATACCACATGCACTGGTCTCCCCACATACTCAGAGCCAGTCACCTCATCATAGAAGGCAATCAGGTTGGTCAGGCTTAACTGGCCCTTGGTAAATTCATACTGACTGCTCCTAATCATCTTCTAACAGAAGTCAAGGAACTATAATAATACCAGTGATCTGCAAGGCCAATTTTAACCTTTGGAGTATGAAGTCTATAAAATATACTTCTAATTTTTCATGATAAAAGTTTAACACACAGATATAGCTCAGGAAAGTATAATAAAACGTGGCCTTCAGTAACTTACTTTTTCGTGACTTTAACAAGAAAGCTGGATTGGCACTGCTCATCCACCAGACAATTATATCCTAGGACGGACATCTGTAGCCTCCATTTACTATTTGCTTATTATAAGTTATTTACTAAGGAAAGAATTACATTTGACAAATCAAAGCTTTCTACTGACATTTCCTATACAGCTCCACAGACATGCTTAAACCAGCTATTCTTAGCAAACATGATCAATTTATAAATGAGGTAATTACTACTCTAAATGTGGAATGTTTGTAAAAACATTTTCTTATAAAATGACAGGTCAATTTTAGCTTTCTTCTAGCTATGTTCACATTTTAAAGCTAGCACTTAAGCTCCGTTCTTTACCATGAAAATATGATAAACAGTAAAATTTAAATGACTTGTGTCAATTTAGACATAAATTTTATATAAGGTATTTGGTAAGTGGCCATAGAAAGCAGTCATTTGAAAGCTTAGTAGATTATTCTGAGTTTCCTTTGCCTTAACTTAAATAGGTAAAGTTACTTTTTAATTGAAGAACTAATGAAAAAAATTGAAGAATTGAAAAATTGAAGAATTGAAGAAATAATGAAAAAACAATCATTATTATTATGAACAGCAGAGACTTGCTATGCCTGAGGAAGGGTGACGCGCCTGAAAGCTTGCTAAGAACTTTTTTCCAGCTCCTCAGTTGGTCTAATAAAAGATATCACATCTACTGAAGAAACTTTGCTTCATTATTCTTACATATTCATAATTATAATTATCAAATTTAAAAGTTCAGCTCTTCCTTTATGTGGTTGGGTATGAATGTTTGCATAGCAAGTCAGATAACTTAGAAATAAGGAATAAAAAGCAAAATAAATAGGCAGCAAAAATGACATACACCAGTGTATTTTTAAATGTGTGTTTTACTCTTAATTTTAGTTTTGCTTTTTCAGAAAAGACACTGTGAACACCTAGTCATGAAGTCTAAATGAGGCTGCTTCAAGTTTGTGTCTCGCTGTATTTCAAAGGCTCAGAGTGCCATACAACAAACAAAGCAAGCCAGTTTTCCCAAACAACGTCTGCAAATTTGAGACTTCCAATTTCTGCCTAAGAACCCCTTTCCTTAGGCTTCTGCTTGTGAGCCTAGGCCCCAAACAAGCAAATCCTCTGGCCAATCCCAACCATGCTTCCTAATCACCAAACCCAACCACCTTTTTTTTTTTCCCTTTCCCCCCACTCTCGTAAACACCCATAGACTGTTCATCAGAAAGACCCAGAAGCCGGATCAACATGTTGGTGAAATACCTTAAACTTCACCCTATAAAATAGGTATAGGCTGCCTCTCTTCCACTTTATCCAAGGACTTGGATTCTAAACAAAACACAAAGATAAATATAATGATATTATTCTTTAACTTAACTTTAATAGTACACTATTATGGCGCACAAGCATCATTCTGATGCCTTGTTTCAAGACTTAGGTAAGTAGCTGTGTTAGATCATAAAGGTTTATAGGATGGCAGCCTGAAAGCAGGATTTCCTATTAAACAGCTAGTATAACTAGAGAAAGGGAGATGGAGGGGTGGTAGGAATCAAGAGGAAACTCTTTGCACCTGCAAGGTGGATGGTATGGTAGAAGACTGAAGTCTTAAGAAGAGGCATTAGGAAATGCCAGGCAGGTTGGCCTCCTTTTGCAAAGCAATTAAAAAGAGTCCAGTAAAGATTTGCTTTGCATTCAGTTGACATTGAACTATGATGCAACTTTAATAAACATGACGGGTACTCGAGTCATGAAAACCAACGTGCTATTATTGGGACCAACCCAGAAAGAATAAGCTGATCTTGTTACATTAACACACAACATAGCTTGTTCAGAAAGCAAAATGTGGGGGAGGAGAAGGAAACAATGGCATACTGAGCAAGCAACTTTTCCTCCCATTCCTCCACCTAAACTGTTAAAACTCTCATATGCATATATTTTTCCATGGTTCTTGCATCTCAAAACCTTTCCACTCTATATCCCAAATGTATGTCCTACTTTTTCCCTACTACTATAATATAAACTTACATCGGCTAAAGTTCAAAACACGGTAAACCAGAAAGGTGCATTATTAAGACCATTCTCTGGCACAGATTTTTCATGCAAAATTAAAAAAAAAAAAAAAAAAATCAAATACAAGATCTGTATATGGAACAATACATTTTGCATGTAAAACCTTGAATGTAGATCAATATGCAAAATGAGGGACCAAGTGACCAATACACCTTACATTTTTAGAAAGTGATGGTATGATGATATTAGACTAACAGTTACTTAAGGAGAAAGGAAAAAATATATATTCCCAGCATTCATTTACTTCCTACTACTGAATACTCCAGCCACTCTCAATTTTAACAAGGTGTTTGTTTCCTTGTTAAAGGGAAAAAAAAATTCAAAAAAATTTGAACTTGAGCTGTTTTTAAATTCTGCAACAGTTAAGATGGAAAGACCCTAAACTACTGTGCCGTTACACTTAATATAACTCAAAAAGAGTTAATACAACTCAGACCAAATTAATATTGATGTCAATAATATTTGGTTTTGATGCATCTCTTTTAAGGTGCAGAATCATAAACTGATAAGATAAAATTCCCATTAAAATATAAGAGTGGAAGTTAAGTGTGTTACTAAGGAAAGAATATTGTACACTTGCGATAGGTAACTAGGTAATATAAAAGTGAAGCCAAACTGATGCAACAATCATTTCACAGAATACAGCATATGGCCTCTTTTGGCTATGCTATCATTAGGAACATCCAGTACCATATCCAGAGATAACCTAAGCTACAAATGTTCTATCAAATGCCAAAATCTGCACAGCAGAAAGCAGTATAACCATATTAGGACGATTTTGTACCCAGCCTTTTAAAAGCCCTGATTCTTAACACACCTAATTAGCCTGGGCGCCATGTTGTGCTAACATAGCTATGCTGCTTTCAGATCTGGAGTTGACATGTGAAAAGCTAAATTTGCATATCAGCCTGATGTTGCCTTCCATAGCCTGTGCTGACTTGTAATTAGAAAAGCTAATGGCACATACAAAATTTTGGATATGAGAGCAGGGGAATGAACCCAAAAACCAGGGTGACCTATTTTAGAATAGTGGAAAATTTCTATGCCATCTAGCAGAATAGCACCCAAACTGTCAAATGCCTGTTTTCTGATCTATTATGACAGATGTTCTATTACTTGAAACTAATCATGGTGATTGTACTTGGCATTAATTTTTGTTACTACTGCACATTGAATTTAGTACCTCTAATGTGAGGTACCAAATAAAATATAAGTTAGGCTGCCCTACTGCTCAGTAACAGAAGTGCATGCTTTTTTAGTGATACTTAATATGCAGTAGCCTATTTTACTGCACAGTAGCATATTAGAAGCATTTTGGACATGACACTTTAATGCACAGTAAAATAGACGATTGTGCATTAAAAGCACACATGTATATATGCCCAGTGATTTATTCATATTTCCATAAGGCTCTTTCTTCTGTTATTTTTTTTTAAATCAAAGCTCCTGTATTAAACCTTCCAATTTATTTAAGAAACTCTGTTAATTACAAATAGACTTACATAAAATGCTAGATATTTTTTACTATACTATTTCCTTTTTTTCTACCAAGTTTTCCCTCCAGTTTTTTCTGCGTCTTGGCTGGTCAACTCAATTCAGTTTTCAAAAATAACCCAAAAACAATCTATCCCTCTTCAATAACAATGAAGTTGGCACTATTTTTTAGGCTCAGAAGCACCATTCATATCTAATATGTTTAATCACTAACAAAAAAAAAATGAATGCCAGGCTGGCCCATTCCATTTCTGTCATACGAAATTTACAGTGCTTTGAAGTGCTGCAGCCATAGACAGAAAAAGAATGTTTGCAAAGTGTACTAGTGAAGCGAGAAGAATTTGTAAAACTCCAAAAAACATAATGATGAGAGGACTAATGGAAAGTGCTTCAGAGAGATAGACAGATATTATTTCCCAGGCACATATGCCCATCACACTATGTTCTGATCAATTCCATCACTAGTTTTGTCATTTACATTTAAATAAGTCTGATGCTAAGGACTAATTCTGGCCTCTCATCTTCTACGGACTTCAGTGGGACTCCCCAGTAGATCAGGATCGGGTGCAATAAGCAAAGTTGTTGTTTTTGAGAACTCTACATTTCCAGTGGCTTCCAATCTTCTGATCAAGAATGTATGTTTGATCATTGTAATGCCTACGGTCTTGTTTCAATATTTCCTAACTAAGCAGATTAAAATGAAATAAACTCATTTTAAAACTCATGAGTTTAGTCTTCCTGCCTGATAGAATTTAAATGAAATGTTTTTGCTCTTTCAAAAATATCCTAGACATGAAGTTTATAAATAGTGCATTTTCTGTTTCCTGAGGAACTGTTCAAATTGAAAGCTAATGTAACTTCAGTCTGCAGTTGAAGTTTACAGCATACATCTCCAAAAAATTGTCATCTTTATGAGAAAAAAATAAAAAACTTATCAGAAGCACACACGACCGTAATATTTTCCAGGCGCACACTCCCATCACTTGCATGTTCTCCTCAATTCCCATGCCTTGAGTATTAATATTCACACATTTAGGAGGAGCTTTTTTTTTTATTGCTCATCTCACAGAACTTCCACTACCATTAATATGAGATGGTGGCAAGAATGTCTAGAATAGTTGAAAGAGAATTTCAGGACAGTAGAAACTAGGGCTGTGAGAAGCTTCGGCCACAGATTCAATTTGGCAGAGATTCGGCACAATTTGTTGGCCAAATCTCCGAATCCAAATGGAATCAGGAGACCCTCTAATCTCTCCGAATCAAATAGGAACCCTCTGAATTGATTCTGAAAGATCCAATGATTCAGACATAGACATAGCTTTAAATGTTTTTCTACATACCTCAAGGTGTCAGGCAGCTCTTGAATGCTGAAATGGTGAGGTGGGTGGAGCATCCCACAGGAGTGCAGGGGGGGAGGGGGAGTCCCCAGCAGACCCAGAAGTGGACCAGAAGCACTTCTGGGTCTGCCAGGGAGCGCACAGAGCCCCCCCCCCCACGCTCCCCTGGCTCAGCAACTGGTGTCTCCTTGGTGTGGGGGGGCACCTGGGGTCCCCCCGCAGCCAATCACTGAGCCAGGGGGAGTGCAGAGGGGCCCCCCAGCATGCTCAGCAGTGGACCCAGAAGTGGACCGGGGTCCCTCCCCGCACTCCTGTGGGAAGCTCCATCCACTGCAACATTCACAAGCCGCACCTGGGACCTCGACGTATGTAGAAAAAACATTTAAAGCTGTGTCTATGGCTGAATTCCTAATTCTCTGAATCAGCATCAAATCTTCAATTTCGGGTTCAATCTAATTGAATAGGGACAGTGATCTGAATCAATTAATCAAATCACTGTCCCCAATTCGGGCTCAATCCAAACCGAATATGGCCCATTTCGCACACCCCTACTAGAAACAACTTAGCCTACACCAAACTGAGTTAGAAATAAAAATAAAGTAAGAACAGTAAAAAAATTGTGAATTATCTTCTGATAGTTTTGATGTTTCCAAAACATGACACTTCATAAATAATTCAAATACTTAAAACAAATGAAGATTAATTCTATAGAACTCAAACAAGTTGCAAAAAGGCGAAAGCAGACGTAGATCTATTTTTCCAATACTGGTACTGAATAGCAAGTTTGGGGGCACATTACTATAGAATTCTCTTAATGCAATTCAAATGGAATTTTGTACAACAGAAGATGCAGTAGGTAGCTCTGTTGAATTCTGCTGACACACAAAACAAGTAAGGTAGATTATAGTTGCATTTTTTCCCATTAGTAAAATGAGTTGGTTAGTCATGTAAGTAGTGTTAAATAATTTCTGGTGGTGCTATTGTTACTTATTGTTTCTGTTGCAAAAATTGGTTAATATAATAACCCAATTACATTAACCAAACTTATCCTACATTTTAGTCATTATATATATAAAAACCCTACAATTCGTATTCAAGTTTTTGCATATATTGCTCCAATAGTTTCCCCCTTTCTCTTTCATACATACACACACACACACAACTTAATTGTGTGTATACACATGGGAAAGACGTCAAAATACCACTTGCTGACAGCACTCCATATGTTAAATCAATCAAGATGTTATTAACCTTCTAATTCAATGACCATTTAATGAAAGGAATTAGTTCAAAAGCAAGTCAGGCTGATTTCACCTACCATGCTAAGTCTAGTAAGAAAACCAAAGGTGAGCATAGTGTATAGATGATGCACTTCACCAGCTGAATCAAGAAACCAGATGTTCATGCAGTATTATTAGCAGCTTCTCTGGCTCGTAAAGATTTTGTCCAAGTAATAATCCACATTTGTTCATTTGCTTGTCGTTTCAGATAAAGGAGTGTGCTACAATGCAGGCAACTAGGAATAGTGAAGTGAAGAAAATGCATAGGTCTGACCATAAATCAATGCCACTATGTGACAGAAACATTTTCAGTGTAAATGAAGTGATTGGAACTATGCAATTCATCTACCTTCCTTCTGCATATAGCAGAAGGATACCAATCAGAAGACAATCTCAACCAGAGCGCTTATCTCTGATGGATATGAATGTCCTTTTAACCCCAAGACATTTTGTATTTTTAAGGAGGAAAAATGGAATGCCAGTTAAAATTTTATATTGTAGGTCTTATTCATTTTATCAATATACAAATCACTGATTTGTCACCTACTGCAGAATCACTACTGGTACATGCAGAACAGCAAAATATCAGATAGGACATTGTGTACAAGAGTAATAAGAGCCTAACTTCAATAAGTTTGATAGAGCTCCTCATGAATGTCAGCTGCCTGAAACAGCCAGACATTGCAGTTGTCTCCCAAGTTTTATGGTTCAAGTACAACATGCTAAGTATCATCCGTATGAAGAAAGCAGTGTATCTTTTACCATATTTTTACTAATTGGCTGCTCTGAACTTTTTAGCCATTGGTGCATAGATCGTAAAACCACTCACCACCATACTATAAATAAAAATCGAAGAAAATGAAATAAATATAACACCAGATATTTGGCTATACCAAGTTTCTATTCTTCTCACAGAAAAAGAAAGGAATACTATATTATCAATGAACTATTACCATACATTTTTTTCTCTAATGATAACCAAGCCACAGCAGGTAGCAATAGTCTTCAAGGGACCACCTGCCAGCACAGAGCAACTATAGCGCAAGCACACTATGGCAGTGCTTCTCAAACTATCTGATGTGGCGGACTGGCAATTTTTTTTCCAGTGGGCCAGGGACCAGTGCCCGGTTCAGCCAGTGGCAGCAACTGTGTGCAACAGCGCTACACAAATGCGTGACCGGCTGTTTCTTTCTCTTTCCTCACCTCGCACGACGTGACGTCACCTGGAGTGTTGAAACGTACGAACTGTGGTGCTATGACATATCAATGTTATGCTTCTGAAAATATATTTCTTTCTTTCCTGGAAACTCGCCGCGGACCGGCAAATATATTTCTTTCTTTCCTGGCAAATCACTGCAGACTGGCGACTGGTGGCTCACGGACTGGCACCGGTCCGCAGACCACCACTTTGAGAAGCACTGCACTTCTCCACACCCTACTATTGTGCTAGGGACTAAGGCAGAGCTATGCCAGAGCAGAGAATCTGCAATAAAAGAAAGCTCCCTTTGTACTACCAGAGCAGCACAAAGGGAATGGACTGGACAGAGAATCTAAACCACAGGTTTGCACGTGCATTCGATATACATCACAAACTATTTGGAGCAAACTACAGATTTACAAGAAGTTACTGTTAACATTGTATTTCTTCAGAAGTTGGAATGGTCACCTACATTCTTCTCTTCTGATGGACACTGTATCTTTTTAAAAAAGACTTTGCAAATGTAAGGCTTTTTTTTGCTCTTTGCTAAGAATTTGCTAATTTAAGACTTTTTACTATTATATGGTTAAGCATTTTCTGAGAACTGCAGGAAGATCAGAGGAGATTCATCCTTCAGCTGTTGGAAGATACCTACTTTAGCATCATCACTATCAGTTTATCAGAAAAATGGGATATATTAATTTACTTATCAAAATAGCAGAATTAATATAATACTTTAAATGTAAGTATTGTATGGCACACTAAGTTATAAGTAGCTATCAACACTGAGAACTACTCTTAAGTTATACATGTTCAAACAAAGATCAAAGGAAAACAAAGGAAAAAATAATTATTTCCATGTAGTTAATCTTTGTAACCAATGTACTCTATATATCTACCTCTAGCTATTTAAGCATTTTATACCTTGAAATCAGTAGATGCTTAGAAACATTGGATGTTAAAAAGCTCCTTTCACTGAGACCATCAGGTGTACAAATTTGAGGTTACCTTTATCAGTTAGTATTTAGTATTACTTGTAATTCCCGGTTACTTTGTCTTCATCACAAAGAGGCAGGGTTTGAGGGACTGGCTACCAGCCTGATGAATTAAACCAGTTCATGTGGACTTATTTATCAAGTGGTGACTGTTACTTACAAATATCAGCACTAACAATGACTACAGGGAAGGACAGCTCACTAAGTACTGAGGGTAAGGGAAAAGAAACAGGACTGTTTAGGACAAGTGTATTCATATTTCTATAAAACATGATTTGAGTTATATAAGAACATAAAATAAACCCAAAATGGACGAAGGAATATACTAGAAGGAAAGCAAATGAGAGAAGCAGCTTTTGTAAGTACAGCTGTATTTATATTCTATATATAATAAATATATCAAGTCATAAAAGATGTTCAACTTCTTCAAGTTTCCACTTCGCAGTTATCAATGGAGCAAAATACAAACAGTCAAAAAGCCTGAGGCTGAATGGATTCAATCTTCACAGGTTAATCTTAACTGCACAGATTGAACTGATAAGCAAGTGAACAGGCTCTCACTTTTGATTCCAGAAATACAGCAATATGTGTGCAATGATTCAGGCCAGAAACCAGGGGGCACTAGAGCATGTCTCCCTGCTTGGCTGGAGCAGACAACTTGGACCAAGGCTAAGCCTGCCCACTCTGTAAAGGAGGTGGAGGGGAGAGAGCTGTGGGGGACATGCAAAGCATCCTTGGATGCTGAGGGACTGAGTTAAACTTGAACCTGGAGGGGATCTGGGACAGAAGCTGAATACATTTGTTTACCTTAAACCAGTTAAGTCTGATACTACGTCCACCCAAGTTGATTTTAAACTGGTTTCAGTCATTTTGAAAACTGGTTTACATACAATAAACTTCTGTTGTTACAGATTTGAACCAATTTCTGATCATTTATATCAATTTGTGTGCAATTTCTGTCCCTAGCCTGAGTCAAACCAGTAAGAGGACACTTTTCTTTTTTCCCACTGATCTAACTAACTATTATACTCATTTAATGCTACTAAACAACATTTATCAACACTAAGGGAGATCTATTCTATAGATATCACCACAAAACCAAGGAATTTTCAATACAGGTATTGTAAAAGAAAATTTAGAAGGGAAAAAGAATATTTTAGAAAAAAAATAATCAGTTGATTCTAATTTGGAGTGCGTGGGTGAGCAGAGATAGCCATGTTTAGACAAGTGAGGCATAAAGCAGGGTAGATTTACACCTTATACCTAAACTAAAAATCAGAGATGCATAGCATAAGCTTCCATAAGCAGCAGGCTTACTTTCAGACAGCAACTAATGAAGTAGCCCACTTCTGACAAAAACTTATACTATGCATTTCTGTTATAGTTAATCTATAAGATACAAATCTATCCTATCTTCTACAGAAGGGGCAGCTTCAGGGTCATACTATTGTGGCCAGCATGGTATGTTTCACTAAAGTAGAAATGTTCTAATATGCAGCCCTTTGCACAGAAATGATGCAAATATACCATATCAACTCAGTCACTTCTTGCACGTGTGTAAGCAAATTACTTTTTTTTTTTTAAACATGAAATAAAGGAAAGCTAGGCAACACCTGCTGAGCTACATAAAATGGGGAAAACAGATATCTTTAAAAAAACCCTAAATTTCAGTAAACTTAGGAGGAGAACTGAGCCATTTAAATAGTCAAGATAACTATCCAGACAGAATTCCCAGGAGAGTGGGGAAAGGGGAGAGAAAGGACAAAAATATGATGATTTGAGAGACCTGTGAACCCCAGGTACATTCTCACAGAGGTTCTGTTGTGCTGTATTATTTCTCCTTCTCTCAGTCTTAATAGTAAGCTTATGCAGATAAGTTCTGCTTATGTTTTAGCCTGATCATCCTCCCAAATGTCCATGCTCCCAAATCACCTTCCGCTGAAAGGGTAGGAGATGAGGTACCAGGGGGCAGGTGTTCATACCATACAAAATACTAATAAACTCAGTATCTACTTATGAAGTTTCCTTATGGGTTGGGCTGGGTTAGGTTGATTTAATAAAAGGATTTATCAGAAGGAAGAGCCTGTCCCTCATATTTTCCTAAAAAGGAGCTTTGGAATGAAAAGAGGAAGAGCCATGGAATAAGGCATGTCTAATTTAAAAAACCCCTGAGAAACTGGTATAGAAGAGAAAGCATTATTTCAATGTTTAAAAGGCAGTATTATAGATCCTAAAACCTCATACACATATGCAACTCTTATTTTCATTAATGGATAAACATGTAGTGATGAGACTATTCTCACAAATTGTTGAAAAAGTAGAGGTTAAAATGTGATATTTCAGTATTAATTCAGTATACATTTTTGAGTTTTAACCAGTTTTTATTTCCTTAAGCCAAAAGAAATAGAACAAACCATTCGCATATTGCAAAAACTGTATAAATTATTCCACAGACCTAAACTGACATCAGCTCTTGTATGCTGTTGCTTAAATGCAGTATCTGATTACCAAATACTTCTGAATATGTACAGTAACAACACTGTAAATAGAACCAATGATTCTTCATTTCTGATTTAGTTAGTCTACAAGGTGCAAATCTTCCCTGCCCTCTATAAAAGTGCAGTTTTTCAAAGTCATATTTGACTGTTTTTAAAACATCAAATGAAATTAATCCAATATACACATTCAAAATTTCATTTTTGTACTCTAACTAAAATGCATAAGAGAAGAAGTCAGAAGCAAAAAATAATTTATACCTGTGCTTTTCAACCTTTTTTCATTGGCAGATGCCCAAAATATTTTGAGTGGGAATATAGAGCCCTTTGAATTGTAACTGTGGATATTCACATACTTTTTATTGATCATCCGAGTTTTCAGTTTCCCACAGGAAAACAGAAAAACCCAGATTTCCCTCTTTACCCAAGGAAAAAGTGTATTTCTCATTTTAAGGAGAAATCCGCGAATTTTGTACTTTTGCAAGAGCTCTCTGTAGGCTGACAGAGTTCCAGCCTGCAAAGGGCTGGGGGGGGAGCAGGGGGAGGGTGGTCAGCAGGCAGCCTGGAGAGCAGCTCCTGCAGACAAGTCAGGAAGGGTGGGGATTGAGGCCTCCATAGGGAGACAGGGAGTTAGGCAGGGCTGGGACTGCTGCCCAGCTGGGCGGTACATAGGGCTTGGGGCCTAGGGCTGTAATGCATGGCTGCAGGACTCTGGCAAGGAGTGGGATGGGGCCATGGGAGACTTGTTTGGGGGGGGTGCTCCCCACCACTGTGCACACTCATGGGGGGGACAGGAGAAACTAGTGCCCCCCAGATGTGTTTGTGGGGCACAGGCAGGGACAGGCACAGGCCGCCCACTGTGGGCTTGGGCTCCCTGCCCTGCTGCACTCCCCCCAGGGCCTCTGCAGCCCAGTGGGTGCAACCTGGCACTGCATGGAACAGAGGGGCTGCGTGGGGAAGCTTCTTGATGCTGCAAGCTCCGCTTTGCCCTGCCCTGTCAAGGCATCCCTGCCCACATGGCAGCAGTGAACCGCACAACCTCACACCACTGCCCCTCCTGAACCTGTGGGGGCAAGGCACAGAGCTTGCAGTTGGAAGAGCTTCCCTGTATGTCCCTGCAGGTAGGGAGTCTGAGCTCACAATGGGTAGCCCACCCCATGCACAGATTTAGGAATAAAGGTCCCCTCTGCCCACCCCACCCAGGAGTATGCACAGTGCTGGGGAACTGGCCCCACCCCACCCATGCCCACAGCAGCCAGACAGCAGGGTGAGTGGAGGGAGGTTGGACTCTGCACTCTGCTCCACTGCAGCAGCTGCTGCCGTCTCCTACAGAGGTCTGGGTCCCTGGTCCCACAGCCCTGGCAGTTGGAGGTCCCCTCTGGCAGGGTTGGATAGGACAGTGGACAAGAGGCACACCAGCAGGGCTGGGAAGGGTGCTGAGTGAGGGGCACCGGCAGGGTCAGAGGGCTGTGGGTGGGGTGTAAGGGGCACCGGTAGGCCCAAGGGGCTGCACGTAGGAAGTGAGGGGCACCAGCAAGGCTGGGGGGCTGTGGGTTCAGAGTGAGGGACCTCGACCTGCATCCTGGTGAGCTAAGGGGGAAGGTGGAACTCCAGCTTTCCCTGATAAAAACCCCAAATTAAAAATACCACAAATTTATAGGTATTTACAATTTATTTTATTATAGTGATTGAGACACTGGTAGACTTCCAAACGGCTTTAAAATTGCAAATATATCAAGAAAACATTGTATTCAACTGATACCTATATGTATAGTGGCTTTTCATTTTTAAATCATAGATTTGGGGGTTTTATCAGAGAATTTGCAATTTTTTTTTCAGGGAAAACCAGGATCCCTGTTGATCATAGTTATCTTTCGTGAGCTCCTTGCTCACAGACCAGGTTGAAAACCACTGGTTTATACCTTGCTTGATTCAACCTCCCACATAGCAAAGGTAACTTAAACAGCCAAATACTTTTTGCAATAGTTACAAAAAAACCCGAAAACTTGATTTCCAAGAAATTTTAAAATACAATAACCAAAACGTTCCAGGTTTGGAACACACCAACTTAAACAGGAAAGAACTATGTACATATAAATTATAGGTAATGAATGTTACGCAGCATGTTTAAAGAGTAATTTAAAATTCAGGCATCTGAACAGCTATTATAGCCATATTTCTATTTTATTACCTTGTAATAATATGCAATGTGGCATTTTAAAATGGCACCTACAATAACTACATTTACTGAATTGCTTTTGTTTACTAGTTTCTAGCTATACTTTGTACTGGAAAAACGATATGTTGGCAGTGGCAGTGCGTCAAACTACTTTTTCAGTCTGTGAAGTTTTGTTTTTATATTATGAGGTGTATAACAGGAATTTCAGCCAAACTAATGAACCTTCATTGTGTGAACACTTTTGAGCCAGTGTCAGACTTATGTAAACAATGGTTCTGTACAGAAAATTAACCAATGTATTGGTAAGGATAAAATTACTTTGTTTTACTCCTAAATAAAAATAGATATAATTATGCAAGCCTAAGCTTATATAATAAAGTAAAATACCAAATATACAAATTTTATGTACTGCAGGAAAATCTTAAGGGCCACATTCTGCTCACCTTCTTCCTAGCTGTTCATTAAACTCTGGCCATCACTATAAAGACAAGCAGTTCCCGCTGAGCTGAAATAGTTTATTTGATAGAACATTTCAGCACTAGTATAAATATGCCAATTCTTTTTTGTACCATCTCGAAAAGCATAGTTTAGAATAACTGTATGAGTAAGAGAACAGGATTTAGCCAAATGGGTAAATTCTCCCTCTCAAAAAGCACTAATCCCATTACCCCTTGCTTGTGTGGTTAATCCTTTTTCATCAGTTGGTTTCAATACTACACATTGTAGTATTACAGAAACAGGCCTCAAGGTTATAACTAAAGTCACTTAATAGCTTCCTAATATTTTCAAAGTCCTCTATGAGCATTAACCTTTAAATTGTACTCTGATTCAGGAAATAGTATGACATAACATATGTATTTCAAACTTTTGTTTCTATTGTCGTTGCCCTGAAACCTTGTTTTGTTTTATGAACTAGTCACACATCACAACAGGCAAAAATCAGTATATTATTTTAGAGCCTTTTTTTTGCTGTTATACTGCAGGTCTAATTATTTAAAAACCATACTCACTTAATATGTATACATAATTGAAAGCTAAGCAAGTGGTGATGAACATAATATAGTTGTTTTCAATTCAAGAAACCCTAATGATTGCTTATATGGCAGAGTACCTTTACACTAAATCAAGCAGATTTATTATTTAACTAGCATATTAATTTAATCAGATAGAATATCAGAAAGTAATGTGATATTTTAATAGCCAGTTGAATCAGTAATCAGTATCTACTAAAGTAAATGCATTAAGAGGAACACACGTTCATGTTATCTTTTATGCAATGTACTTAGCAGCTGCAACAAAGCTAGATTAGTGTAATGTTATGGAATACAGATACTTTATCTAGCTGAAGGTAACACTGCATCACTAGATAAATATAGTTATTTACTTGCCTCCAACTATAAGGCCAATGTTAATTTTTTAATGCCTCAAAGCATATTGTTATGAGGATGGATGTATTAAACCTTGTTAAAGCTAGTGGCCATGATAGGCTTTTTTTCACAAGTCAACCTTTTTAAGCAAGATCACTGAAACACTACACATCATTGACCAAAATAAAGGCCACTTGCAAAGCTGGTTAGAAGTAGAGCTGTGGTAAGACAAGCTTCTCTGGAGGCCACATGCTGTATATGAGCTGGTACAGATTCCCCCCTTCTTGGACTCCCCTACCTACAAATAGAAAACATTAGGGGGCACTGACAGATGTGAAACCCTCCTAAAATAGCACTGATTCAATCAGCTATTAGATAAAAGCACCAAAAAGCCCTGCTGAAGCACGCGATCTATACAGACATTGGGTGAGCCGGGTCAAATTAGCACAATGCCTCTTTTGGACATGTGCTGCACTTGGTGCAGGGGCACACTAAGCTGAAAGTCGAGCACTGTTTGTTTGTTTTTTTCATTTCTAGGAAGCTAAGGAGACAACAAAAAAAGCACTGATAATGTTGCTGTCACAGGCCTGATAAAGCTCCCTCAAATGGACACACAGACTGCTGTATATGGCTACTGGGAATGCAAACTCTTAAATTTCTCCTGATCTCAGTAAGTTGCAGTATCAGTATGTTTGCTTCACTAGTTCTTTTTTGGAACACTTCCTGGCTACAGGCTGTTTTTCAGTCCTTCACAAAAGTGAGACTTCATGGCTCAGCACCCCCAAGTCCCTGGAACTGGAAGACTTTTAGGATGGAAACAGACAACTGCTTTTCATCACCTTTGTGAGGCCATAACATTTTTTATGACGGCACACAGCTAAAGTAAATAGATGTACATACCCCTTCCCACACCACAAATTTGTGGCCATGACAAAAAGTAGTAATAATCTACGTTGCTGTATTGCGGTGGTGGCTATTTGCTTTATACTGGAAGAAGGCAGGCAGCCCCAAGATGCCCACACCCTCCAGCTGCCCCAGGTAGGTGACCCTGGGGCTTGAGGAGCCTAGTTCCGTGTACCCTTGGAATCCCTGTGTAAGATGAGGCCCGTCAAGTACTGGGAGCACCTGTCCAGCTTTCTCCGCTTCCAAAGATGTATCTTGGAGACTGCCAGGGTATGTGTCCCTGGAAGCAGGGAGCACATCACCTGTTGTCTCAGTGGACAAGACAACAAGTAATGAGTTTCACCCTATGAAGCAGATCAGCTGTGCCAGGATGTGACACATCCTGGCACAGGTGATGCACTTCATTTGGCAATATCTATTTTTAGCCTTAGATTCCACAGTAGCTTAATTATACCCTTTCCTCAAGCTCCTACCTAGAAAGCACACAATTTGTAGTTTAGCAGTGTAACATGGGGTGGGCAAGCAAGGTATGGGCCCCAGAAGGTTGGGTACCCTTCCTTCCCACACTCCATTTCCATTGACGGCTGCAGAAAGCAGCTGGTATAGGTATTTACATCATGGAGCACAAGGTGTTCTTATAATCATAGTTTTGTAAAGTGGTATAAAGCAAACTATTCCCGGAAGAAGAACTTACCTTTATTTTTTGCCACCTACAATTCCCAGAACACCTTGCAATCCATGACACAGGCTGCCCAGCTGTGGCACACTGCTTCATCTGGAAGCCAGAACACATGGGCCAGAGCAAAGAGGGTGCGAGAGGAAGGGAAGGGGTGAGAAGACTACTGTGGGTGCATTCTTCAAATGTAGGCAGACAAGACTCCTTGGGTAAATCCAATATTTTTTATTAGACTAACTCAAATAGCTGGAAAAATTCTTCTTTGCAAGCTTACAGGTACAAACATGAAAGCTTGCAAAGAAGAATTTTTCCAACAATTTTAGCTGGTCTAATAAAATATATCAGATTTACCCAAAGCACCGTGTCTACCTGTCTTTAGACCAACACTGCTACAACCATCACCCCGTCTTCAGATATAACACCTGTCTTGCAGTTTACTTTGCCAGGGACATGCAGCAACAGAAACAAAGTAGACACAGCTGTAGCAGAAAGGTTCAAAAAACAAAAATCTCTCTAGTTAGAACAAGACAAAACAACTAACATATTTTCCTGCCTGTTTCCTAACCTTTCTGAAACATTCTTTGGGTTTAATTAATAGGTCAGCCTATTAATATGTCCTGGATCTCCTAGATTTCCTCTGTGTGATAGAGTCTCTTTTTCCTCTGCTGTTATTTTTCCCCCTCTTATCACAAGCTTGTCACAAAGTTTGCAGACAGATCCTTTCTATGAATATAGTCTTCTGTTGTTTCCTGCCAAGCTTCCTGTGACAGTCCCACTCCTTTGTCAGGTGACTCCCTGACCAGAAGATTAAACTCCCCTACCCACTGAATATGACTTATTGTCTTGTCTCCTTTAGGTCAAACTTTGAAATAAATCATCTATCATGGCCTGAACACTCTCTTTATCTAAGGGAGTATCATTTGAATGGATGATGAAAATTTAGCAATCTTTTAGTAATAACCCTAAGTCAGGTAAAAGAAATTCTCCCATCCTATGAATTTTATTTAAGAACAGAGAGGATAATCATATTCCACATTAAAAAGGGAATATGCAGCCTGCTACAGATGCACCGAGTAAGCCTAATATTAAACATTTCAAAAGGTATGCATAGTTGTACAAATTGTCATGATCATTCTGAGAGAGATCAGAGAACACCTTTTTGGAGCAGAATTCTAGCTCCAAAGAGAGTTTGAATTATGAGAAAGAAAACCATATCCAGTTTCAATCCTGTTTCTTCCAGGGAAACAGGACTTCATATTCTTTATAAACAAATAAAACTGCATCAAAGAAATCGAGTCATCCATTTCCCTGAATAGAAACCATCCTTGAATGCTGGTCAGCTGCCAAGGTCTAATGGAATTATATAATGTATCTGAGAAATTAAAAGCTTCTAACTTGAAATAGTTACTTGTGTTATTTTAGTCAAGTAATTAAAAAAAATCTAAATACAGTATGAATCTCCTATCAGTTGCAACTACAATTGAAGCACAAATCTCTTCAGCTTTTTTGATCGACATCTAGAAATTGTAGTTCCTTTCCCTTTTTCTTTGTATAATGTGTGTAATTAAATGAATTTACTTTCATTTCACTGAAAAATAATTTTAAAAAACTTACTTCAAATAGCATGCACTGATTCGGGTTTGTTTCAGGGGTTAAAAACTAGTCTTTTTATGTAAATAACACTGTCATCTGAAATAACTGTGACCTGATACCAAACACCAGTAATGTCAATAAGAAATAAATACAATGGTATTGAAATACAACAGGCTACTTCAAATCATCTGCAGCAGGAAGCTCTGATCTGACAAGATACAACATCATATAGATAAAATACACTAATCACAAGTTTTCTTGCAAGGAAGAGTATGAAAATCATTATGTAAATGGCATGAAACATTAAAGTCAGTGGGGATTCTGCACAAGGAAACATATGTAGGATCACAAATTTAAATAAGATGTTTTGGGTGCATAAGAACCTTAATTGCCTTCTATTTCAGAATTCATTTACAGCATGTAAAACTGAGTCAACAGGAGATTCACCAGTGCAAATTAGCAGTAAGCAAGATTGGAATGTAGCCATCTTTATGCACGTCGCTAAGAATCTTTGAACCAAACCACTATCTGCAAATATATTGCGAGTGCTAAGACATACATTAGCACAGAATTAGGTACAAGTCTCATAGACCTAAACTTTCTGGTTAGTTGCTTATTTTGGTACAATTCCATCTTTCCAACCTCTGACCTCATCATTGCATAAAATTATATCAATTTCCTTTCAGTTACACAGAACAGAAGTTATTCATTTAAGGGTCAATCAGCTATTCATTGGAAGTAAATGTCACCAAAACTCTTAACACTACCCTATCCCATCAGAGAAATAATTTGGCACATGTATTGACAGTGTACATACTTCAAAAGATCCCACTTGCAAATTTAAATGGCTACAGTCTGCCTTGAGTGACATAAGAAAAGGTAAAATGGAATGTGATGGCTTGTAAGGAATGTTTGTAAGAGTACAGAATATTTGGTCCCATGAGAGCCACTTCCTCCTAATCTTCCTAATCTGCTTTTAAGAATCTGCAAACATATGGGTAGCTGGATAATTGACACTCTTCTACAGTACACAAAAGGATTTTCAATAGAATTCTGCAAAGCGCAGGAGTATTCTTGTTTCTTAAAGAATTCTGCAAATAATTTTTTAGACTAAAAAACCCTACCAAACTACCAAAAACAACGTAAATTTCAACTTTAACTAATGTTAAAAATGAGAAAAAAAATATCTGATACTCTAGCAGTTGTTGCACTTTTCATTAACTCAACATGGACTGTGAAAGTATTGCTAAATGATCAAATCAATTTTGAAGAAGTTATCTTTTTAAGCCAAGTTATTTTTTCTTAATAACAAATTCTAGTAATGATATAAAAGATTGTAGACAAGATGAAGGAATAGGAAGACTATTTTTGAGTGCAGTTATTATGTGAATAGATTTTCAACTTAACTAGCTTTCTGTATACATTTGAAAAGAGTCAGGTAAAAATGCCACTTTAGAGAACTGCAGCCTTTATTGGTATAGGTATTGTCCTACCTGCATTCTTTGTCCTTTCAAATTCAGTTACTTTCTCCTTGCACCTGACAGTTTATACACAAGACTAGTAATTGTGTTCTTTAACAATTACTAGTCTTGTCCTTGGATAAGGTTCTACTAAATCTAAGTGCTAAATAAATTGCCTTGAGTTGTTTGAGGAATACAATGATTTTTTTTTCTTAGGAGCATAGTTCTTGGATTTATCTCTGTTGTCTGCATGCAGGTCATCTGAACAGGCCAACATGTGATCTGGTATTTCTTTGTAATAGGGGTTTGAGAAAAAAAAAAAATAATTCTCCCCTTTGTTAGTGTTAAGTGGGTAAACTTTCCCTAACAATTGTTTTTGCCCGAGTCAACAACTGTTGAAGAATTTGACTATTTTATTAAAGGGAAAGCAAGCTTCTGTCCTGGGTGAGAAGATAATTTTGCAAGTATGAACTGAAGAACCAAACCATAATCCAATACACTGTCTTCTTGAGTTAAAAGAAACATTCAGTCTCTATTGCACATGGGGGCAGAATAAAAACAAGTATGGCTTTTATTTTTTCCACTGCTGTTTTTCAAAAGTACTTAGCAACCTGTCAATAATCATGTCAATTTTACACTACTGTTGCTGGGTGTTAACAATATGTTACTGGAGTGATTCAAAAAAGACAGACAAACCAAAAATACATCCTAGAGAAAATAATCAGATATCTGCTTAATCACAGTTAGAAGCAGCAGGATAGCTGTAAGAGAAATGGAATAGCTGAAGTCTGCCATTCATCCTTATAAGAGCCAGAAAACTTTAAACGGGTTCTACCAACAAGCAGCTGGAAGAAAAAGTGAGGCTTCCCATCTAAGATCTTTAATAACATCAAGAGATTTAGGGGCTGATATACAGAGCGAGCATCCCAAGTGCGACTGAAAAGGCTTCTCAGAGATTAGCCCTTCATTCCCTTGGTGTGGCCCACATTTCATTTTTCACCAATTCTTGCTTGCTTCCCCAGTCCTTCAACTGGTGAGACATTTTTTTATTTTTATTTATGATAACTGAAGACAACCATTTTTCTGATAATAAAATAATCATCTTACTGCTCCTGGTAATACTTTGCTAATGCCCAGCAACTGTAGCCTAAAATTGACACAGTTATTGACAGCTGGAGATCTGCTTCAATGCTAGCAATTTTCTTAGGCTTAGGAATCCTTCTGCATCTTCAAAGTATTATTAGTCTTGATACTCTCTTACTGTTGCACTGTAATACATTGAAGACATTAATTAAATCTTTGTCCACTTTGAATCCATGCTGTTCTGTATGAAATTTAACACTTCCATTTTTTGCTTCCTCTACTAAATAAAACAAGTTTGACGTTATTAGGATGTACAGGCTGTAGCTGTGTTGGTCTAAGGACATAAGCAGACAAGGTTCTTCGGGTAATTCCAATATCTTTTATTAGGCCAACTGAAATAGTTAGAAAAATTCTTCTTTGCAAGCTTTTGGGTACAAAAACCCTTCGTCAGGCTGAGAAAGCACCTGCAGTTGGTCTGGATGGAATAACAAAGAAGCCAGAGGCTGGTATACATACGAGAAAGTCAGTCAGTGAAAATGTAAACTGAGGTAGTCAGTCAACGGGTGAGATACAGGTTGGGGGGGGGTGGAATAAAATGGGAATGAATGTACCTAGTAAATAGTAAAGAGGTTTTTCTGGGGAGTCAGATGTCAGACAGGTTATGATGAGTCATAAATCCAATGACTATACTCTATGTTTTTTGTACCCAGTAGGTTGATAAAGTGAAGTTCATAGGCTCATCTATGAAAGGTGTTTTGTAAATTCCCCGAGGATTAGAACTGAGATTGGAGAGAACGGTTGTCTCGTGAGAAATGTGCCCCCACAGGTAATTGGTTGTTGTCTTTGATAAATTTTCAGTGCGTGTTCATTCTGGTATGCAGGTGTTGTTTGGTTTCTCCTACATATTTTCCATCAGGACATTTGGTGCACTAGATGAGATATATTACATTTCTGGAGGTGAAGGTCCAGATCCAGGAATGTTGATGGTTCTATTGTGGGATGTAGTGATTGAGGGGGTGGTGGAGATACCATTACCTCATTAGGATAGTAACCAGGAACAGACTAATATGGAGATCTTAAACTTGCAGACTGTCAGAACTTTTCTGTATGTTTTAGATGCGGCATAAAGTTCAAACAGGAGCAGTGTTTGGAAGGAAGTAATATACGAAATGGGAATACTGGTTTTATTCCATTTGTTTTAGGAATGTTTGGTGGGACACAACCGTATGCGTTTTGTTTCAGTCAGCCATATTTGTATAGAGTCCCTTGGATACTATCAGTATCAGCAGCCAAGACCCTTTTCAAACATTTTAAAATACACTGCTACAGAGTTTACATACTACTTTAAGATGAGGAGCAATGAGGGAATGCTACAAACAAGTGAGGATTTTTTAAAAACCCATATTAAATATATACCCACAATCCCCAACGGACCTCTAGATTGATGAGATTTTTATCTACCATACAACTACTATGCAAGTAGAACTTTCAGCCAAGACTCCAAGAAATGTAACCTTTAAACAAACACCAATCAGCAACTGCTTCAAAGTACCTCCAGGATCTGCAAAGATATAGACAGCTCCTAAGGTACAAAACTGAAAAACAAGTAATTATGTGAGAAATATGTTGATATTTTTCTTTATGTGCTATTGTTTTCTAGGGGCAGTTGTTAGTTAAATATACATTCTGTTACACATTACATGATCTGCCAGACACTGGCATTTATTGTGGTATTATGGGTTAGTGATAGTATCTGTAAAACGTTTATTTCTTCTTGGAAATAGTCTCTCTCTTTTATACGATACACTCACCAACTCAATCAGATGTTTCTCCCCCAGGTTGAATATTTTGAAAGCCTGGAGAAATGCCAGCAAAAGACTGAGATAATTGCTCTGAATACACCTTTAAAAATGTTATTTCTAAGATGATTAAATGTTTATTTGGTTGATTTGGCTGTTTGTTATGACTGAGTGTAGATTTTCTTTTTCTATTGATTTTCCTTCCATCTCCGTTACAGTGTGATCAATCTATTTCATAAACTTCTGAGTATGCTTCTATGTGCAATTAAGAAAGAACTGAAATTCTTATTCAAAGTAATTTTCATTTATGGTTGCTCACACACACACACACACACACAGATGTAATTATTTCTGTTAGCCACAGTACCAAATTTGTGGTAATCACAAATTTGTGAGTAATAATTATTTATTTAATTGTTTTGTCTAATCACCCTTAGACAAAAATAACTTTAAAAAAGGAAGGTTCTACACTAGATTCCTTTGTAAAAGGAAAATTAGCAACAAATCTGGATACACTGTACCTTTTTATTTTAAAAGCAAATTTTGTATTTTTCTGCAATTCAAGATAGAAGTTGTTCCATTCCATCTGTCCGAGTAACATCAGTATAGATACTTAATTTACTTTAATAAATGATGTGCCATATCATTAAAACCAGATGATCAAAAGATATAGCCAGTAGCCATTAATTCCTTCATAATTTCAAAGTCAAAGTCCCAGAAAGTAGCTGTTATTTATAGACTACCATTTTGCTATTTATTTAGAAACCAAAGGATTCCACAAACACATGGAGTCCTGCAGTGCTCCACAAAACATGCAAGATATAACTCAGAAAGAACAACAACAGGTTTCACTTCTTTTTTTTTGTTTTTAATTGCTGGATAATTTTAATAATTATATAATAATATAATAATATTATATAATAATCCCATTATAATAGGGACCTGATCTTTTAAATGCTGGTATGGCCTACAACATCTGTTATAAAAGACTTCAACCTTTCAAGGCTGGGAATTTTGTGGAATGCCGTTCGGAGAGCTCAGTAGAGGACTGTTGTCCCAAATCATTTGACTAATCAAATAAGCAGAGCAGGATATAAAAATGCAGGACTATTTGCTCAATCAAGACACCAGCAATTGGCAGAAAAACAGCTGCCTGAGAGAACAGCAGTAGCAAAGCGTTTGTAGCAGGACTAGTAGAGCTTCCCTGTGGATAAGACATTAGGGGCAGAAACCTCAAAGCAGGAGTAGCAGTAGGTGGTGATAGGGAAAAGCAGTATAACTCCAAAGAGGGGCCAGAAAGGACTTTGAGAGGCTGAACACATGAATAAGAGGCTGAATGTTTTTATTATTATTAATTTATTTTTAATAACAACAGCTATTTTTATTCCAACTATATACATCATACATGAAACTACTACAAGGGCACAGAGAAACGCACAGAAACTGATTAAGGTTCAAGGGCAGTAACCCTATTCCAGTAGCATAACTGGGGAGCAGAGGAAGGGGGTTGATAGAGCAACTGCCCTGGGGATGAGGAGAAAGAGGGGAGGGACAGCTGCTACTGGCAGCCACACATTCACATTTGCAACCATGGCAGCAACTGGGTGTCACTGCTTCTACTTTGCCCCAAGCCCCGAGCCATGTCCCTACACTGCTGTCCTATTCCAAGGGCCACATGCCAGAACAAAGCTTAGAAAGTACATACGAAACAAGGTCCTTATTAAAGCATATGCTTTTTGTGAAATTTTCCTGCATCTAATTTGCTTCTGGTCACGAGGAAAAAGCACACCGTTAGCCAATCCCCAATTCTTCTCGAATCACTTAATAAAAATCATAGAGAAGTAGGACTGGAAGGGACCCTCCATAGGTCACCTAGTTGCCTGGGGCAGGATCATCCTTATCCAAAACATCCTACACAAATCCATAAAATAACCTTTTGGGTTGACAGTACCTTTTACGGACACAACACAAGACATAACAACTTAACCTATCACAGTTAAAGGACCGTGGCAGTCAAAGCCCTGCTTCTGTAAAAGGTTGTTAATATACACTCATAAGATCCTAATGCAGATTATAAATGCCACAGAAAGCCCGCCCAACCCAAACTTTTTTTTAGCTACAATTTGGAATTAATCAGTAGAAAGAGACAGACATTCTCAGCCAGTTTGTGAATGTGGAGGAATAGATACAGGGCCAGTGTGGAAAAATTCAGATGTGGCAACTAGCAATAGAAGCAAAAAATTCAGCACAGAAGATTCCACCTGTGATCCAGTCTGTCAACCTTCACCCAACAGAGGGGCGGGGGGAGAATGTGCATGGTTGCACTCTTTAAATTTTCTCACACACACACACACACACACACCCACACACACACACACACCCCCAGTTAAATATACAATTAAAAGATTTTAACAGGTTTCTCATTTACACACTGCAAGAGAAAATGTATTTCTTTCTCCACAAGATAATTTTATTCCATCCCATATTTTGTAAATATATTGTGTAAGCAACCAAAAAAACCTCAATATTTCTGAAAGCTAAATGTGTTACGTAGAAGGTAGACAAGGTTCCTTGGGTGAATTTGATATCTTTTATTAGACAAACCCAAATAGTTGGAGAATAGTTATTAAACAAGCTTTCGGGTTCAAAAACCCTTCGTCAGGCTAAGGAAGTTTCAGCAGTTGGTGTGTGCTCTTCCTGGATGGAATGAAAAGTAAAGAAGCCAGAGGCTGGGCTGGGAAGTCAGTAAGTAGAAGGTGTTGCATATATGAAATATAAGAATATTACATGGCAATGCTACAGATAGGCTGTGAGATTGCACTGTCTTAAGACTCTATGTGAACTTTTAAACAACTTTTCCATTCAAAAGATACTTTTCAATTTCTCATTTGCTTTTAGACAAAATGTGATCTTCTTGGGAGTGCTTGGTAAAATTCCATTTCTTCATTTTTTAAACATTTGGCCATAAATAAAGGGTTATGTATATCCTTCACTAGTATCTTTTAGAAACACCTTTTTGCCCTGATAAGACAAGACAAGCAAAAAATCTCCTATTAAAGCAGGCCACATACTTCTCCTACAGACTAGCCTATTTGGATAAATGAGGTTTCTTTGAGTACCGTACAGCATAAGCCCGTATAATATGAGACTGCAGTACATTACCATTATGGCACAACAATAGCCGAGTTGTACGTGAGGATCGCTACAGTATTTTTCAGGACAAACTATCTTTGCAAATAAGGGATGGGGTACACCAGGGGCAGGCAAAATATGGCCTGCCAGGCTATTCTATCCAGCCCGCAGGGCACCTAAAAGTTTAGAAGATTAATATTAATCTGCTCCTGGCTGCCCATCAAAGATGACAGAACCCAGGGGAAGCTAGCAGGACTCACCAGCAAGGCCAGCTCAGCCCCACCCCACCCCACCCCTGTCCCCCTGAACCCCGAAGTCTGCCTGCCGTAGGTTTCCCTGCACATGGCCAACTGCTCCAGCACCACGAGGCTGCACTGGTATCCTGGGTCCAGGAGCAGGAGGGCTGAGTGTGTGTGTGCTCGTGTGTGTGTGTGTGTGCACGTGCGTGCGTGCACACAATGAGACAGAGAGACACAGAGTGTGTGTGTTCACAGGGCAAGTCCCACAAGCACACCCCCCCTTGCACTGCCATACACGTAGACCCCCACACCCTCCAGCCACCCTGCCCCCACAAACCTCATACTGACCCACACCCCACATATCCAAACACAGCCACATGCTCCCTCACCCCACACTCCCCCAGACACACCTACACCCTCCACATATACCCACACACCCACAGCCCCCCACAAATCTATACCCCTCCTCACACCCCTCCCCCCAGTATACAAGAGTAAGACTTCATTTTAAGCTATTGTGTTATCACATCTATGTACACTACACAAACATGTCAAATCAGGACAAAAATATTTTTTGAAATCAAATTAATGAATCTTGTGGATGTTCACTTTTTAGAATATAATTTGGTATGTTTCTGGTTCCGAGATGGCAAAACCCCTTGCTGAAAGGAGTATTTCCAGGGGCAAGGGAAGGGACTTCTGGTGGCAAAGGTCAGGGGTTAGGCATGGGACTTCCAGTCCCAAGATGGCAACCAGGGGGTAGGGCACCTATCAAGGGGCTACCCATGTGGCCCTTGACAGCTTGCCAAAACTCGGTAAGCGGCCCTCCACCCAAAATAATTGCCTGCCCCTAAAGTCACTGACAAAGCAAATTGGGTCATTACTTCTCTATAGCACTGTGATTCTCGGCTCCCGAAGTATGTCCTTCTGCCTTGTAGTTTATTCAGAATTTGTGACCCATACTACTTCACAACACTCCCAAGGAGCATTACATCCTGTTACATGGCAGCTCCACTCAAAACCTTACTAAAGTTCTCTGCTCTTTCATTGAGTTTAAGTGGTGCTGGTTTCTACACTTGGAGATGTGCTTCCCCACATATTTGTTTAATTAAGAGTAAGCTTGGTAGGATTCTATTGTTTATTACTAAATTCAATTTCACCTAACACTCACAGACTGATGAAAAAATATTTTCATCAGCAATCATCAAGCTTCCCCACATATTTGTTTAATTAAGAGTAAGCTTGGTAGGATTCTATTGTTTATTACTAAATTCAATTTCACCTAACACTCACAATCATCAAAATCATCAAAATTTATAGAAAGGGGACATAAGGGGTGCCATGCGCACGCATGCACACGCACACAGCGGTCACTGCAGGTGGGGAGTGGGCACGGGCGACTAGTGCCTCCTGAGACTGGGGGGCACAGCTTTTGGGCGGCAACGTCAGCAGCAGGGTGGTGAGTGGCGACCACCCACATAAG
>NW_005841981.1:1058340-1067116 GCF_000455745.1 Alligator sinensis | reverse complement strand
CACATACCATCTTCCCCCCATGCCCCTCCTATCAGTCATCTATGGGGGCAGGGCAGCTGCACCACCCCCACACTTCTCTGGCAGAAGCTTGGGCAGCAGCTGTGAGGGGATTGGTACAGTATAAAAGTAAAACCCTGTTACACATGAAAAAGTTAGAGCATGAAAACTGAAAAGTCAGGCACCAAGAAGTTAGAAAATGTCAGATTTAAAATTGTGTGTGCACCCACAATATTTGACCCTGGCTTATATTTAGTGTATTGTCTATAATTATATGTTCGCACCACTTTCTTCCCCCCAGGATCCACTGCCTCATGTAGTGCAGAGTACAGACTGTACTTAGTTAATAAGCAGCTATTTAAAACTTTATTCTCTCATTGTTCAGTGGCTGGCCCCATGCCTTATTCACCACAAACTATTCAAACCCTGTTGCAAAGGCAGAACTATTAATTTCCTTATGGGTTTTTCAAGAGAAATTGTATTACCTGATGCTTCATAAACATTATTTAATTTCACTTTGTCCCCACCAAGTTGTTCCCAATTTTACAGATGGAGAACCTAGACACAAAGATTAATGTCAAAAGCATCTATTATTTTTGGATGCTCAATTTGAGAGGCCTACACCTGATTGTTCTGGCAGCAGACTGCATGTTATTTGCGCAGCACAGCTCCCAGCAAGTTTAATGACCACTGTAAGCACTTCTGTAAGTCATCCGGTATCCAAATTAGCTGGTCAGAAAATGAGAAACAAATGGACACCTATGCAAAATTTAGTGCGACTGTAGCACCACACAGGGACTTGGCAGCATGGTTCAGAACTAAATCCTGTCTTCTGAGGAAGCGCTCACCTGCTTTAACTATAAAATTACCCTTTCTCTTGCTGCAATTCCATATCTCAACACTCATCTTCTTTCTGCAATGAATGAGGGAAGGATCCTATAGATAAACTTCTTTACTACATAATCACAACTGATCCCCAAACAGACTCATTCTTGGGGGGGGAAGAGAGAATACTCATGTGAACACACAAATAAGGACTACTTTATAATGAATGCTTCTCAATTAGGATGACCCAGGCAACCTTAATGCTGGCATGTCCTAACTTCTCAGTGGTTTTCTGAGGACTTTTCCAACTTAGTGTTCTTTAACAGTGGTTTTCAGTTGTAATTGCCTATGTTTTTTAAAATAAGATGTACTTAAAAAAAAATGGGACAACATACCAGATTCCCACGGTTCTTCAGAAGGACTGGAACTTTTAGATCCGCTATATGCACCTGTGCTTCAACAGTCAAATGACATCTCAGGTTCCACTCCAGCCTCTGGAGAGCTGCTCCCACTTCACCACCCACAATTTTCCTGTCCCAGTCTCTCTTGTCTAGCATCCTCATTGGGTCTCAGGCTCCCCTACCCTATTCACTGCCTGACTTCTTGTCCCAGATCTTCTCAAAAGTATATCATATCTGTTTTCCCTCTCCCCAACATTCATTTAAAGCCCCCTTCTTTCTGTCTATAGTCATGTTTTTTTTCTACTTCCAGCCCACTCAGCCCCAAACTCCTCTTCTCCCCCTCCTCAGAATTGCTTTTGCATTCAAATCAGACGGCTTCTTCCACACTACTTGAGGACTAGTTGAGTGGAATGGAGGACTTCCTCAGAGCCTAGGTGAGATAAGCCCCTGCTCTCGGTTCCAATGGCTGGGCCCACCCTGACACAAAAGTATTGACAAGGGCCATTAAGGAAGATTGTATCTTTACCCCCTTAATCCAAGGAATGGTGCATGTCAGCTGCTCAATAAAGCTGGTATAAGCAGAATCTGGTCAGGAGCTTCAGCATGCTGAGGATAGAATTCTGCAAGACTTTTAGCCATAGTAATAAGTCTCTGTGTAAACTGCAATTTTTCCGAAGACTTGTAACGTAAGCTAATAAGAACAGATGTGCACAAAGATGGCAAATGTCACACATTCACCACATTGTCCTAAGACAGGGAACACAAGGGCACCACAAAGAAAAGTCTTTTAAACAATTTTATACTTGGGCATAGTCTGTATTTCCCTACACTTATTCTGAACTGTTTTGGCCAATGTTTGAAACAGAATTCAGTCCAAGGCAGACACTCACCATAACAAGTATATTCAACAGATTTATATTCCAAACAATTGAAGGTCAGTAAAGTTCTAAGCAAGTAAAAACAGGGTTACCAGGCAAGCAAGCTTAATGGGTGGGGCTGGTGGCACAGCCTATCTGGGCACCAAAACCATAGGTTGCTCCTTATCCTGGGAAACAGCAACTCTGAAAAAAAGACTTGGAGTAATAAGGTGGATAAGGTGACCATGAGATCCTGGTGTTGCTAAAATAGGTAAAGCTAGTCTTAGATGTATGAACACAAAAACATCAGGTTTTTGCAACCATCATGACCACTACTGAAATTCTGTACCTATTTCTGGCATCCTGGCACGTTTCAAGAAATATACTGACAGAAGTGGAGAGGATTCAGAACAATGATTAAAAGACAGAAAACCTGCCTTTTATTGAAAGGGCTCAAACAGCTACATCCATTTAGCCTACTAAAAAAAAGAGTTAAAGGGTGGCATACACTCTAAACACTCACAAGAACAGAAATTTGATACAGAGCTCTTCACTCCAGCAAAAAAAAGGTATAACAAAATATTGTTGAAGCTAGAGAAATTCAGTTTTAAAAAAAGGCACACATTTTTAACAGGAAGGGTAATTAGCATTCACATTGACTCTGCAAAAATTACAGGTATGTCTCCATCACTGAAGTTTTTAAATAAAATTGGATACTTCCTAACAGATATATTCTAGTTAAAGGCTAACTTCATTCAAAGTTCCTATAGCCTGTGCCATGCAGGTCAGACTAAATGACCACAGTAGTCCCTTGTGGCCTTGTAAGCTGTGAATGAAAGCTGCAATACTACCTTTGAAGTTCGTATTTAATTTATTAATATAATCAAGATTAGTATGTCATCGTGTTAAGAATAAAAAGTATTAAAACATAGGCCACAATCTGAAAAATACTGCTAGAAGACTCATGGAGCCTGTCATTGCTTTTGTAAGAGTATGTTTTTATTAAAGAACAGCTTCATTCCGTAGATAAATAAGCAATGGTTTTATTTGATTTTCTGCTAACTTGTCTAACTTAACTGCTACATGGATAGGCTAAGTGAATGCACAGCTGAGGCTTTAAAATGCCTTAGTCTTTGAAATTTACAGGACATAATAACTACCTAAAATCCATCTCTATCAATTATTAGATGAAAGTCTGAAGATCAGCACTTCAAACTGCTGGCAAGAGAAAACCTTAGAAAACATGAGCCAGCACTGATTTGCTAATGCTACCGTGTGAACAACACGAGGGTTTCACATTTCACTGTATGGGTACTAGAAATAATGATCATTTTTATGGTACATTTTGAGTTTCATGTTTAATACTGCTTATAAAAGTCCAATATTATTCCCTGATGTATTACTATTCTACTAGTGTACAGCTGCCAACTGTAGTTAAATCTGATTAAGGCCCCCTGCCGAGTTAATCAATCTGATAATGTCAGACATTATTAAGGAAGCATACATGATATGGTCACACCATCTTTTATCAGTGGCATGTACGCCAGTGCCTTTGTTTTCACATGACATTGAAACTGCTCAAAACAGATACAAAATAATATTTTTTATCCTATTTCTCAAAACGTTTGTGCATTATTTTTCTATATACAGATCTATACACAGCCATTTAGTACAATAATATTTCCTTTCTATTTGCATTAAATATGCATAATTTTTTTAATTTGTAAAAAAAAAAAAGGTGTACATGAAAGATTCAGGGTAACACTTATAAACCTAGTACCTAAACATTCTGACTCAGTAGACTTATTAAAAAAATAAAGGATTATTTTCTCAAGGAAGCATACTACACTTTAACATGAAAGCCCTATGTATCACAGGCAAATACCCAATTATCTATAACAAAAAAAATAATTCTTCAAATACTCAAATACTTATTATTCTATTTAATTTAAACCAGAGGAAGATAGTATGCTACAGTGATGTAAAACCTACACAGCATGTTTTTCAGTGATACAGTTTAATACAAGTGTCAAATTTAGCTTTGGCAGTGCATACTTATATACAATTAACAAGCAAATTGAGTTGTTCCTGTTTACACAAAGGTTGCTCAAGTTAGTACACTTCAGTATTCTGAGGATAGTTATCATTAGATACAAAGCAAAATTCATCACATGCTATATCACCAAGATTTTAATATCACTTAATCAGTGCTGTTCCACTGCACAAGGATGTGAGAAGATCATAGAAGACAGACAAGTTACACAGTCTACTTCTCATCTGTGCAGGTAATGCAGGCAAGATAAAGGTGAACAAGGGCCAAGGCCACAATATCTGTCCATTCCTTTCACCTTTCTTTTCATGAAGTATTTTTCTCACATGCATTTGAATACTTTTTTACAACTTAGGTTTCAAATTGCTGTCTTATCAGGTTCAATGCCCTGCTAAGTCATTTTAAAAAGACATTACTATGCTTTCTTACCTATACGACTCAATCCAGAAGAACAGCTGTAACTCACTGGCTGAGAGAGAGAAGACCATAACTATAAAGTGGGCCAGTCTAAATGAGGAACATTAAGCCTGTTGCAATTCAAATAAAGGAAAAAATAGAAATATATACAACCAGACTCTCACACCAGGCAGTTGAAGAAAAGGTGAGAGGTACCAGAATGGGAATTTTGTACCACATATTTCTATGCTGGGCACCCTGGATTAAGTTTCTCCTACAGTTATTATAGCTATGGTAACTCAGGCATCCATCTTGGCTGAGAAGTTTAAGATGGGAGAATCTACCCACACATTAGGGATAAAAGAATATTCCACTCAGCACTTCTAGCCCCCTCTGACTCCACCATACATTGCAGAAGGCAGAAACAAAAGTCTGAAATGTACTATTACTAGCTTTCTACTTTACTTGCTATCTTGCCATAGCGCCCTAGAAGTTGCAGGGTCCTACTCAGGTTTCTGAGCATATAGCTAGTAAATGCAGACCAATAAGAGGCATTCTGTTTTGGAGCAGGACATTTATTCATTAGACAGATGCATATTAAACTGAGCTGTAGATAAAGATTTAGCTAATGCTAGTGGTTTATTTTAAAATCATTAATATTGAGCAGAAGCTTAAAGAAATATTTTGTTCCCCTCCAACTCTTCAAAGTTATTACACTATAGCTTTTGTTTTAAATTATGTTAACTGAAATGATAAATTCTTTTGCATGCTAAACACAGAACAGAAACAAATTGCAGTACTGCTCTGCTGTTTGATTAACCCTTGCGCAGATACAAAGACTGAGAAACGCTTCATTCCAATTACAAACTGCCAATGAAAGGCTATAGCATAAAATTATTCCAACAGAAAAGAAAAAACGTGACCTATGTTTAATATGAAAACCATATATATTTGTTGGGAAAGTTATTGCTATTTTCTCACATAAAAAATGCACATCATTGGTGGAGGAATGGAAATTTAAAGCGTGCTTTTATTTGTCGTCCTCCTCCCTCTCCAGCCCCAAGAACAACAGAAAAGAACCATATAAAAGATAGGAGGGGGGCGGGGGGGGAGAGAAAAGACCAGGACAGGAATAGGTTTTGTATACCTTGGCTTTAACAAGGCTTTTGATACAGTCTCCCACAACATTCTTGCAAGCAAGCTAAGGATGTAAGAGAGTCGGATGAACGGACTGACAAGTAGATACAAAACTGTATGGATCATTGGGCTCAGAGGGTAGTAGTCAATGGCTTGATGTCTATTTGGCAGCCAGTATCAAGTGGAGTGCCCCAGGGGTTGGTCCTGGGGCCAGTTTTGTTCAATATTTTCATCAATGACCTGGAAGATGGGATAGAGTACACCCTCAGCAAGTTTGCAGATGACACCAAGCTGGGGAGAGTAGTAGATATGCTGGATGCTAGGATTCAGAGAGATGTTGACAAACTGGAGGATTGGACCAAAAGAAATCTCATAAAGTACAATAAGGACAAGTGCTTAGGATGAAACAATCTCATGCACCGGGTACAGGCTGGGGACTGACTGGCTAAAGAGCAGCACTACAGAAAGAGACCTGGGGGTAACAGTAGATGATAAACTGAATATGAGCCACTGCGCCCTTGTTGCAAAGAAGGCTAATGGCATACAGGACTGCATTAGTAGCAGCATTGATAGCAGACTGAGGCAAGTGATTCTTCCCTTCTATTTTGCACTGGTGAGGCCACATCTGGAGTACTGTGTCCAGTTTTGGGCCCACCACTACAAAAAGGACATGGACAAATTGGAGAGAGTACAGCAGAAGGCAACAAAAATGGTTTGGGGGCTGGAACACATGGCTTCTGAGGAGAGGCCAAGGGAACCGCGCTTATTTAGGAGAAAAATGTGGGAAACTGGCTTTTCCTTTGCAGATTGTGAGTTTCAGCCTCCAAAGGACTGCCTGGGGCTCCCCCATGTACCCCTCCCCCCACCACTGCTCCACACACCCACCCCCTGCCCCAAACACTGGGGGGCTAGGGACGGGGGACAGCGGATCAGGAATGAGGGGCACTGGGTCGGGACTGGCCATTGATATTTACAAGTGTGTCCTGGTCTAAAAAAGGTTGATAACCACTGAACTAGATGACCACCTGAGGTCCCTTCCAACCCTAATTTTCTATGATTCTATGAAAGCTGGATAGACCTACACTCAAGGAAAATGAGATTCCCCTCCCTCCCCCACAACACACACTAGTTCAGGGGTAATACCACAGTGCTACAAAGGTGACTAAAAGGTATTTTTTAAAATCTGAAGTTTCTGTAACCTCTACTTTCAGAAAGGGAGGAGCAGTTATCTATTTCTTCTCTAGTTTCTTGACTCACATGATATACCATGGCAATCTTCACATGAAAGAGCTACTTCTTTCTTAGCCTGGTGTAAGCCTAAAAACTGTGCTGGTATAGAGCCATATCAGTCAGAGCCTTGACTCCCATTTCCACAGACAGCTAAACTATACTGGCAAAACCCAGAGCTGAAGACCATTATACCATACAATGGTCATTTTACTGGTAGAGTTTTTGCCACTGAAGGAATCAGCATAAATTGCTTTTGTATGGGGAGAGCAGACAGGGATGAAGCATGCATGCACATGCATGAAGAAAAAAAAAAGGAAAAAAAAGAAATGGAGCCTCCCCTTCCCAACCCCAGCCCCCACATACTTTTTGCCAATATACAAAAATAGGGATAGCAGTCTAAGGAACAAACCAATACAGGTATAGCTGTAAACCCTGTAACTGTAGACAAGACCATATAACCTGCTCACTGTATTTATATCTATACTGGGGGCAGGATAAACTAAAAGAAAGTCACTGGCTTTTGACAGTTTTTACTTTGTTGGCAAAGCTAGAAGAAGCAGAAGTACTAAAACCACCTATCTGCAGAATAAGGAAAATTTTGCATTATTTCCCTTTGAAGGATTTTTTTTTTTAAACTATAGCACTTAAGAAATTATTTTTAAATGAAAGCCAAAGTCTGGCAGAAGTTTAATTTTCCCTTCTCCATTTATATGGGAAATTTACTTATCAGTGGCAAGAAGCATTTTTCAGATTCTTAGAGCCAGGGGCCAAACCTTATTCAAGGCAGCAAATCCTTGGATCCAGTCCTACAATCCTTATACAAGCAAAGCTCCCCTTAAAATGATGGTTTAAGAAAGAACCAACAGACCTCTGGAAGTACAAACGTTTGAGAAGAATTTTGCAATGCAAAGCAGCAAGAGGCTGTAAATGGATTCTATGTCATCTTGCACTGCAACATCTCTATGATTGTTAGGAAGAATGGGTACAAAGGGAAATAACAACCTGGAAGGAACCAGTCCCTCCAATCTAGCCCTCTCTGGAACAGTGAAATCATTACTACACTGAAGAAAACTGGAAAAGCTTCCAAAATCCATTTTATTTTGGAAGATTTAAAGGTATACCCAAAATGGAGTTTCTGCAAATCCAGATAAGGGGAAAGAATACTGCAGCACCACTGCTGTATTTTCAGACCAGTTTTCAAGGCTCCTGAAGGTCATATCCCCTTGAAATGTAGAACAAGGAAGAAAGATAAAACCCATCTATGCTTCATGAAGGTAGGAAGGAAAAGCAAAAGATAGCTTTCCAAAGAGGAATATTTACTGGAAGCAAGTTCTTTAATAAAAGTTATGCTTAATACTACAGAAATGAACATTTTAAAATTATAAACATCTTAGTCAGTCTGTCTGTACATAATGCTTTATTCACACACTGATTGGCTGACAGAAACAACCAATGAGTGCAAATACAGCATTCAGACAGGACGTGGAGGCATGGTGGACTGGCACCTTGATGGTGGGGATTCAGGGGGTGGAGTGGGGAGGGTGGGGTTAGGTTGGCCTCACACCCCCTGCCCTGCTCCCTGGAGGCAGCGGCTATGGGGCAGATGGAACAGGGGGGTGAGGCCACCTCCCCCCTTGCTCCTTGGAGGTGGCTGCAGCGGCACAGGGGGTAATGGGGTCGGGATGCCGTGGGGTGGGCGAGGCCAGGAGCGCTGGCCTCGTCTCCCCCTGCTACCTGCAGGCAGTGAATGTGGAAGGGGGAGGGCTTCTCTCTCCCATGCTGCTCCCTCCATATGTGGGGGGAAGCAGCAGGCCTTGGCCAACACGGCAGCAGTGGGGAGGGGAGAAGCCCAGCTGCCACCACGGGGGGAGGGGTGGGGGGGG
>NW_005841981.1:1054937-1058258 GCF_000455745.1 Alligator sinensis | reverse complement strand
GCCTGGCCCTGAAACAGCAGCAGGAAAGGGGTGGGGGGGAACAGCGCCAGCCCCACAATGGTAGCAGGGAGGGGCACACCAGGCTGGGCAGTAGGGAGGTTGAGGGGGCAGGCCCAGCCCCAAAACGGAAGCAGGCAGAGTGGGGAGGCCAGGCTGGGCCCTGCAGTGGAGTGGGGGAAAGCAGAGTGGCCCCCGCCCTGTTACATGGAGGAGGCAGCAGAGGGTGGCGAGCTGGGCCAGACACAGGCCTGTCTCTGGCCACTTCCTCCCCCGCCGCCCCCATCATTCTTGACGGACAATTGCCTACTATACTATACAGTTCAAGTTTACCATGATGAAAAATCTCAAATAGCCTTAAGAAGTTAATGCAATTTCAACTAGTGTGTTCCATTATTTAAAAAAAAAAAAAAAGAGTCTTATATAAGACTGACACACAGAATCCTATTTATTATTTAGCGACTTTCAGAAACTGAACTTTATACTAGGACAGCACGTGTGTTATGTGTAGATAGACTTCACTGTGAAGGAAACAAGTAATGGGTTATTCAAGCACTCAATGATTTATAATGGTCATACTGCTCACTGCATATTTAGCCATAGCCTTTTACCCCCAAAACCCCAATTTTAAAAAAATCAATTTAAATTGTATAAAGCATAAATATAATTTTACAGTTTGCATTAATATTTATTTTCCACGTTAGTATAAACGTACTTAAATATGATAGGCCAGATTCATGCCTGGTGCAATTCCTTTAAGTTTTGTGGCACATGCACCAAAAACAAATCTGATCTACTTTGTTTTAATGCATTGTACATATATTTTCTCAGGTATGTTCTTAAGGTTCATATAGTCCTTCTCTCCCATAAGCATACTGCAAATATTTTTTTCCCCAATGGTGTAAACTAGGTCGCACTGATGAAGAAAGATGCGCCCACACAACGTAATTTCCTTGAATTGATATAAGGCGGGTGGGCGGGGGGCCGAGGCAAGTCACTGTCCTGAGGCTGTTTTATTGTGATCCTTCAGACAGGCAGTGGGACAGCAGGTAGCAATTTGCTGTGACAAGTCTGTGACAAGCATAATCGAGAGTTTGGGATGTTTCCGTATTTAGGGCTAAGTTAGGTTCTGAAAAAAACCCAACTTTAACAGATCATCGAGTCCACAACTCCGTATCATGTTATGTTCTATTCACAGGCAAATCATCACGGTTAGTGGGGGTGTTGAATCTAGTATTTACTACCTCCATCAGTTAGGCAGACTCCCTTTACACAATTTATTTTCTTAGCTCTTTTGAATTGAACGAAGTCTCTCTGACATAGCTTAAGCCAAATATATACGCCAGGTCTACACCTGGAAGGTTTTTTGGTACAGCAAAACTTAACGTTTGGTAGCATACCTGCATCTTGACTAAGGTCTTTTGCTATGTCAGAACAGCTACATGGATCCCGCATCACACCCAATCATACCTGTAACCTTTTGGCTTGGTGGGCCAGATAAGGGGTGAGAAGTTGGTCTATGGGCTGAAACAGACACTGCACACCAGGATCAGGCTCCAAGGCCCCCATGCCACCCCTGCCCACTGCATCAGTTGTAATAAATAACCCCACTACTTTGGGTCCTACTGCTACTGATGTGCCAAAGGAGATGGGTGCCACCTTTATTTGACTTTATGACCCTGTGACTGTTTTCACTGAACTCTAAAGCAGCAACGGATACAGAAAAAAGTCCTGCTATGCAGGACTGAAAAGGTACTAAGCAGCAACAGAATCTCTCCCCTCTCTGTCTCTTTCTTTAAAAAGAAAACAGCCAGCAATGCTTTGGCTGCTGGACTTCACTGTAGATGAAAGCCATGCCTAAGAACAGAGCTGAGTCCACAAGATTTGCTGTAATAGTCTGAAGAAAAAGGCTGGATAAAACTGGGAGCCAATGAATGTTGGACTACAGCTGAGGCACAAAGGAAAAAAAGTCTGACTATCAAGTTTTTCCCAGGGGCCAAACCTGATTATTCCAGTCTCTAGACTGATGGGATACAGGAGAAGAAACGTTATAAAACCTAATTCTTGACATCTTTTTAAATGAAAGGCATTTTCCAGTATTATGGAAATTACATAAGGGAGCCACACCATGGAGTAATTAAGTATATTTTGGCTTTAGAGAAGTAAATATTTCTCTGAACTGTAAGAAAGGTAAATTCTGTGAAAAAAAAGCAGTCACACTATTCCTTCTGCTGATTGTTAACAATATAGAATCTTAATTTTAAAAAAAAATCAAA
This sequence comes from Alligator sinensis, assembly GCF_000455745.1. Lineage (NCBI taxonomy): Eukaryota > Metazoa > Chordata > Crocodylia > Alligatoridae > Alligator > Alligator sinensis. The sequence continues at coordinate 1,055,985 of NW_005841981.1, read as the reverse complement.
GCTAATGTTGCAACTTTATTTTTAGCATTGTATCTTTTAGGTATGAAGAATTTAAAAGGTATTATCTGAGCAATTTGTTCATCCATGGACTCTGAAAGGGAAATGAACTCTCAGGTAGTCAATAATTCAAATTTAATTTTTTTTTTTTTTTTTTTTTTTTTTACATATGTAGTAAAGAGTGAACAGACCGACAGCAATATGCCATCCATTTTTGTAAGTTACAGTTAATACTCAGACCTCTGTTACCCACAAAGTTAGCTATACAAACAAAGAGAGCTATTGAATTATTTATGACACCTGACACCATCAATTATACTAACATGTAAGAAGTCACCAAGCAGGCATTTAAAGAATAATAACTTGGTGACTTTTTGGAATGTTCTGCATCTGAAGAACTAAACTTATTAAGAAGTCTCTTTCTGCTTTCAATTTATTTTCATGAGGTAGTAAAATTAGCCATTATTTTTGATTGGCAAAAGTTAAAAAATTAACCAAAAGGGTATTTGTATTAAAAATCATTTTTTCATATGGCCTGGTCATGAATTTTGGTTTTGAAAAACTGTAGATACATTCTTGAACTGACAGCTGGGCAATTTTTTTTTTTTTTTTTTTTATCAGCACTGCAAGGTTAGCAATAATGATTATCGTCTCATAATGGTAAAAGCTTTGACCAATAAAAGGCCTGAATATAGATAATTCTTGGCAGCCTACTGAATACATGTTCTGAAATACAGATCACTCAGAATGTGACAGAAATTAAACACAGACATGAAATTAAGTTGTATGCCCTCTATATAAAGAGTTTTAGAAGTTATGCATATAGTTTACATGAAGTCTTATCAGTACCTAACAGGCACCAGACAGCTTTTATTATTATAGTAATAAAACACTGTTATTGTTGTGCAAATACATGGATAGAGACAAAAGAACTAAGAAACCACTGATTTTTAAAGCACAATCTGCAGCTGACTGAAGCATTTCTTTAAGTTGGCCAGTGACATTTTTAGGCAAATCCAGGTCTCTGCCTATAGCTGAGGGCTCTTGCAAC
>NW_005841981.1:1024707-1054906 GCF_000455745.1 Alligator sinensis | reverse complement strand
TATGTAGGGATGAGGGAAAGTAAATGTTGTACATCCCCTAATGCGCATCAGGGATCCCATTTGATTTAGAACAACGTACATAAAAGAGTCAAGTGAGGCATGAGAAGGCCACAGGATCTGTTGGATTTTTGGAGGAAGGTGATGCATTAGATAAGTTGAAACCAATCTTCATGGCCTGTGTCCACAAGTTAACTCTGAATTCTCCCAGACTGCCACTCCTATAGTCTATCCTTGCCAGGCATGCTGCATAGATTTCTGTCCTACCTGCAGCTATGTCTGACCTCAGCTCCCCCAGAAGTCAAGGAACTACAGTATTAAGACATATTTAAGAAAAAAAGGTATAGCATTTCTCAATACAATACATGGGGATGAATTATTCTGTATTAGTTATACTGCAGTTACCATACCAGGCTAATTAGTGTTAAAGTGGACATTCTATTTTGATTCTACTTCAGATAAATGTTATCCAGAATATAGCTTGAGGCAATTTAAATTTTGCAGTTAATCTATATATCTATCTTTTCCTGCAGCATGTTGGTGAAGTACTAGCTACAAAGCCCATACCCTCTTTTCTTTACTTTATAACATATGGATATGTGGCTTTGTAAAAACATGCCCTTTTAGTTTTGAGGGATGGAGCAGGTGACATTACAACAGCCTGCATCTCTCATTAGCACTTTATCTGATGAATGGGTTCCATGACCATAAGACCTAAACAGAGTTCTTTCTTAAGCCTGTAATGATTTGGCAAGACTTATTTTCAAACAAAGACAAATTGGCATTGGAGAGGATTCTTATTAAATGTATCCTCTGGAGTATGCTTCTACGAGTTTGACAGCAATCTAAAAGCTATTTTCAAGAGCTTTTTACAAAAATCTTTGCTGCTCACAAGAGGAAACATTAGGCTCTTCAGAGTGTGGTAAAAACTGAGTAGCCTCCTTTAAGTACCTCCACTAAAAGGAACAAGGCACATGAAATATGTTGCTTATCCAAAAGAAACCAGGGTTCATTTGACTGCTCTCTACATGGCAAAAACTGGGGGGGGGGACTATAAACAGCAATAAGAATTTTAGAAAATTGTGCATGCTATATGCACCACAAAATATGGTATCATTTCATTTGAAAATAAGAGTGCTAAGAAAATGACAAAAAGTGTGTTCGAGTTGCTGGTGTTGGCTATTAAGCCCTCAAAACTGGAGAACCAAAATTGAGAGCAAGCTGAGAGGAGATCATGAGATAAAATAATGGCCAACTAACCAGTGAAAAACAAAAAACAAGACATACCGAAAGAGATTACCCTTTAAACAAAACATTTTAAAAACTTATTTCTTCCATTAAGCCCTTTAAAATGGCATTCTAAATTAAGCTGAAATACTTCCAAAATCAGATGCTGGTATTTGCAAAACCTCTTTCTTTTCCAGTTTTACTTCTGCTAATACTTCATTTTCTTGCATATGGCAAGCCCTTACATATATTATGCACTTGATTTTGATGGGAAGCCTGAAGATCTTTGATCAAGGTAAATGGGAGCAGCTAAGAAGCCAAACCTGCTCCAGAGCCTCCTGCCAGCCCTATGCATAAGGTGAGACACAGGGAGTGACCGGACATGCCAGGTCCAGGGTCCCCTGCTAAATCAGACCCCACGCACTGGCTCGAGACACATGCTGAGTCTAACCCTGTATGCCAAATCTGAGACCACACGCCAGGTCAGACAACACACCACGTGTCTTCAGAACCACCGTACTGGGTTGGACCTGGCATGTGGCTCCCAGCCACAGCTGTACACAGCTCTAGACCTGGTGTGCAGTCCCAGACTCAGCATGGTGAATCAGACCTGGCTCATGGCTCTGGTGCTAGCACATGGGGTCGGACCCAGCATGAACAGAATGGTATACTAACCCTGCATGCCAACCTGATACAGTGTGCAGATGGAGGGCAAAGTTGTGGCAGTGTTAGTTGTCATGGTACTGCCTTTCTTTTCCCCTCTCCACCAAACATTCAGACCCATAGGGATCCCTTTCCCCTCACATATCAACACCCCAATTGTTCCCCTGCTGGTCTGAGGGGGAAAGGTGCAGGTTATAAGTGAGAAAAAACAGTACTCTTTGCCAAAAATCTATCCAAATAATTTTAGCCTTCCAGAAACTGCATTCTTCAATGGATTTATTATTTGCGGAAAAAAATACCCAGCTATATTTTAGGTCTTCTTAGAGGGTTCTGTACTGTTCTGAATCCCCCATGGATTTAAGAGTGATATTTTCCAGAAGACTCATCCCCAACAGGAGCAAAGACCAAATCTGAAGAGGCAAAGGATGTCATGCATGACATGCAACTGAATTTTTGATGTCTTAAAATCTAATTTTAAGTAATTTACAGAGAGAGCTGCTAACTATTTTTATATTTTCAGTCACTACTTTCAGAAACTGTATACCTCTTCAGTGAAATGAAAGCAGTATGTAGTGTCGCAATCCACAAGAACAAATTGTAGATGAGATTTATTTCTGTCTAATACTAGCCCATTTCTTGATAATCTTTACCACTCATATAGGGGGAAGAAATTTCCTGAGCAGATTGAATCCTCAATATTATAAACTATGAATCAGACCAGTTTTCTATGAAGGAATTTATTAAGTGAAGGAACTCCAGCAACCCTTTGCAGTTTATAGAAACACTACTGATTGCGAGTGGATCGCTTCCTATACTTGAGGTTAAAATGTTTTTGCCTGCACAGAACAGGAAACCTATTCTGAAGTGCTCCGTGTAGACTTAGCTTTTTAGAAAGGAGAATTGTGTGTTAATATATGCAAAGGAGTCCAATAGCTTTCCACTGTGGAGAAAGCCCGTCCAGCAATATTTTTTTTTTTTTATTACCCATCACCTTTCTTAAGTGGCTTGATATACAACTACAAACATTATAAAACATCCAACAGATTTAAGTCTTGTTACTAAGATTAATAGTAATAAAGATGTTTATTACCTGGAAGCCTACAACATTTGGAGATTCAGGAAAGTAAAACATAATTACACAGTTCCCATTAAACAAGCTGATCGGCCTTAAAACTCCTGGTTACACTACTAGTTTCTTCATTCAATCCAAGGTGGAAGGTGCAAACTGTGTCATTATAAATAGAAAAATACTGAGTATCTCTCCTGCTACTTTTAGTTCATCTTCTGGCTTCACTAGGCTATTTTCACTCACATGCTGCAAATACAATAAAAATAATGTATGTGTTCTCCCTGTGGTACAGTAAGGAGTATAAATGGTATTCAACAAAGCTACAAAGAAAATAAAGCACATGATAGATGTACACATCAGCCAATACAGTCAGGATTTTAACTGCAGATCAGTTGTTTGTTCTTCAGAAAAGAACAAGAAAATATTTTTAAGACTCAGGCTGTTGCTCACATAACATTCATGGGAGGAGGAGGGGGGGAAAGCAAGAAAAAAAAAAGGGACAAGTAGGGAGAGGTGCTAGGGGAAAAGAAAAGAAAAGAGGCTTTTGTTTTCATTCTTTAAAAAGTCACAGCAAATAAAGGATTCCTCGGCTTATGTAAATTCTGTCTACATGCCAGAAGTGCCCTATACTATAACATTAAGATTCCACCTAAGTCAGTGAAACAGGTAAACCCTCATAAAGATTTTAGAAAAATCACATGCATTAGTGCTCACTCCTCAAACATCCTTATTATTAGTTAACAATTCTATTTCTGGCTGTTCCAGCTTTCCTTTAGACAGCGAGGAAAAACGCTCAGGAAAACATGCAACTGACATGCAAACCTGGACTGTTCAACTAAACGTGCTATTTAAGCATTTTAAATTAAGCTACTGTAGAAGACTGCACAAATCTTTAAGGCAAATTTTGGAATGCCATTTGCTCAAGAAATAAAGATAATAATATTTGCCCTTTCAAAGATGAACTATAAATTAAACTTTTCCCACCCCACTGACTGCATGAGCTGTTAATATTTACTTATATCTACAAGTTCACGAGCAACTAACTACCTTCCTTGAGAAAGCAGCAAGCAAGCAGAATTTTAAATGAAGTATAATTGCACAGCTTTTAATAGACACGAAGAGGAACATTATGCCACCAGATATTATTTTCTTTCACACAAATATTTAAGGGTATCAAGATACTTAAGATTTTTAGTTAAGCCAAAAATGGAACGTGAAGTAGTTCAATGCATGCACTAAACAGGCAATAGCAGAGTCTTATGAATTAGAACTTTTGAACCATTATGGACTTTGGATTATGGATAAACAGCAAAAGGATCTAGAGGTCAAATGATTTTTTTCTAGTTATTACTATTATTATAACCGACTATTTATCCCCGTCTCTCTCATTTAGTAATGTCTTCTCCTAATTTACTGAATCAGGATGGTCATTTCCAACTCCATTTCTTCCTTTAAATCTGCGCAGGAGTGGGGTTGCTCAATTTTCAGAAGTTGTTCCTTTGTAACTATTGTAAGAAGAATGCTGAGGGAGTTACCAAAACACTCTGGTTTTCAGAATAGGCTTCCCCTCCCAGCCTCCACCTTTTCACAGTATTACACACTTCCATAAAGTAAGCTCCAAACCGTTTGGTACAAACTACCAGATGGCATTCATTATACCTCTACAACACAATCAATTATGCAAGCAAAACTTTCATTACTTCTTTATAGTATCTCAGCATAAATGGCTACTAAAATTAGACACTACCAGTGCTCATTATGATAAGAAAAATGTAAGTATGCATTTAAATACTCATATGAATAATCTAACTAGAGCACTTCTATAGTTGGGCAGTCTCATATCACTGTGGTACTGCGTTATTTACTAATCATCTCTGCATGTTCTCTCTTTGAAACATTGTTCTAATGCTGAGCTATTACAAATAAACTGTGTAGAGTTGATTATGCTACTACACTAACAATTACAGATTGGTCCCTTTCCATTTTATTTGTTAAAAACTTCATTAGTCATGTGTAAAAGCTACTAATGCCACAGATTATGAAAACCTCACAACTACACACACGAAAGTGTTGAAGAGTAAAAATAAACATCTAACGTTTGTCCTTTTTGACTACATGAGTTTTAAAAGGCACGTTATATAACGGAATTAAATCAACAATAAAATGGATTATTATAAATCACTAAATTGGCCTCCTACAAAAGTAATAATGCAAATATGATTGACAGTGAGCAATGGATGAGTGCAGGAGAGATATTCCCTCCTTGTTAAATGAACTACCAAAACCATGGTCATATCAGTGATTTGTTTTTAATTTTAAGTCGATCTTTGAAATCTAACAATTCTACAATTGTAATATTTGCATATTATCAGCAAGTACAATGGACCACATTCACACGAGGTAGTATATACTTGAATCAACTAGAGTTATAGCACTAGATCCATCAGTAACATCCCATTTGCATCCCTTAAAAACAGAGTCATCTTTGACTAAAGGGACGTTTTCTAGTAGCAGCAAAAAGAAGTCAAATAAACCCCATATGTGAATAAGGGAAAAATCATTACAATTCCATGAAAGAGAAATATCATCATGAGCAGCTAAATTCAGCTACTGCCACATCAAAATAAATTAACAATTCTCAATGCTAAGGAAGATCCCTGCAGCATTATAATTTTCAAATAGAGAAAAAAGAAAAATCCTCCAGGGTGGCAGCAGGTGGAAAAAAGCTGACACATCCTATTAGATTAAAATATTTTGAAGAAAGGAAGAGCTATTTCTTCATGGTAAACGTTTTAATTTTAAAGCCCTTCAGGGCTATAGAGCATCTTTATGCTGAGGGCTACCCATTCTGAATGACAAAATACCATAGTGGCACTCAATTGTTTTGGCTATGCAACATCTAGAAGTCCCTAGTCATACCTGGTTCTCCAAAAGGTTTTGCAGACACCTCAGACATGGGAAGTCAACCAGTTATGGAGTATAGTTTCACTTATGGCAAAATCTGCTATTTGTTTTTTACTGTTTTGCTATGTATACAACCATTTACGATATACTGTTTTAATGGTAAAAATGTGGTCCTGGGAATAAAGTACTTTTTACAATGAATGTGTAAAGCAATACAAAATAACCAAAAATGAATTTGCTAATCCTAGCATGAATTATAAGAGTCGTTAATAGGTCAGTGAGGTTCTCTTAAAGTGCGAGAAGGAAGTAATGTACAATGCAACAACAAAACCGCTAAAAGCAGCCACTAGTTTGTGCTGACATTAAAAGGAACTTAAGTTTAAATTTTAAATCTGTGGGTCCACACTGGGAGAACCACATTCTATGTAGCAGGGAAGGTTCAGCATGTTAATATTATTGCAGTGTACATGAATGATAAGTATACACAGTGATGATGAGTTCCCTTTCAAGTACAATGAATAAATAGAAGAAAAAAAATAATTTTGGCCATCTATTTACCATAGTATTTAGAAGAACTTCATACTTTCTGAATAACAATTATCTTCCTCAGCTAAGCGGAGCATAGGATTGGCAAACTGTGCTTCACTTCTCAAAGTGACAATTAACCTTGATATCAGTCTGAAAAGTGTTCTGTACTGGCAGCAGTATAAAACCATCATTATCATCTAAATCATAAAAATTCCACTGAAGTTGAGATGGGGTGTCATCCCTCAGCTATTTGTATTTTAATAAGGAGCAAAGAAGGTTGTTACAGAACATCTTAAATACAGCATTATACAACTATTGTGTTATAGTCTTGTGTGGCAGTACACATATCCGACTACCTGGATATCCGACTACATGTATGGTACAGTTGTACCATACATGTACAAAAACACTGAAAAGTATTTGCATGTTATTATATCTATAACGGGAGAGAGAGAGAGACGCTTTTCAGTGTTTTTGCTATATATGTTAGTTCAGTATTTCCCAGGGAACTCTGTAATACAATAGATCACAGCATTCAAGTCCCAGATTCCAACTTGATTGACAGTGCAATGTTTTTAAATGAAAATGCGATTTTCACGTTGATCACATCTCTTCACGACAGCTGTATCCATAAAATTAGACCTGTTTCTCTACCTCTGTACTACTCACGACTATCTGATTTTGTTGCTTGAATACTGGAGTTTTCAATTCAGCACCTTGAAGTTTGGTTTACAATGTACTAAAAAACAGGGTTAAGAAAGTTGCACTAAATATGTACTGTTTAAATTTCATAGAATATAGCTGATTTTTCTTCTTAAAAAAATAGGCAAGCAGACAGGCCAGGAAAGAAAAATTGAGCCATCTTCTCTAAAAATTTCCCATCTTCAAACCTGCAATGACAAGTGACTGCGAAAATGTTTACAACCATTCTGATACAGTGTTTCATTTTTGTAAAATGAGCATCTTGTGTCAGTGTTTTACTGTTTCTGCTGTTATGAACAGGACATTCCTGTGAATAAGATGTGGCAATGAAGGAAGCACTCCTTTAGAAATATGCTCGCAAAGTGACAGGTCTTTTTTTATTTGCAACAAAACAAAAATAAATGAGACAAAGTAATTATGTTATTCAGAGCTAGCTACTTCCTTTGAGCCAGGGACCCTACATTAGTGCTCCAAGACAGGGAGAAAGAACATATAAGAACCTGCTTTTTCCATACAGGGGCCATAAATAAGGTAGCTTGAGAACATAACTGTTGCTCTGTGCTGGCATCAAGGATTGCTGTAGTCTCTAAATAAGAGGCAGAGGGAGCCATGGCCAACTTCTAAAGCAAAGAGAGGAAGTATCATACCTGAAACAACAGTACACACTGCTCTTTTCCTGGTATAGTGCACACTCAAAGAGCAATTCTGAATAAATGAATCAGAATTCCTTCTGACAGCTTCTGCTGGAGGAAGATGCTCCTGAAACATTCTAGCATCAGTTGGTACTAAAACTTTAAGTAATACTTAAAGGTTAGCTGTCATTCACTTTACTCTGTTCATTGTAATAAGCTCACTGGGAGTAGCCATGTGTTCAACATAGACATCAGGCTTTGAAAATACTAATGCCTGTCAATTTTAGTTTGATCAATTCAAAATTTATAGGACCAAAATCAGACCTAATTAACTCTAGTAATTCAAGTGTTTCCCTGGCAACATTTAACAAATGCTACACACCATTACAAATTTTCAAGTTAATACATTAACACAGTGATGCCACCCTGCAGACTAAAACTGTGTTAAGACAACAGCGAGGCAAGTGCATTGTAATACTGCTAGGGGGGCTATAATTATAAACCACATACTGTTTTCCTTAAAATATGAACAGACAATAAGGCACAGTTAAAGCATATAACCTTAACTGTAACCTTAACTTTAACTCATATAACCTTAACTGTGCCCTCTAATGTCACATTTATAAATTTGTTATTATGTAGCTAATGCCTAGAAGGACCAAAACCAGAAAGGCACCCAAACTTCCTTTGGAATCAGAGACCGAAATCAATGGGAGTTTCAGGTGCCAATATTTTTGGGATCTGACCCTAACGATTGTTATAGTGATTCACATTATCTGAGTAAGCAGTCCTGCACATCCAGCCAGACACATTTATCCAAATACTCCCATGCATGAACCAAAACTTTCTGATTTATATATAAAGTTCTATAACAGTGTTATGATAGGAAAGTGTTGAGTTTGACAGGGTTGACAGTGTTTCCAAATGATAAACCTGTCTGAATTTCTCTTAAAAGGATAACTCTGATTTTGATTTGATGGCATTTGTTTAAAAAAAAAATTTTTTTTTTAAAAAATCACTACAGTACTTCGAATTGCTCCAATGGAAAGTATAGTCAAGCTGTCTGAAGCCACTACCAGAAGAAACCAGTCTCCATTTTGACAGATAGCAGTCTGAAAGAAAATAGCTCCTACTGAAAATTAGAGAAGGCAAATATTTTGAAAGAAGGCAACCCTCTGACATTTTTTACTAAAGAACATTCTTCATCCTCCGCTAATAAATGGAAAAAGTGACCACTGCTCCTTAAATATGTATATGAAAGGACCCTACCTATTATGGTAGTTCCATTCAAGAGCTGCCTCTGAAAATTTGCAGAAAAGACAAGGTATAAACTGAAATTACCCAGAACCAAGAATTGATGGCAAATTCTGAATTACTTTAAGGATCTATAAAAATTAACTTAAATACAGAAATGGATTTACTTGTGAAATCAAATATGTATTTGATACTCAAAGAACAAGTGATGTAATTTTTACTGTTCATGCATAGAAGTAGCTAGATTCCCCAATGTGAAGAGCAAGACTTCTTAATCTTATCTATGGAGCCATGATCCAGACCTCAATAATATATACAGTATTAAAGGTCAAATAGTGGAAAGGAAACAAGTTATCACTCCTCTGGAGCCCTCACTAGTCACAGTACGCATTTCAAGTTAATAGTGCATCTGTACATGACAGATATTCAATGATGCATTTCCACATAGATTTCTACCCTGCCCACCCATGCCACACACATTAAAAACAGAAACAATTAACTCACTACTTTTAATGTTAATCAGAGGAAACTTCAAGTTTCTGGCATAAATTTCTTTGACTACAGTATAAGGAATAAGTATATAATGCCATGCTACACAAACATGAGCTGCCATATGTGCTGCACTGCTAAGCATGGTTTCTATTAAGCCAATACACAGCAACTGGACCCTTGCCAAGCAACATGGAAGTGTTTAAAAACCCTGCTTAATCCAATTCCACAGCTTTGAAACAAAAATAAATTCAAGTGCTGCAAGAACTGTTAAAGTGAAAAATTAAAAGCATGTAAACAAGTGAAAAAAACAAATTGTCAGAGTAAGTGAAAACAAAGATTATTTCAAGTTGATCTCTTAATTGTAATTAGCAACATTTGGCATGTGTTATGATATGATTCAAAGCTGAAGTCAGTTAGATACCCCAAAAAGCTTTCAGCAAACTGTATATGTGTAACTGCAGAATAAGTTTTATTGCATACAAAAATGCATAAGGAACGTGACAAAATTGGATTCATGTCATTTCCAAGATGCTGTATATCTTTATTAGTTTATGAAGCTTTGTAAACTGCTCATAAACCCAGAATTTTCACATATGAATCCACAATGTTAAAAGTATTCTGACCTGTTGTGACCGAGTTCTTTGCAACAGAAGAACTGCACTATTCTATTTCTGTAGTCCTATACATACACATTTTAAAAAGAGTAAAAACTAAAATAGCATTTTCTGAGGGGTGTCTTGAGTCTATCAAGGGGTGCCTGAAGTCTAGAAAAGGCTGAGAACCACTGCTGCAAACAACCCTTTACCAAGTTCCCCTCCAAACCTTATCCCCCCCAAAAGTTTTATATACTTTTATTTCAAATTTCATCTCTTGGATGGTAAGTTTTTTGTTTGGGTTTTTTTTTAAAGATGTGGGAATGACCAGATAACCATTTTTAAGTTAAAAACGGTTATCTAGTTTCTTTAAATTAAGGAAATATCTTAAGTTTCCTAATGACTCCACAGAAAGCCACCAAGTTTGTTTTGTTTGCCCTGCTAGCAAGTACTGACTGTTTATTTAACATATTTATTTCAGGGTTTTTCTTAGAAGGGATGTAATGAGTGAACGACAGATGAAACAGAAAAAGCATAACATGCAATCTACAAGCAGGAAGACAGGAGTACATATAGAAGGCACTGGAAATCCAGGGATAGAGCACTTGGTGAGAAAAAAAAAAAAATCTTCCGAAATTCTTAGCCAGAAAGCAAAGGGAAAGTAGACTGCCTTGTCTGAGATTAAACAAAGACAACATATTTTTATTTAATGTCTTACTGGACCCAGATGGCAATGGGTCACACATCAGGACTACCTGCTTTATTTGGCACATTTCCATCCCCTTTATTTCAAGAAATGTCTGCTATCTCTTCTCCATTGCCAGGGGAAACAGGTACTCTTTTTGAGCCCCCATTACTCTTTTCCATAGTAGCAACTGATTTCTTTACTTCTTTTAAACCTGCAGCGAGTCTGTGGGCTGGATCGGATCACACCAGAGCCAGAGCACAGGGCTGGCCTAGCAATGTCATCCATATGCAGCATGCTGCCTGTGCTGGCCCCATGTCGTGTGCAGCATGGCATGGATCAGCCTGACCGTGGGACTTGTGTTGCCTGTGGCTGCCTGGACCCAGCACCACAGGCACTGCTGGCAGTCCAGGGGACCAGCACAGGACATTTGCTACATGTAGCATTAGACTGGCCCTACTTATTAGCTCTGGGGCCAGCCTGGATTGGCCCTATGACCATCTGTACGAAGTGGAACCAGCATGCAGGGCCAGATCAGCAGGGCACAGCAAGCAGCACATGCCCTCCCATGTCAGGCCCCTGTACCACATGTAGCGTGCCCTGGTCCCACTCCAGGGCTTATGCTACCTGCCTGCAGGATGGACCCAGCTGTAACACCAGGTTCAGCTTCATGCCACAGGCAGCATAAGTCCCGAAGTGGGGCCTGCGCATACTGCATGCAGCACATGGGCTGGACCTGGTATCATGTGCAGCATAGGGGGTCAGCACACAGTGTGCGCTACATGCTGCGCCCTGCCAGACCAACCCCAAGCGCTGGCTCTGGCACAGCTCAACCTGGACTAACCCTGGAGCTAGCATGCAAGTGCAGGAACCACACGCAGCACATGCACAGGTCTAATGCAGGAGTCGCATGCAGCATGTGCCCTGGACTGACCTCATGCTATGCGCCATGTTAGGTTCAACCCATGCCCCACACAAGCTTCTGCATGTTGTATCATACAACAGGTTGTACAACACCCCCATTTTCAACAGTCAGATTAAACACAAAAGAACAGTATGCCATCAAGACAGAGCATATTTAATATTTACACTAAAAATAAACAAAGGTATTTGAAGAAAAATTGTTTAAACCTATTAACCATTACTTTGCACTGCAGCTAAATGCTTTATACCTTAAAGCAGTAGTCCCCAATGAAGTTTGTGGCCACAGGAAGTTTTGCTTTCCAGACCTGCATTTTCAGCTCAACAGGGAGAGCGAAGCATGTTGCTGCCTGCAGTACATTACTTTCTCAGTTTTATTCAGAGTCCCATGAAGATGCCTTTATATTAGGGCAATGCTGTCATAGACTGTTTAAAACTAAAATGAAAACAAAACAAAACAACACAACCACACACACACCAGCTAAAGGTATTAAAGAGAATACATTTAGTAACTAATTTGACACTTCTTACCCAAGATACTTTAAAGTAATAAGCCTGAGCTAACAGCCAGTTATAAAACGAGGCTAACTTAAATGATGAAGTGTACTCTACCTACTATTGTAGGATATAATCCCACTGTGATTATTTATTTTATAGGATTCTAGGATAGATACGTTCTGCTACTTTTTAAAAACAGCAGCATAGAGGAAACAGGAGGGGGGAAGCATTAGTAATGTGAAATTAAATAGTTTTATCACTCTTTACCTTATGATTAAATAACCATATTTAAATCCATGATGCAAGGCAGACATTGAAAAAAATACCCCATCAACTTGAGGGTGCTGTGCCTTAATATGGCCCTGATTAGATGTTGCTGATTGCAATACATCCTTAAAGGCCTGGCTAAAAGAAATTATACATAATCTTCTGAGTTGTACTTTCTTCAAGAAAAACTGGCTACATAGCAGGGTAAGCCTATCTAGACAGAAGGTAGGGTGGAATATAGAGAGGGAACCCACCTCTCCCAGATAGATCCACAAAGCACAAAGCCATGAAGCTATTCTGGTAAATGTATTAATTTAAGAATAAAAAAGTTATTTTAGTCTTCTTTGAATCAAAGCAGATTTTCTTACTCGGTCTAGTTTTCATCTTCCATACACACCAGCACCACTAATAATAGATAATTTCATACCTACAGCAGTTCCCCTTTATACTATAAGTCAACTTATCAAAATTCTTAATATCACCTTTCTTTTAAATAAAAATATAGACCAATCTTTAGGAAAAGAAAGGATTTCCTGCTATATACTCAAACTGCTATATAAAGCTGTAGGGAACTCAGTGGTTTCTGGTTTGTAACTATCTGAAGGAATCAAGATGGAGCAAATGACATAATACTATTAAATCCACTCAGTAAGTACACACCCAGCGAAGTGTGAGGGTATCTTGCTGGACCAGCAAAATTAGGCCATTTGGGGTTGAATAAAGCTCATATGAACAAGGAACCACACCTCACACTAATGAACATTAGAATAATGTGATACCTCTCTACTTACATGCAAAAGAGGACAGAGAACTCTATACCCTCTAGCCCTGTCTTCCCATGTGTTCCAGAGCACTTCCTTATGGTAATGGGTAAAGCACATTGGCTGCTGACAGACTAGAAAAAAAAACACCAAACAAACAAACAAACAAACAAATCAATGCTTTAACGGAAGAGGCAGCACAATAGTTCTACCAGCTTCAGTGTCTATGTAGATCATGCAGTTCAGCAGGGCTTTTTGGTGCTCTTATCTAAAGCTGATTCAATCAGCTATTAGATAAAAGAAACAAAAAAGCCCCAATGAAGCAACAGATATATACAGACCTTGGGCAAGCCAGGTCAAACTAATGCGATGCCCCTTTTGGTTATGCAGTCAGCTCAGCACAGGGACACGCTGAGTTCGAAGTAAAGCACAGGGTTGGGGTGGGGGGTGTATGTCTAAGCAGTCATTATGTCCTCTCCTCCAGTTATACACAACCTGTTAGCACTCCAGAGCATCCTGCCCTACATAGGTGCTCAGTTTCCCTTTCCCCTGGCTTCAGATGGAGGTCACTGGCCTCTTGCCCTATACCTGTATTCCACCCCAGTTCTAAGAGACAATAATTAAATAAAAAATGCCAGCTGAAGTAACTTAAAAGCTGATTTCTAGAAAGAAGTATCTGCCCCCTTATGTTATAATACGATACACAGCTCTGGAATTAGGTATCTAATCTTAGGTACCTAATTGATGTTTATTTCCTTATGTTGGCACTAGCAGACAAGCCCAAAAGTAAGAGCACCAGAACACATACTTGTTCTCCCTCACCTTTCTGCCCATGTAGAGGCTCTTCCATCTTATTTTGCACCTCTCCAACATAAAGAAGCCTTCAGCTACCAATTATTTTTCCAGAGGGTTGTTTGGCAGGTGGCTGGTTCCTGCACCTGAAATACTGGGACACAATCCATCTGCTGATTTTGTTTTCTCATAAAAAAGGGGATTCAAGAATCAATGCAGCACCACAACAATGGTTTAAAAAGGGTTATAACCAAATTATTTTGAAGCAAGAGGCAGTCAGTTTATTCAGTAAATTGAATAATATTTTAAAAACTGTTTACCCATTAAAATAACAACCACAATTGCTGTTGGGAATTAAAAAAAAAAAATAGGAAAGGATAAAAGTAAAATGTGGAGGCATGGTGGCAGCACCAGTACTACAGAACATCATAAGAGGACTCGGTAGGATGAAGAAAGACATGGGACTGATAGGATAGTAAAATTCTGAAGAGTAGTTTCAAATAATGGTCTCCACAGACAGCTGCCTAGTCAATTTGTGCTGGCTCTCCTCTTTATTTCCAGCTGCTATATTCACACTGAAAGAAGCTAAAAATACATTAAATACTTTCCTAATAATATTTTTTTCTACATAAGCAATTGCTGTCATTGCCATACACGTATCAGTTGCCAGTGGGAGGAAAGGTGGTTTAAGTTACTGAGAATGGGAGGGGTATATTCTACACAACACACTGGTTTTTACTAAGATGGGATATAAAATGCAGACAAGTTTGAAGAGTATTTAAGTTCCCAAAAGTGCATAAATTAAGTTATATTTTAGATTTTTAATCTTAAATATGAAGTATACAAAGTTGGAATAGGAAGCCTGCTTAGATTGTTTCAAGATTTACTATATCCAATATTTCCAGCAATTAAGACATTTTGCTAATCTGAAAAACCAACCCCCCCGAATAATACCACAAAGGTGAAAATCTCTATAATTTAGTTATTTTTTCCCAAAAGTCTTTACTGGAATCCTAGAAAACGAAATACTTTTAAAATATGAAGACCTATATTTCCTGTTTTCTTCCTGCAGGTCTTTTCTCAATATTAATGCATGCTCTATATAAAGATCAAGGAGAGAGAGAATGCAGGCCAAAAAACAAACAAAACAAAACACCAAAAATTTTCAGTTCTTGCTACTGGCAGTGAAATACACCAGACATACATCTTCATGACACACAGTCCTCTGACGATAGCAGTGATTATACTTTTTCCGCCTAACTTGGCTTCTGTTACTACTGTGACCTACAATATATTGTTCACACATGCACACAGGGCATGATTCACAACACAGTGGGAGTCTATTGGCCTGAACTAGATCCCATTGCTTATAAAATACACTAATTCCTAGTAAAGCAGGCAACTTAGACTTGATACAATAGTATACCTACTTTTACAACCAAGTATATCAGAATATTTAGGATAGCCGAAATCCATGGTTTATTCATCTGACATGTATATTCACAAAGGTTATTTTTACTTGCATCTCACCAGCACAACTTTCTGACATCGAAACAAGTTTTGCCTAAAGACTGGTGAATAAGGCACCAACCGTATACCAAAAACTCAAATAATACTTTTTAATTAAGTTTGCATACAAGTAGTTAAACAACACAAAAAACCATAACATTTTCAAGACTACATTTCCAAAATTCAGAGGCCCTGACATTTCCCATATTGTAATATTTCAGTTTTGAGAGCAATTTTCTGTATTCCTTTGGAATTAAAGCTATGTTAAATCTCTAACTTATTTAAGTCACAAATCTATATGCCCAAAACTACCAGGTGTCTCGGTTTTTAGAAAAAAAAAGTTTCAAATTACAAAGAAGTGATAGGTTGCCAATTACAAGGGGGCATAAGTGGGTCACACTCACCCACCTTCCTTATTAAGGCCAGTCAGCACAGGGTCCAAGGTTTCCAGATGTTTTTTTTTTGGTTTTTTGTTTGTTTTTTTTTACATGGGACAACCTTTCTCCCCCCATGGTAAAAGAAAAACAGCAAACCAAGCACACGTGCAAACACAAACAACTAAACCACCAACCCTAAGGTTTGGAAAAAAAGAGACTTCAAGGTTTAGAAGGAGCGCGACAGGCTTTGTGCTTCTCCCTAAGCACAACCACCTCCTCTCTTCTTTCCTGTGCTCCCTGCTCCTGAAGCTCTGAACTCCCCCTCTAGCTCTACCTTAATTTCCTGATCAACTCTTGCAGCTGTTCCCAGCTGGGTAGACTCTGAACTGCTTGCTACCTGCAGCTGTTTCTCACACTGAACACCTCCTTACATTATGTGTCAGCAAAGTATATGGTCACCTTGTTTTGGAAAAACCAGCATATTTTCTTTGTGAAGAATAAGTATTGTACAAGTTCAAATAACTACAGATTTGTAAGTAACAAAGAAGTGACCTTAGTCTCAGTTTTAACTCTTAAAGGAGATGTTATATCCTAGGATGCAGCTAAGGGATACTACTGTATTAGATGCACAGGGTTTTTTCTGGTTAAGATAAGCCCAAAGTCCTTCTCTTTTGTGGTTAAAGGCTCTGGAGAATCTTCTGCCTCATGATTCCACCAAGTCTTCGCTAGATTGTAATTTGGGCACGTTTCCCTACTTATTACATACCTAGCTAGATAGCCTATTTGAACTCTACCATTTTACTCCACAATCAGACACAAATGCAGCTATGGAAGTGAACCATCCACATTACCTATAAACCTGTGACGTCTTGTATATATAAATCCCAGCTAGGGGGAGGGAAAACAACAGAAAACCAAAACAAAACAATGAATTATCTCGAGGGGGACTGGGACTGAGCCCAAAATTAGTATAAGTTATTTGTGTTTGAAAAAAGCACCCACTTGTATCGAAAAAGAAACTGTATTGTTTGTTTATATAAAAATAAAACGCATTCCACAAAACCAAGCTGACTCTCTGTAAAAGAGTATTCAGGCTAATAAATTGTAATACAGTACCTATCTTTCTTCCCTATATTGAGAAATCATGCCTGGCTGGTATATTTATTTTGTAATGTGCAACTATAATAGAAAATAAATGAGGTTTAAAAAAGCACACTGCATAGACTATGTCAACATAGCATAAAAGTAAATGAAGTGACTCCTTATAGATTATTTGCTCATAGTAAAATTACTAATGGTTATCCATCAAGATCATGCCATGTAATAATTCTGTACCTTAAAGGAGGCACATTCAGTTAAGTATAATTTATTCATTATATATCTTGCAAGGCACTTCATTGCTACCTTATCATGTCAGAATAATTCAGAGAACAATAAATCTCCAGGTCAGACCTTTTTTTTTTTTTTTTTTTTTTTTATTAATACAAGTGGGTTAAAACAAGTTTCTACTATGCCCACTAGTAACCAGTTTACACTTTCTATAAGAAAAAGAGCAAATAGAAGTTCCTAGTGTATTAAAATGATTCCTTCTGTTATAAAGGGGCAGGAATTCAGATAAAAACAAATGATGATGCTCTGAAGAGCTGTAAGATTTTTAGACTCAGTTCAAAGAGTTCTTGAGGTATGTATTCTTCTACAGACTAGAGTTTTATATTCATCTCAGAAAATCAATCTACTAATAGGCATCAACGCCTAAGTAAAGATCTGCCATTTGAAACAGCTTTTATGTGATTGAATACTCACACACAGTCATAAGTATGACAGAACAGCTTAGCTATTAAAACGTTTTATCTAGCAAGGAGCTGTTCATCCTAATTGACTGAAATACTCTTTGAACACTATTATTGCAAGGCCACGTCACCATTTAGTGTTCTAGTTTGTAGTTACCCAAGTTACATCCTGAAACCCAGCACAAAACATTATTAAAATGTTTTCTCTCACACACACACACACACACACACACGCACGCACATGCACACTTCTGTTAAGAGACCAGAACAATAAAGCTATCATTTTCATTACCAGTTGTTTAGTAGATCTGATACTGAAGTGTACTGGAATTCATTACAAAAAAAAAAATAAAAAAAATCAGCTATTTCTGTCAGTCGGTCCTTCATTTTACTTCACTATACAATGAATCCTATGAACCACGTGCAACACTTGATATCAGCTGGCAGAACTGGGTGGGAGCTATTCATCTGCATTCAGCCTGACCTCCTATTGTGAAAGGTCTATTTCAGGGCCTCCTTTAAGTACTGCTGCACAACGCTGGCATAATACCAACAACGACCGTATGTCAAGTTGACAGATTAGAATTTTGAAACAGCCATCTGAAAACTCTTGCCTGAACCTGAACTTCAGCGTAGCAGGGTTCTTTTTCCTTATGTCATTACTCTTTTCAAAGCAAGTTTAACACACCATAAGTAAACATAACTGACAGAAAAGCAAAGCACTAAGTCATAAAAAGAATTTTTGATAACAGACTCCACTTCATTAAGTTTCCTCTGAATGTCATAACTGATGGCCAGAAATAAAAATCACAGTAAACCCAAAGCCAACAACATTTGTACTTTTCACATTTTTCTTTTTCCAATAAGCTAGCAATTAGCAATCAAAAAGGAGCCAAAAGCACTAGCAAAAATGCCACCGGAAGAAGCAGCAGCATTCAAAAGGCTAAGTCTATTCCAACCACACATCTAGTCTAATAAAAGACAACACCCACAATCAGTCCAATAAAATACATCACCCACAAAAATCCTCACTTGGAATATATATATAATTCCAGAATCATAAACAAAATGCTACTGATCTCACTTTTTCTATGTTGACAGATTTCATTTTTTATCCTGAATGTCTCAACATATCTAACATTTCATTGCTTTATTTTTAGCTAACCTATCCTTACTCACCATCCTTGTAAATTATTTTATATTAAAACATTGTAGACAAACAGCAGTATCTACCACTCTATGCTGATATCACAAAACTGAATGAGCTGCTGAAATGTACCTCTGGCCTCCTATGTCATTTCAAGAAATATTCCAAATTAATAAAATCCATGTCAACTTACCTACAGTTTGGAGGAGGGTCTAATGTAATTTCTGCAAGTTCTTTCTGAATTCTTAAAAGAAAAAGAAACAGAAGTTATATGGACAGTACTTTTCTCTTAATGCATTTCCTCCAACTTTATGAAAAATTTCTACTGAAGTCAGTATTAAGAAATATACCTAATTCTCATCTATAATGGAAATTTGATGCAATAAGGTTTCATGAAGCTACCTGAAGTATTTGACAAGTAAGACTCCAATGTCCCTTTAAAAAGAAATGTAGTAATAATTTTTAAAAAGCACAGTGAATTAAGGAGAAATGCACTAATTTCAGCATGGATGGACATGGCCCTTAATATAGTTGAAAACAACCAAATGTTGATAACATTTTGTGGCGCGCACATTCACTCCAGCAAGACCTTATTAAACACCATCATCAATAATATTTTGTCAAAATGGACAGTGCATATATAAGTCTCACATAAAAAACCTTATATCACATTTCCTATGGAAGTACAAGAGATATTGTCTTTCTGACCAAGAGTGTAGAAAAATATAGACTCTAAAAAAATAAATAAATAAATAAAGAAGCCTATATTTTAGGAGATTAAACCCCTCCAAGGAAATCTATTGAACATCATCTCTTCACACTGGAGGAGGTGGAAATCGGATTATCTGTTCAGGTGCTTAATTTTGAATTTGGGAGCCTAGTTTTTAGGAAATTGTGCATTAGGGGGCAATCAGCAGTCGTTCAACTGGCAAGACCTCCCAACCTGCATGTATGTTAAGACTTCCATGGATTAAGGCAGGGATCAGCAACCTACAGCCCACAAACTGTATCCAACCCATGAATTAGCAGGCTGGTTCTGGCCTGCAGCAGCTCAGGAAATCTGCAGCATGCTCCAGCCATAGCAACAGAGGTGTCCTCATAGTGCTACTGCCTGCCACATTCATTTGATTCTCCCTGCTCCCCAGGGTCCTAGCATCTGGCCCTGTTCTATTTACTGCATTTACTCAAATCCAAGATGAGGTCTGTCTGTCTGTCTGGTCACCCACCCCCTGCAGTTGCAGGGGGAAGGGGGAAGAGAGGGGAAAAATTATGATTTTAAGACATGCTTCTGCTAATTAGAGTCCATACACAGAAAATTATGAACACATTTGTAATTTTCCATGTACAGAGTACAATTCAAAGTTGTCTTAAATTCAGATAAAATACAGCATTTCCTTCACAGCATCTGCTGATTGCAGGGGAGTGCGGCCCACAGTGAGGATTGGGCTGCAAGTGCCCTGGGGTGGCAAATGTTTGTCAACCCCTGGACTAAGGAGTTCTAGGAGATCTGAAACCCTTTGGTCATGTCCTAGAACCTCTGCAGTATGGCAGTAAAAATGCTTTGCATCTTAAGTTGAACTTGGCCCAAACAACCTCCAACCCTCCAATGAAGTTTAAAATATGTCCTGTTAGCTGAAAAAAAATTCCTGGAGTTTGTCAGGGAATGATTCCATAAATAGAACCCATCAGCCACGCCCCCTGTAAACCCATGACCTCCCAAATGTGGGAGTTCAGGTGCCAGCAGGCAGTTTTCTGAAGGACCGAGGAAAGGACAAAATATTCAGCACTGCCTCAATAGCCTTTTTTCAAAGATTTGGGTGAAGGAGCAGGTTTTTATTCCTCTCTATTAAGAGAGGAAAACAGAATGATAACACAGCCAAAATTCCTGAAACAGATGCTAAAGTCAAGCCTGACCTAAGGTACATACGTATTTTGTTAAAAAGCAGCTACCACCTACTCAGCACATAAGTAAATAGAAGGAACTGATTTATCAAGGTAAACACTTAGAATATTAGAGGATTTAACATAAAAATGAGCAGCTGACTAATTCTCAACATAATATTAAGATACAAACACAAACTTAAACATTTAAGTCTCAAAATACTACCAACATTTCCCCTATTCTATTACGAATAATGGATTTGTTTGCTGTGCATGACCTAAGAACATAGATGACCTGGCCAATAACAAGATCCTACCTACTTTATCTGTCATATTTGCAAGTAACTTGCTCACATAATATATACTTTTATGGTTGGGAGAAATATTAGAAGATACTCATATTGAAAGAGGGGGGGAGGGAGAGGGAGGAAGAAATAAGTTCCCAGATGATGATTCTGTTTACTGGAGAATGTAAACACTTGTAAAGAAATATAACTGTGGTTAAGTTAGAAAACTTAGAAGAAATAATTCTACTTGCCTGGTATTTATATATGAAAAAAAAATCTTTATAGAGATTTTAAATTTATTTTATCCCCATCTGATTTTTCAGAAGAACTTATGAATAATAAGACTGAAGTGGTTAAACATACCACATTTTAAAAGAATATTCTCTAGACATATTCCCTCTCCCCCACTTTGTTTTAAAGAGCATTAACAGTTTACACTTGTATTAAGAGGAGTGAGAGGCTCCCGTCCCACTGCAACTCACGAGACCAGGTTCTGGAGCAGAGAGAGGAAGGGAAAAGACTATATGCCAATAAACTAAATGTTGACACTTCCATTTTTCTTATATGTATGCTTCCTTTCCCATAAATATTTGAAAACCCAAAAACCCAGACTGGAGAATGTTTAGTTCATGCATTCTAGGACAACAGGCAAACCCTACTTCATATTTCATCTTTTCATACACTGAATGAATAGAAAATTGAACTACGAATGGTTTACTTCATGGCTGAGTTTTTTAAAAAAAGAGATGCACTTATAAAAGCCAAGGATTTTTTTTAAAGATACAAGACAGTTGTTTGGCTTTCCAATTATTCATTCTGGTTTGCCAAGTATAGCACTTCTTGCTGCATTCCTTTAAAATAATATTCAAGTATAGTTTCAAGCTGTCCCAACTGAGGATTATAGATTGCTCCTTTCTCTAGTGTTGAATTCCAGACAAGAAATTCATGGGATAGGTAATGCTGAAATACTTTAAATGTCTTTCCAGGAACAAAAGACCATGTAACTCAATTACTTTAATTCACAATTCAACACAAATAAAACCAGCAGATTTAAGACAAAAAAAAAAAACCCAACAAAAAAACAGCATGTCTTAAAATTCATAAGCTCAAGAACAGAGAGCCCAAATATATTTATTTGTTGAGCTGCTAGGTTAGCCAAGAATGGTTACACTTCTCTCAATCCAAAGGTCAGCCTAAGATTTGCTACTTAAGAGGTAACAAGAAGCCTGCTGTTTTCAAGGACAGCAATTCAATTCCATGTCTGAACTGTAAATGTGATATGCAGCAAGTTTCTCAGTCTTGACATGTTAGGTAAGAAAGGTTGCTATTTAAGGTGATGCCCTCTGAGTGAAGAAAACTGAAGGAATAGCACACTCTATGATATATAGTGTAAGCTATTACACCTGTGTAGCAAGTAATCCTAAAAGCATTCATACTGAGGGACCCTGAAGTATGAAAGATTGCAATAGTCTGCTTTTCTGATGTTGTCTAAATAAGTCCTGCTACTGACGCTAATACAAGAAACCCTGTATTTTAAGGCAAGAATAAAATATATATATATATATCAGACCTTATTTACTGCTCGACATTCTAACTAAAGAAACGCAAGAGGGCTTACAACACAATTCTATTCTGTCCTGGCTCTTGGATCACACCAATCATCACGATACCTTAGTATCTTAAATGCCCTACCAAATGATCCATGTATCCCAAACTTGTCACTTTGCTAAAACCACACCCAAGGAAAAACACTTCAAAATGGAGGTGAGGTGTTCAACCAAAGAAAAGAAAACAATACTCCAAGCCAAACACAGAATTCTTAGTTTAAGAAACTCAATCTATTGGGATAAAGATGCTCTATGATTCTAACAGTTGCAATCTTCCAAAATGTAATAAAAGCAACACCAGGAAATCCAAAACTAAGGATAAACAAAAGGGCCTCAAACATCCTTCATAAGCAAGTTACTGTAGAGAACATTAACTCACAGAAGTAGCACCTTAATAAGAATACACGTCAGTGAAAAAATTGGCCCATGTTATACACCAGTGCATTCCTTTTTAACTTAATCAAAATTAACATTGCTGGAAAAATACCTTTAAGATCTAATGTATAAGAATATACCCACACCTAAAAAGTTAAAAGCAAATACGCTCGTTATAATTTTATGCCGAGATAAATACTCAATGCATCTTAACCACTGCATAAGGACTTACTCAGACTACGCATGAAACCCATCTATGCTCACAGAGGTCCCGATACTGAAAGTGCTGTGATATTAGCAGCCCCAAAATTGGCTAGTTCTGTTATTTTCAAAAATTTCTAATTGTCACCATCAGGGCTGCTATTAAAAGCTGTGAAAACCAGAGAAGAAAAACTACCTATCTTCCATTAGAAGCTCTTTGACATCTGCTTCCCCATCACCACATCTGATAGTGTTAGTTACGAAGTAGACAGTTCTGTTAGCACACAGTTAACCATAGCATAAATTTTAGTTATAAAGTACAGTAGGGCTGAAAAGTCATACAAATTAAATGGTTTATACACTTAACAACAGGAAGATGATTAGAGTTTGTTACAATATAAACTATAGGCAACAAATTGGGACTGGCATTGTGTTAAGTCAAGCGAGTTATGCACTTATTCAGTGCACATTAATGAAGTACGCTGTAATACACTGTTACATGGAGACAGATTGGAGTAGGGACAATACAAATTCTAATCTGAGATTGGAAGCCAATGTTACTAGGTGAAATTCTGCATTTGTTACACAAGCATAAGATTTTGGAGTATATGCAAGAGCACATTAATTTGCGAATACTGGCTTCTACAAACACCTGTGCAGTCCTCCTTCATCATAAACTCAAAACCTAGTTCTTGTTTTTGGAGAGATTAACATTCCAATTAAGTGACTAAAATCAAATTCTGCAACTCTTATTCATGAAGCTGTTCCCAGTAATTTGGAAGAGGAAACACCCTTTTAGGTGTTTACCTTGATGCAATCTATCACAGGCAAGGATACCTCACTTGCATGTAATTTCTTGGTTTTTGCCCTCAGTGATTCTTACAAGGTGAAAAATGTAACAGAATCAGTTAAAGTAGAATTTCTCTTTTCTATTCTTAAGAGTGTCCAGCTGATTATTATAAATATTACAAACAATAATAATAAAACCTATCAAAATAAAGACTTCCATGTGAAATGGGCAGCCCAAATAATTTTCTTTAATGGTATTACAAGCCAGTGGCAAGTGGTTTGGGATAGTAATGTGGAAACAACTTCAATTACAGTAACTCTTCAATTACCAGCACTAGAAAGAATTCCTAAAGAAGCCCCATGTTGCAGCTATATTAAATTATATTTAAAAATATATATATAGCTGCAATAACTAGCAAAACTCAGAAACTAAATGCTCAATTTTGGAAATTCATAATTGTATACATTTCTCAATATCTGTCTGCATGTGAAGCTACTGCTTTAGAATCTGGCTAGTAAACCCATCAGTGTCATAGATTATCAAGTGGCATAATTAATTTCAATGGAAACCATAAGGAGATTGGCTTAACCCTTTTAAAAGTTTAATCAATTGTATATCTGCTAAATATACAATGGTGAAAGATCTAAGCTTTGAAGGTACACAACTAAGATTAATAGCTCGATTTCCAACACACTATTAATTTTTCAATATGTTAGCACCCACAGGCCCCAAGAGGATTGTGGTGCCATCCTGCTAGACATTGCATTGTTAGGAATGCACAAATTTCTTTCTAAAAAGTCTGCAAGTGCTGATCCTGGAAATCCCTGGTGTAGGTGTAATGATAAGAGAAAGAAGGACAAAGTCAGAAGCAGTTGTGGTTATAGGCACAGCTTGATGGCTACAATTCAGAGTTGTTCTTCTCCATTTAGTTCCAAAAATAACTGCCAAAAATAGCTATCCGTAGTGATCCTCTGCCAGCTGACAACACCTAGGCATCATAGGACCATAGGAAAGAGACCTCTTGAAGTCATTTAGTCCAGCCCTCACTAAACCACACCAGTCAAGTGCCTGTTGAACCTGCCCTTAAAAATTTCCAGGGATAAAGATTCCACATCCTCTCCCGGCAGCCTGTTCCAGTGCTTAACCACCTTCATAATCAGAAAGTTCTTCCTAATCTCCAACCTAAATTTCTTCTGCTGCAGTTTGGTTATCTCTTGTTAGCACTACTGTAGAAGCCAACTCTCAAGAGGTATTTGATGAGAAAACAAACAAACAAACAAACAAACAAACAAACATTGACTCCACAGACTAGGTAATTAATTGTGTTTGTTGATAAATGAAGATACATGTAAGCAAAGAATATAAATAAGGTTGGCATCATTAGCAGAACAGAGAGGCAAGGAGGATAGACAGATCTACAGCTATATACTGTAAAATCTAGATAAGATGCATGCATGTGTCAAAATATATAAGCACATTAATATTTACAGTCTGATGCTACATGCCATAACTAAAGTGAACACCTACTGAATGCAATGGAGCCCTGAACCTCCCCTCCTTTGTAGTACGTGGAATTCCATTAATTTCATGGCTCCTAAATTATATTGTTATAAATTAGTGTAGAATCAGGCCCTGAAAGTTTTGCTAAGAAGTATGCAGGATTGTGGGTTTTTTTAATGTATTTTATTTGGGTGCCTTTAATAGGGTTTGAGTGTTGCTGCCTAGATTAACACTGATGTGTGCTGGTAAAGCAACACTTTAATGCAAGTTCTCTGCATGCACAGTCCAAGCATGCCAATCCTCATCATCTAGTGATTGATGTGGCAGCATAGAATCACTTAAATAGCTATTCTCCAAATTTACCTTTCCTCAGGAGGGGGGGGTGGCGGCAGAGGGAAGAGAGGGAAATGAGTATTAAAGCAGGTCTCAGTTTTAAGTAATGAAACCAAGATGCATTTGTTGTTCACTCTAACCTTTCTGACTTGACCATCTGGGACAAGGAAATGCAGTACTTTACAGCGATAAGTATTACAGTAGCCTCCTAGCATGCTGAGTTACTGAACTGTCTGAAATGTTTATGGTTAATTAACTGTAAGTTACGCTGACAAGTTTCAACATCACACACACACACACACACACACTTTATATGGCTACAAAACCATCTGAGTTTTACTAGCAATAAAAGAATGTCAGCTTTTATCATGCAAGCTACTATTAAAACCATGTGAAAGAACCAGTCTGTCAAAAAAGAATAAGGGTCTTATTATTGTGACCACACTCAGAAAACTGAAGTATAAACATAATCATGATGTAATAAATATTAAGAAAATGAATGACAACATTACATCAATGACCATCTAAAAAGGAGCAGCAGCAGCAGCAGCAAAGAACAGGGTACCTTTTAGCACTAGTTGACAGCTTAGCAGCTGTTTTGCTGGATATCTTGCCTTCCTTTTTCTTGGGTTGAACCTGCTCCCTTTCCTGTTCCTGTTGAACACCTTCACGCTGATCTCCATCAGAGCTGCCTCCACTAGTGCTTGGACTATCATCAACTCTCTGCCCCTCAGCAGACATCTTAGACTCTGGGCTTTAAAAAAAAAAACAACACACACACACACAAAAAACACCTTTTTAATTTTTATGGGGGGGAGGGGAGGAACACCACACACACATCCTAGAAAAGGCTTTTCTAAATATCTGATAGCACACTACTGATTTTTTTAAAGTATTCCCAAAGTAAGAATATTATGTTTTTATTCTTTTCTATAGTACGTTTGTGTTTCTCATAGTCCTCAAATAATCTAGTACTAAAAAAAAAAAAGAAATCTAACCTTTGATATATATACAGTAATTCAGGAGTCAGTCACTTTACATCAAATACAAAATTTGCATAAAAATAGAACACATTCTTTTTTATTAATGTTTAACATTTTTAAAAGGACATACAGCCGATTTTACTTAAGTGGAGAATAAAATGAGTCAATATGATTAGCCACTGTTAATAAGAAGGATAGGCTCAAAGGAGTGGCAAAGGGATTGAGTCTTGCATCACTAGAATACTGGTTCAAGTCTGACACAGCATGTTAAAAACTGGCAGCTATTACTTTCTTAAAGACTATACGTTAGCCCATGTGAAATAAATCTGTGGACTCAGTCCAACTAGGCAGACTTCCATTTTAATCTGGACAAAATCCACATCTTAGTTTGTGCTTTTAACAGACACCTTAGGAGAACAGCAAGGCATTGAAAGTGAACTGTTTTCCTTTTCTAGAGATGGTATTTCTAAGCTAGGGGTTAAGCATATTGGTGGAATTAACGTAAGGGAATTTGTGTGCTGAAGCCTGTCCTTTGAGCACAGGACTGACTCATCATCATATAAAACTGTCAAAGAACAATAAGCATTTAGAAATCTAATTTTATTATATTTGATATATTTCATGTATCCAGTTCTCACAGTATTTCCACACTTCTTTTGATAGTGAGCTATTTCCATTTCTTTCTTCACTTTCATCAATGGAACTTAAAATACCAACAGTTGAAGAAAAATAAAGCACAACCGTTAGAGCTGTCATCCCTTTCAAAGCTGTCATTAGTGAGGGCTGCGCCTCATCCCTTCTAGGAGATTGCCAGCTGTAGTGGCAAAAAGATTTAGATGAGTTTTTTAAAAATCTGAACCACCATTGGAAAGCTTTTTTACCTCCCAGTTTATAATATAAATTGTACCAAAATGACATGACCATGTTCTTCTATATTTATTATTATTCTTCCTTTTTTAAAAACTACCTTTGTTGCAGACAAGGCCAAATTTTTAGGCCACGGATATTGTAACTTTATCCTTTTAAACTACATAAAGAGATCATGCACTTATTACAGAAAAATACGTCTCAATTATTTTATGCTGCCATTGTCCCCCAAAGGAGAGAGAAAGGATTTCAGGCTCTTTGACAGACAATGTAAGAATCGCACAATAGTCTGCACATACAACTCACAAGAACTTTATGGAAAGCTCCTAACTAAACATTAATGTACCACTGTAATAAAAGCCTGGCATCTCCCACACAGGTATGGAAAGAGAGGACAGAGAAAGAAAAAGGAACACTGTTTGGATTATAGGGAGAAAAAACATTTAAAAAAAGAAGATTAATGCTTCTTGTATAAAAAAGAATTTACTCCTACTATTCAGTTAGGAGCCTTATCAAAATCAAAAACGGTCAAAGAACACCTACTTTGGAGACCATTATTTAAGCAATGAGGGGCCAATTTTGTATGTCATTATTCATGGGATTAAATCCAACTGACTTTAGTATGAATGAAATCTCTGCGTAATTTACAAGATTATATATCAAAGTAACAGGAACTTTGGAGGGATAGGATGGTTCAAGAACCTTTAAAGGGAGTAAGATACTGAGAGGTAGTGATGAAGAATGCTAGAAGAGATTACCCTAATTTATCATCCGCTACTTGGTTTTGATTATGAAAACTAGTACCCAAAACAGCCTTGGTGGTGCATTTGAGAATGTAAAGCAAGGCAGTATTTTATTGCTGGAAGTTAAGAATGAGCAATTCTTCTGAGAAAACAACTTTTCCCTACATCAGAGACATAATAATGTCTTTTATGTAATTCACAATTTAACACAGGTTAATCTTTAGGTATTTACATCCCAGTTGTCAAATCTTAAGGGAAAGAAACAGAAGATTTAGAGATAATAAAACACAAAGCAGCTGTATGCTGACAGTTTCAAGACTGTTAGTTATTAAAGGCACATTTTGACTTTGTAGCCATATGTACTATTTTACTTTATTTTCAGATGGAGGTAGAATATAATACAATTTTTTCTTAAAGCATCTGGGATAGCCTTTATTTAGACACTGATCTTTCATTAAGACACCTAATTGTAAAGAGAGGGCATTCTCCATACAATGTACCCATTCTGCATAAATGGTGGCCGAGAAGTCAGCAATGTGTTTAATAAAGACTCTTTATACCTAATGCCTCCTGTGAACGATTCTGCTATCAAACGTCTGTATTCACTTTGTAAGTTCAAGTTACTACCCAACAGATAAACACTGTAACAGTAGCCCAAAGCATATAATTACTGTAAGTGGTAATGCCAGCTTTTACAACAAGGAAATATTTAAATCTCTCATTTGACATCTGGATATTTTCTCACCTCTCTTCCCCCGCCCCCTTCTACACAGACACAAATATTTAAATAAAAAAAGTGACGTTAAGAGGTTGGAAGTTAAATTTAACCATGAGAAGGAGGTTTAAAAGGGTTGGTGGAGTCAAACTTTTGAAACATGGGTACAACTACGAAAAAACAAACAGCAAGACAACAGGTTCAGGGGAACAACAACAGGGGGATGGTGTGGTGGGGAAACATTTCAGCGAAGAAAAAAAAAAAAGGAGAGAGATTCTTGTGTAAGTAAGGTGTAAGTATTAACAAACACATCCTTATGCCATACAAACACACAGAGGTCTTGAAGCCACCTATTCCAAAATCTGCCCCAAGCAGTAACAAACTCCAAAACAACCCCCCACTGCGTACCACCATGTCCGCACTGGATTCCCTATTTCCCATCCAGAAAGGGGAACCTCATGCTCCCCTCGTGTCAAAAGAAGGGGGTGGAGAAGATAAAAAAGATGAAGGTAAGAAGAGACCTGGCGCCAAACTCCCTCGACAAAATTTAAGTGACAAAGCGCCCAAAAGCAAACACTTCTTCCATTTCTAAACGCCGTGTCCTTTCAAACAGACAAAAATAAAGTAAAATAAAATAAAATGAAATAAGCCCCCACCGCCATCACCAAGGGTAAGAAGAGATCCTGGCAACATGCTGCTGGGTCCCAGGGGCATGTGATGATGTCTGTCTAAAGCGGCCTTAATTTCCTATAAGCAAAGATAAATGGAACATTTCTGCCGGGTCCACGAGCAGCCGCCGCCGCCTCACTTCATCTTCATTAGAAACCGTAAAGGGCAAAAAAAGATCAAAACATTACGGAGGAGAGAGAGGACCGGGAGGAGACCGGGGTCGAGCCCGCCAGGCCGGGGGCTGCGGGAGGGACAAACCCTCCGGTGTTGATGCGGCTCGGGACTGACACCAACCCCCGGGGGGGGGCAAGGACACGGACAAGGGGGGACACACACGGGGGGTGGGGACGGACACACACACGAACGCACGCACCGTCAGAGAGGACACGGACACCCACGTGCAGGGGGGGGACCCCCCACATAGCGTCCCCGCGCGAGAT
>NW_005841981.1:1020003-1024407 GCF_000455745.1 Alligator sinensis | reverse complement strand
GGTGCTGCCCCCAGCATGGGGGGGCTGGTCTGCCCTGTGCCCCCATGCCCCCCCTCAGCCCTCGCTCCTGCCCCGGCTACACAAAAACCCCTCGGGCCGGTGGCCCCTTGGAGGAGCCCCGGGTGCTCCTCGTCCTCCCGCCGGCCCCCCGCCCCTCTCACTCACTCCTGAATCACCCCCCGACCCGGGAATGGGCTCCCCCCAGCTGGGCCTGGGGTTTGCACCAGCGGCATCACTGCTACTATAGTCACTAGGATCATCATCATTGTCATCAGTCACAGTCCTGATAATAACATTGATCGTGTCTTGACTGAACCCAGCCTCACCCACATAGAAACCCTGGGGAACCATCTGCCCCTCCTCGCCCCACACCACTGCTGGTTTTTTGGCATTTCGGTCTCTTGAAAGAACTGGGTTAGGCCAACTGCAAAGGCCATTGGAGAGAGGTCGTTTAGCCTTGCTGGGTCTGCAGCCAAGGCTGGTGCTGGAACAGCCGTTCAAAAAACATGCGAGGGAAAAGAGTGTCGTGGGCATGTCTCGACATTATGAGTAACCTTCATCGTGGGGGAGTTTTGCCACCGACTTTGAAAGGGCCAGGATTTTACTTGTCTTACAATTGTTAACAAAACCTGGAATACAGTGACGGGAGGCAGGCCAGAGACGCTATGGGCTAACTAAGGAAGACGTACAAGCTTTTGTGAATTGCAGCGCCCTTCATCTGAGGGCAGCCTCTCCTGAAGTGAGCATCCGTTCACAGGAGCTCCTGCTCCACAAGCATCTTCCGTAGTTTGCCCACGAGGTCTATGCCCTGCCTTCTGCACCACTCGCTGTATTCCAGGTTTTGTTCACGATCGTAAGACTGGACCCTAGACAAGGAAGATCGTGGCCCTTTTGAAATCAGTAGCAAAACTCCCCTGATGAATTTCTCTCCTAATGCTGAGATATGCCCGTTACAGCATGTTCTCTTATGTGTGTTTTAAATGACTGTTCAATCGTTGGACACGCAGTTACCAAATTTGGTTTTGTAGTATAAGAGCTTATAGCTTTCAGAAATATAGACACTGCCATTAAAGATTACCTAACACAGAGACCCCTGCTCTGAGCGTGTTTTAGGTATATGGTGCAGTGGACTGTACTCATGCACAT
The DNA here is from genome assembly GCF_000455745.1 of Alligator sinensis. Taxonomy (NCBI): domain Eukaryota; kingdom Metazoa; phylum Chordata; order Crocodylia; family Alligatoridae; genus Alligator; species Alligator sinensis. The sequence goes on along the minus strand of NW_005841981.1, from coordinate 1,023,261 downwards.
ACTAACTGCATCATATCTAGACTCCTGGTGGCCCCGGACAAACTTTTAGTATCGGGCCCCACTTTGCAAGAGATGATGATAATAAACAGACAACGGGGGGAAAAAAACATTTTCAGGCCTCTTTTCTGTCCAGTCCCAGGGCAGCCTGTTTCTGTTGTTAATGAATATTATCTACATTGAATTTGGGTAAGTGCATGCTCTAGGTAAGGACATAGCTATTTTTTTTTCATTTCTGAGTTTATGGCTTGAATAGAGTCCATTGCATTACATAAAGCACACTTCTGTTAAGATCTCTTGATTTAACAATGCCTTGGATTAGGGCAGGTATCTCAACTAACATCTATAAAGATACCTGAGCCTGGACTTCATTTAAGAATAGTTCATTTAGAAAACATTCAGATAAATGTGTATTACCAGGGGGATTCAGCAGCACTGACCCCTGCCCCCAACACACACACACACACACACACACTCTCTCTCTCTCTCTCTCTCTCTCTCTCCTTCTACAGCAAGTCAAGAGGATTTCCATCCTCTTCTTTGTAGACTTAAAAGAACCCTAGAAATCAAGTAAGGCCAAGGTATCAAGCACACTAAGTCAAGAAATTAAAGAGTTAAGGGTTCCACTGCACTTCTAAATTGTGTTCTTTGTATGTGCATGTAGTCTTTTCTATTCTGATTTTTCTTTTTTAGTAATTTTAGCATTGTTGTTTATGCAGTTAAATGTCTACAGATTATTAACTGTGCCCAAAAGTTTATGTTTGCATTTCCAAGCTTTTGTTTGATATCTCAACCTTAATAGTTGATCCATCTCAGATCTTCTCAGTGCAAGTGTATCTATTTTGTTTTCATCTTACTCTGCTATCCAGGAGCTATATCAGCTATACACCCCCCACCACACACACACAACTTGAGTAGTCCCATGGCTTTGGCCTCAAGGGTTGCTGTGTCAGCTATGCCCCTTGTTGCCTACCTGTGCTTGCTATGCTTAAAAGGGAGGTGTAAGAGCCTCTGTGGTAGTGCTGTGCTAACCAAAGTTTCCTCCTCCAGTGCTGGCTATGTAATTTCTTTTTGCACTGGTGGAGTACCATAAAGTAGGCAGAATAGACTAGAGGACCTGGCCTGCCACATATCCTGTACTTCCCCTAACGATACTTATCTTTCTCCCCATTTCCAAGTATTTTTTTCTTTTTGCTGTTTCCAAATGTGTCTACCTTCCCTGTGATCTTGTTTTGCTTTTGTTGCCACTTGGCTGATCTCTACTCCGTTTGCTGGCACTTGTAAAATGAAATTTGCAAGACTCCTGATCTCTGAAGCACTGAGACACAGCATTTCAGTGACTCAGAGATCAAGATTCTTATTCATTTTACTTTATAGCTGCCAGCATGCTCTACAGCATATAGAATAGAGTGCTGTGGAGCAGCAGGGAGAGATCTAGTGGAAAGACCTACAATAGAAAATATGTTACATATTCAGTTTAATTGCATGAATTGTGATTGCTAAAATATAACATCCTAAATCAGAGCAGTCATGACTGAATTCTAAATACTGGCCCTAAGCCTTAATGGACAACTACAGTAAGAAGAAAAATTGTTATTTCCCTAGTACCTTGGCAGAAACTATTTTAAGCAAAGAATTTTCCTAACATCCTAAAGGAAACTGATTTTATGAGCATAGAGACAAGTTATTACTAGCTTGGCTTCTTTATTTGATCTGCAGCAGTGTAAAACCTCCCAAAGTATAAGGATGTATTTGTTCATCTCAATCTGTTCAAGCCATTAAACATGAAAATAGATTCAAGTCCCATGCAAACAACCACAGACCTCTCTCCTTCTACTATCGTCTATAAAATCAGGAAACTTCAGCTTCTCCTCCTCTCCTTTGCTAGTGAAGCAGCTTCCACTAACTATCATTCAGCTGGAACCAAAAGAAAAAACTAGAACAATAACAATGTGGAATCAGCGAGCCTCGCAGTTCTCAAGCACACTGCTATCCAGGATTCAAAAGAATAAAGATAAAACATATTAAGGCTGGGTGGGAGGGAAGTAATAACTTGCTTCCGTGTCCTTAATAAAAGCCTGACTTTCTTCAGGATAGGAAATAAATCACTGCTTAGTGTCATGAATGGAGGCTTGTTTTATGTGCTAGTTTAAAGCCCAACTTAATATAATTGCAGAGGATAATACCATGATCTGTTAAAGACAGAAATTGCTAATAACTGAATCCCAAGACCAAGCTACTGTTTTTAGGAATTTATTGCTCTTGTACGTTCTGCAGGGATCAACAAACAGACACAAAAAACTGCAAACCCAAAATAAAACTTACTATTTCCAAAGGTATTCTAAAACACTGGCCTGCAAATTACACACATTTTCTATCTACTTCACTGTCCTATTGAGGCAGTAAGACCTCGTGAGGTGAGGGTAAAAGAAATGTCAGTAATTTACTTCTTTTCTTTTCCCAATTCCCCTTCTTTTGCTATGGCTTCATAACCTTTAAAGTCACATGATCGAGGCTTGGGTTTCTGATCAAAGATGGATAAAATACAGAAGATCTGTTCATCTCCTCTGTATGTAGGACTACATCCTATTGGGGGAGCTTAACAGATATTTAGCTGTGTTTGAAAAAATAGCATATACAAATCAGGAGGTTGGAGAGGACAAGGGTTAAACAGGTTATGCATGGTTGAGAAGGAAGTTGATACAAAAGGAAGAAACTCTAAGCCAGTGGTGTTCACCTTTTAGCCTGAAGCTGAATATATTTTTAAAACATCAAGTGACCATAATCAAGATTTTGAAGCAGATTGTCTGCTCTCTGCAAAGGGAATGGAAATGACCCACACACTCTCTGCTGGGGATCCCCGCAGTTAGAAGGAAGTCCTCAGCCACACAGGGCCACTATAGCTAGATCTTAAGCTTTCTGGATGCAGGCTGCAAACCCTAACACAAATACATGATGAAGGTCCTGGTGGGTGAGGGGTGTTCAAGAAGAGGCAAAAGGCTTGAGTTTGGTTCTTAATATACTCAGATTATTCCCATTTGTTGACTGGGACCATAACCATTTTGTGTAAATTAGGGTAGCCACCAGCTAGAGTCCAGTAGAGAATGAAAAAACTGGGTGCTGATTCTGAGTCCTCCACTTGTTTTGTCCTGGGCTATCCTTGGTGGATGTAGAGGGGAGTGGAACATTTCTTTGCTTGATGCTCCCATAAGCCTAGATCTTTTCAAGTTTCTACTCTTCTTTTCTTGAGGTTCCAGCAGC
>NW_005841981.1:1008832-1019993 GCF_000455745.1 Alligator sinensis | reverse complement strand
GAAAGAGGAAGTGGAGCAACCACATCAACTGTCCTCCCTTCCCTGTAATACAGCTGGTAGCCAGCTCAGGCAGGGGTTGATAGAGCAGCTGCAGCAGGGCAGAAAGTGTTTAGAGTACTCTTAAATCACATCACAGCTGTTGAATAGGGAAGTACTAACAAGGAGCTGGCAGACAGTGCTTTCTGCTACCTCACTATAGCGATGGGGGTGAGTCAAAAATTTCTGTTTAACAATTGCAAGGAATGGAAGAAGGCAAACACCACCATGATTCATAATCAAATACACATTTTCTTCTGCACATAGAAAGGTCATAGTTTAGTGTCTGGAGCAATAGAGATGGGACCTTGCCCATCAGTTGGACTCAACAGATTTAAGCCATACAAACTAAACTCAAACCAGTTCTGCTACTCTAGGCTTAGTCAGATATGGTGCAATCAAGTACTAAGACCAATTCTTGAATGTGAGGCTCTAAGGGAAGAATGATAGCCTACTTTGTGTGGGCTATGAAAGATTGGATTGGAAAGATGTTGCAATATATACATTACATATACGGATGTGGTGGGTGGGATTTAAAAGTACAAAAATGTCTGTTTTTCATATTAAAACATTTTTGGAGGTGACATACACCCATGCCTTTCCAAAATATGTCTGAGCATGTGATTCTAGCTAAAGGAGTCAAAGAACATGAAGGGAAAAGGTATTTGTGCTGCAAGTCAGGTAGAAGGAGCTCCTTTTTCTGCTACCTTTTAAAATATATTTATCCCTGTAACTAAATTTAGGACCTACATAGCTACCTCTACTGCACTGTTATACATATGGGGTTCTGAACTTTTCCAGACTCAAAGCACCCCTCAGAAAATACCAGCTCTTACTTTTCACTCATTTCTTGACTACAGAAAAGTAATAGAGCAATTCTTCTGTTGCAAAGCACCTTTGCTTAAACCCACTCTTGAACTCATAAGTCAGGTCAGCCCTTTCTCACAAAAAAAACACAAGACAAACCAGAAGATGAGGTGCTTTCAGTGATTCTCAACCAGGGAATTATGACACCCTGCAGTGCCTTGAGGTCATTTCAAGGGCGCTGCTGGTAGCCACACAACATTAGCACTGTTAGGTGTGCAAATGATTCACATGCTAAAAACTGAGATTTCAAATAGGAATCCACAGTTCCCATAGTCAAAAAACAAGTGAAAATTAAAGAGCTGGAATTTTCTGAGGGCTGTCTTGAGTTCTTTGAGGTGCCTTGAGTCTAAAAATGTTAAGAATCACTGGGTACATGCTTCACCTTGGATGTGAGAGGTGCAAATTTAAATCCCTCCTATGCTAGATGTAATGTGTATCTTCTAACCCTCAGAAGCCTGCTCTAGATCCCAAGCTCTATTAGGACAGTGTTTTTCTTCTTTCCCCCATGAAACTTTTCCACTTTGCATGAAAGTTTTGAAGATTTATAGAAGGAAGGACTGGTTTCTAGGTATCCCACCACTCAGCTGAGTGACCTAATGATGCTATCAAGTCATTCTTATGCTCTCTCAACCAATGAATATTTAAGTATTCCTTGAAAAGCATTAGCTGGAGAGATTGTGAAAGTTTGCTGCCATTCATCTCCCAGAATATTGTTATAGCCTGTTTGTTAGGCTGAAACAGCCATTTTTAATAGGCCTGGGATCTTGGGGTGTGGGTACAAGACTCTTCAGGGAAATGATGAATTTAAACAGGGGGCTCCCACCTCCAAAGTGAAGGCCTAACCACTTAACCCATTGATTAAAAGATGGGGGGAGTACATCTTCCTGGCTGTTTTATCAGAAATTGATAGCCTTTGTCCACTCACTTGAGCTCCACAAATGAGACAGGTGGAATCCCACTGGGGCTTAGATGTAAGGTAGGCATGAAATTGTTCTTTGCTGCTAAAACTAAGGCAGTTCTATTGGGAATATTCCTGTTGGACACCTAAACACCCAGGGAGCTGCTTTCAGGGTTTGGTTGGGGTCAAACCCTGAGAACTGAAATGTTGGTAGTTTGACAACAGCAGTTAGGCTCCTAAGCCCATCTTGTAAATGTATACCTTGGTGCCTGCTCATATCTCATGGGGTGGTCCCCTGACTTCCAACTTCTTGTGACTGAAGCAAACATTTTTTGCTATTTGAAACAAACAAAAAAACCCCATAAAAGCCACATGACCTAGGAAAATACAAAGATAAATATATTTCAAAATAATTCAAGTACCAGTGATTCATATATGCTGTAGAACTGGCTACTAAGACAGCATTTGAGATGTCCAAGTATCTAGGCCAACTCAAATTAGGGGGTCTGATATTGTAGATGAAGTTATCTGATATTGTAGATGAAATTATTATGAAGTTATCTTTCTTTAAATGTTACCGGCGTATCATATTAGTAGAGATGGGATTCTACAACCAGACAGGGTTCTTAGGGTAAATCCAATATTTTTTATTACACCAACTAATAAATAAATCCAATGTCAGAAGAATTCTTCTATTTCTCCAAATTGTAGTATTTTATTAGGGTTACCAACACTTCCTCCAGACCATGGGCACAGGTATAGGCACCAAACTGGTCCCACAATATGCCAAACTTTTTATGAGCCACCTGGAGGAAGAATTCCTCAAGGACTGCACCATCAGGCCCTTGCTATACTTAAGATATATTGATAACATCTTCATCATTTCGACTGAAAACCTGCAATCTCTGATTTAGTTCTGTCAGGTTTGACCTAGAAACCACTATACAAAGCCCAAGCAAAAGTCTCTGTTATGTAACTAACGCCCATCTGCAATGATAAGGAGGAGACAGTCTTAGATAAAGGAGGCTTGAAAACAAAAGCAGAATCAGAGGACTAGGGCAAAGAGCTGATTTAAATATTGAGAATCACACCCCTAGGTGGGGAGAAAGTATGCTAATGAAACATACATGTATGGAAATGAGATACATAGCTAAAACACAGGTATAGAGACATGCTCAGTAAAGAACTCCTTGCGTCACTCCCTTATAACCAAATAGCAAACACGAATGCTTATGAAGGTCCAATACTCCTGTATAAAAGATGCTTAGAATTAAGAATCTGTGTGCTTGTTACGTGAAATGATTCCGCTTGCACCTTCTATTGCTAGCAATAAATCTTCTTTATACTTTCACCCCTGGTATCTTTATTGGCTTTTGCATACCGGGCACGATCCCAGACTTGAGCTGGGCCTCAACAGTTCCATCAAAAATCCAACAATCATTACTCCTCCGTCAGACTATCTCTTGAATACTCCAACACCAACATTTCTTTTTTCGATGCAAAGTTCACTATCCAGAATGGCAAAATACAGACCACCATATACAAGAAGCCCATAGAGTAACATACATATCTACATAGAACCATCAATCACCCAAAATACACCAAGAAAGCTGTAATATAGAGCCACGCCCTCTGATACCACTGAATTTGCACTGAGGAGACCACTCGTGACTGTAACCTCACAAATATCCAAAGGGATTCCACTCAACAAGGACACTACTCCAGAGAGATAGATCACACTTTTGAAAAAGCCACCCAGACATCACGAGAAGAATTGCTGCAGTACAGAAAGAAAATCCCCATGAATCACACACTACTGATTTTGAAATATCCTTCCTCCCTGGAAACTATATGGAAAATTCTCAAACAATTGCAACCCATACCAGAAAAAGACTCAATTCTTAAAGAGATCTTCCCAGAAACACCCATCCTAGCCTTTAAACAAGCACAGAACTTTGCCAACCTCATCACGAGAAGCAAACTTCCTATGGTCCAAAACACACAAAATGGATCTAGACCATGCCATGACAAGAAATGTAAAACCTGCCAACATATCTCCACCACCTCCACAATAACTATACCCTACAACAGAACCATCATCATTCCTGGATCTTAAGCCTGCATCTCCAGAAGTGTAAAATATCTCATCCAGTACACCAAATGCCCTAATGGAAAATATGTAGGAGAAACCAAACAACAACTGCATACTGGAATGAACACACACTGCAAATCTATCAAAGACAAGAATACCCAACTACCTGTGAGGACACATTTCTCACAAGACCAGTGCGCTCTTTCCAATCTCTCAGTTCTAATCCTCAAAGGGAATTTACAAAACACCTTGCACAGGTGATTCTACAAACTTCACTTCATAAATCTACTGGATACAAAAAATCATGGGCTAAATATAAACACTGGATTTATGGCACATTATAACTTGCCTGACATCTGATACCCCAGAGGACCTATTTAACAGCTATATCTTATCACCACATCTACATTCCCCTTCCACCCCTCCTTTCTCACCCATTGACTGCCTCAATTTGCATTTTCACTAACTGGCATTCTTGCATACTGGCCTCTGGTGTCTAGTCTATTCTATTCCATCCCACCCAGGAAGAGCACAGAACAACTGCAGACAGACAGTTCCTCAGCCTGAAGAAGGGTGTTTGTACCCAAAAGCTTGCAAAGAAGAATTTTTCCAACAATTTTAGTTGGTCTAATAAAAGATACTGGATTTACCCAAAGAACCTTGTCTGCCTATGTCCTTAGACCAGCACACGGCTAACCAATAAGCCTTTCTACAACCATGTATTTTTAATAGGAACATTATTGTGACTGAAAACACACAAGGAATATAATTCTGCATCTAACCATTTCTAACCCCTTCAAGTGTTGCTATCATATGATAATGTATTGTGCAATCATGTTCTTTAGGTATTGAAAGCCGTTATCTTTAAAAACCCTATTTGGAAATGCAGAAGTCAGTCACTCCTAGGCATGCCCACTAATTCAGCCAGATGATTATTATATTCTGTAATCAGCCAGCCAGAGTTTATTATTCCTCTGAGACAATGGAAGATATAATTTGGTTTTGGAAGAGTTTCAATGGTAGTTTTTCATTCTTGTGAGTCTGCCTCTTTGACTGCACTGCATTACTTGCCTACAGTTCCCTAGTGCGGTGGAGACCAGATAAATAGTTTACTATATTACATTTCCCACAAGCTGAAATGCCACCAAAGCTGCGAGTAGCACAGCTGCTTCTACAGCTGCTCACTGAGTCTCCAAATATAAAACAGAGGAGCAGATACTGGCTGGAAATGTAAGTATAATTACTGGCTGGAAATTTAAGTATAATGTGCTGGTCACTGCTGGCAGTTAAAAACCCATTGGTCAGAGCCCAGAAGGTGAGATAGACATTGGATCCATCTACAAATTTCCTTTCTCCTCTACTTACATGACTAGGGCCCAAAAAATTATATGCATTTATAATAGGGACCTGATTCAAAGTCCGCTAAAATCAAAGGAATGATTCTCATTGACCTTAATAGCTTTGGATCCATTTCTAATTGCCACTGTTAAATCTTTTAGGGATGCTATACATTTATTTTAACAAAGCAGCACTGGGGAATAGAGATTGTGTGCCTTAAAATGTACATCTCTTTAGAAACCCTAATTTGAGTTAACTCTCTGACATCAAAATTTAGATTTTCTTTGTTTCAGGATCAAAGCTTGAAAGCATCATTTCATTTTACAGAAAAAGAATTGTGCCAAATTGTTGGTTTTCCTATGAAGGGCTTCACATGAAAATTTGCTCTATTTTTATTCCTATGAATTCCTAAGTATTTGGACCATGCTTTATTCTCAAGCATGGTAAAAAATTCCAGCCAAAACTGAGTCAACAGCATCAAAGTCCTGGTCATCTGACTTCATATAATTTACATTGTTTGGTCACCAAACCAGACAGATCCACGTTTGCTCAAAACTGTATATTGACTCATTCTACAAGTGTACAAATGTCTTAACAAAGCCTACTGACAAAGCTGGATTGAACCTTGAGTTTGTATTGAAATATAAACCACACTACTTTCATCACAGTTGCCAACTCTTCTTAAACTTATGGGCAGACCATAAAAAGGCAAAAAAAACCCTGTCTGTAAAGTTTGTCTAAAATGGAACCATCTATAAAAAATGAAGCAAACATCTGAATAAAGCTTTACTTTGAAGAACAGACAAAGCAGAGCCTGAGTCACATGGAGCCTGGTCACATGGTGCCTGAGTGGGAGTGCACTAGTCTTCAAGGACCTGTCAGGATTTTTGGTCCATGGGAGCCTCTATAGACCCCTTCCTCCTGCTAGCCATATGTTGCTACTGTTGCTGTATCCTGTTGCAGGTAGGTAGCATGGCCCCAGGCAGGACAGTGGGGTTGGTGAGGCCAGGATGGAGCTATGGGGACAGGAGGGGGGAAAGACTTTGAGTGGGGGTCTGTGCCAGGACTGGGGGAGTGGGACTGGTGGGGAGGGCAGCACAATGTAGGGTGTGATCATGGGCATCAGGATATGAGGATGAGTAGGGACACCTGGGGCGGGAGCATCATGATATATATCCATCACTGCAGTCAGACAGGGTTGCCAATCCAAGAAAAGGTGTTTACTGAAAAAATGGAAACTTTTACTGACAAGCAACCTTTTTACTTGGTGTTAAATCTCTAAATTTGGACCTAGTCCTTGCTGCTGTCCTGGGCCTGGCAGAAGTCTTGCATTTGCATGATGTCAGTAAAAACTTTGTAAATTGTCGTTAATATTTTTTCCCTTGGGTTGGTTGAGTTTCACGTACTTCAGGTTTTACTGTGAAAGTTCTGGAGGAAAATGGGCTTTTCTAGTTAAGAACAGGATATGGAACAAGGAAACTTAGGGAGATTTACTGTGACTTTGGGCAAATCACTTAATTTCCCTTTCCAGACTGAGGTGATCCAAACCACTTTATGTGATTAACAATTTATTGATAGATATTTGTGAAGGACATTGACAGCCTCAAAACAACATGCAAAATATAACTCCTGAAAGCAGAAGTGAAAGCAAACTGCAAGAGTGTAAGTTTGGTTTCATTTTCCACTACATAGCTGTAAAGCTGAATTGTGCTATCATTTTTCACTTGAGGAATAGAGGGAAATAAACATCATGGAGCTCAGGTTACAGTTTATATTTCAGTAAAAACAGCATGTACACTTTGAAGAACCTTATTGGGACCTCAGAAATGCTAAATAAACTCAAAATAGATATTATCACAGTTCCCAAGTTAAATGCATCTTTGAATCCTTTGTGTTCTCCTCTGGGACACCCTACAGGCATCTCAGTTCTCTTGTTATCAGCTTTCTTGGGCAGAAACCTACATTACTTTCCCTCACACAGGAGATTTAGGGCTATTGTCCCCTAGAAATTCACTGTGATTATCCCAGCAAGTTTGAGGAAAGATCTGCTTTCTCTAAGGGGCAGTGACAGAGTTAATCAGAGACAGGTAGTTGGCTGTGTTCAGCTGAAGTCAGGCAGAAGGCAGAGTAGATTTTTACTTTATAAACTAACTAAATCAGATATGTATAGCATAAGCTTTTGTGAGTTTAAGGTCACTTCATTAGGTGCTGTGAAAGCCATGTACAGAGCACAGTATCAGAGTAGCAGAGTTAATCAGACGAGTCAGTTTTATCAAAGCAGAATGTAAAGGTGTTTGGCATATATAATACTCAAGTCTAATTTTTTCAATTCAGTCTGTGTCTCTGTGTGTCAAATCAAATCATAACTATTTGTTTGAGAGGTTTCTCCTGCCAGGTCTATTGAACAAAGTAAAGCTAGGCAATGCTATTTTCCTTGGAGCGTAAGTCATGTTACCTGTTTTAGGCTAAGTACAAACATTAAAAAAGCTTGAGGAGGAATTGATCTAATTTATGTGGGTTTCTGTAAGCGGCCTATGTTAGATCTGTAGTGAACAAAATACACGTTCACCCTCTGCTGGAGTGAGGGAAGCATGCAGGCTGCCTGCACTGGCCGAGGCCAGCAGGTTGGGGGGCCACTCCTGCATACCATGGTCACCCTGGGCTGCTGGAGATGGCTGAGTGTGCCTGCCATCTCTGACTGGCTGTCAGGTATGGGCATGCATGCCCCTAAAACTCTGCCATGTCACTACACCCTCCTCCATGCCCAGCCCTAGGCTTCCAGAAGAGCCCCATGGTGAGAGCTCTCTGTCATGAGCTGCACATGCCTTTAAGTCCCAGCCTGCCTGCACCCTGCCATGGTGACCCACCACCCATGTCCAAGCAAAGAGACCCAGGAGCTGCAGCATGTCCTGCTTGTCACCCTGCGCAACTCTCACTGGAGGCTGAAGGATATCATGCGCACCCACCTGGACATGACCTGGCAGCTGGTCATCATGGCATGCAGCTTCACGCCCTGAGCCAGCAGCCAGACATCCTGAGCTGGGCCACCCACCACACCCTGTCCCCACCAAGCATCCTCCAATGAGGATGAAGCCACCAAAACTCCATGGGAGATTTAGGGCTATTGACCAGTGTGCTGTGGTGCCACCTCCTGACTACTGAGTGCCGGTTCTGGGCCTGCACCACCAGCACCAATTGGTGGGTGCAGATCGTCCGGGACATCTGGGACAATGAACTGTGGGTCCAGACCTTCATGGACATCGTCACCCAGCTGGCCCTCCACACTGTGTGCTAGATTATCAGCATGCAGCCATCCCTCACTCTGGAGAAGCGGGTGGCCATCACTGTCATAAAGCTGGCCACCCCCAGCACTTACCACTATTTAGCCAACCAGTTTGACTTGGGCAAGACCATAGCTAGAAAGGCCATCTGGGAGGTATTCCTGGTCCTCCAGGATGTCCTGGCCAACTGTTTCATCCATCTTGTCAACCCACATGAGATGGCTGCTGGCTTCTGCTGCATGGACTTCCCCAACTACATGGGGGCTGTGGATGGCACCTACCTCTACATCCTCTGCCTGGTCCAGGCTGCCAAGGTGTTCATCAACCACAATGGCTACTTCTATGATTTCCTGCAGGGTGTTGTAGACCACTGGGGCAACTTCGCCCACATCTTCGCCAGTTGGGCAGGCAGTGCCCATGATCCCCCTATCTTCTGCAACTCCCAGGCTCTCAGGGCTGATGGAGAGTGAGTATTATGCCCCCAGGGTACCTGATTTTGTCATTGGCAACATCATAATCCACCCCCATCATCAGGGACCCAGATTACCACCTCCTGCCCTGGTTCATGAAGCCCTATGGGGGCAGCTGGACCGCTGGCAGGAGCATTTCAAATACTGCCTGAATAGGTGCCACATGATGATAAGAGTGGCCACCTCAGGGCTTGCTACTGGGCTCTAAGCGTGCACCTCAAGGTGAGTGAGGAGAACCTGACATGATTCCTAATCTGTGTGTGTGTCCTCCACAACATCTGCAAGACTAGGGAGGAGGTGGCATGACCAGAAGCCTGGATGAAGGTGATACGGAGCATGGACTAGGCATGGCAGGTCAGGCATATACACCTCAGGGATGGGGTTGAGGCCAAGCCCTCCGCTGATGTTGGGGATGCTGGCCCCACACAGTGGCAGGCAATCCAGATCTGTGAAGCCCTAGCCGACTACCTCCTCAACCGTGAGGAGCCCTCCCTGGATAAGTAGGGCTGCAGGGCTTCAAGAGGTTTGTGAAAGGGGCAAAATAACCTGGAAGGGGTGGTTAGGATGGGGAAGGGGGAGGGCATTGGAGTCAGTGGTATGCTGCTGGGGTCGAACTCAACAAACATAAAACCTTGAAGGGGAGGCGTAGGGTATGGGAGCCTTAGACCTGGAACTTGGGAGTGCAGACCAGAGACTTCTCCATGTAGGAGCTGGACAGGTGGGTGAACCCAGACTCACCATCCATCTGAGAGAGCTGCGGGGCAGGGGTGGGGGCAGGAAGCAGCTGCTGGGCAGGGTGTGGAGGAGGCTGCAGAGCAGGAGGCATCACCACAGCCTTCCTCATGGGACCCTGTCCCCAGCACCCAGTCTCCCTCTTTGGAGAGCCTGGCCCTGTAACCTTCAGTAATGCCTGGGGCTCATGTCATCCAGCAGGACTAAGCCAGTGAAGCCCCAGTCATGTTGGAGCACAGGCTGCACCCAGCTGCAGTGAGAGAGGAGAACCATGCACCAGGACTTGCACCTTCACTCATCCTTCGCTCCTTCTATTCATCCTTCCAGCCTTCCTTCCATCCACCTTCTCTCAGCCAAACTCTCACCTACCTATGGACACTGAAACCCCATGGGCACCACTGCAGACCATGGATGACCCTATCCTGTCCACTTCCACTAACCAATGCTCATTACACAACTGGGACTATGGGGAGATAAGGGATTTCATTGTCACCTGGCTTGAGGAGGAGGCTCAGCTCCAGCTCCAGCTCCAGCTCCAGCTCCAGCTCCAGCTCCAGCTCCAGCTCCAGCTCCAGCTCCAGAAAGGGTACTGCAACAGGGATGGCTTCAGTCAAGAGATGCAGATGCAGGGCCACAACAGGGACTAGTTGCAATGCACACCAAGTGCCACACTAGTTGTAGTGCCACACCACTCTCCACCAAGGCTGTGCCACTTCCATGCAGCAGGACTCAGGCCACTAGTGGGGCTGCAGGGAGCTGACAGGATGCCTACCATTTGCTAGGTTTGTGTACACGGGGTTACCACCAGGCCTTGAGGGGAGCAGATTGGCTCTGGGAGGAGAGTGGTGTCTCTGATGGTGCTGCCCAGGCACCCAGGTTCTGCTCCCCTCCTCTACCATTCCCTGCTGGAGCGGGCACCATGTGGGGCTTTGCTGTTGCCCTGGGCAATGGGTCACTGACTCCCTTGTGCCACTCCTCCTGTCTCAAGTCCCCCTTCCACTCTAGCAGCTCCCAGTCAGAGTGTGGTAGGGAGCATTCCCGCCCCCCAGCTGGTATCCAGGGGTCATAGATTCATAGATGCTTTGTTTTTATTGATCGAGGTTGGAGAGGGTCCAGGACTGGGATGGGCCTCTGATTGCAGGAGGGGGAGGGTGGGGGTTGCCTTGAGGGGACAGTACAGTGACTGCCTGCACTATGAGACTTCAAGTCACCTAGCACCCATGGACTTAACCCAGGGATCAGAGCGGGGGGGAGGGGGGAGGGAGTAGTGGGGGAAGTGCTGGAGTGCCACTTGAAAGCCTCTCCAGATTTATGACTCAGGAGTCTCCCTGGCAGCAGGACTGAAGTGGCTCAGTTACCTTGTAGGATTCCTGCCATCACATCAGTGCCTTCCTTGGACTGGAAGGGAAGGAGGGAGAGGGTGGGGTTGTTTAGCAAGGGGGAATGT
>NW_005841981.1:1007481-1008801 GCF_000455745.1 Alligator sinensis | reverse complement strand
CTGTACTGCAACTCCTGTGGTTCTCATAGATAGCTGTATGTCCCTGTTCCTGAACTTGGGGTCCTCTATGCCACCCAGGCCCATGGTACCAACCTGGGCACCTATCCACCTGCAATTGCATATGGTTTTTTTGCAGTGTGCCTGAACAGCTCAGTAAACAGTTTTACTGCAACTGTTCCCGTGAGTCCAAGGGGAAGCTGTTTCAGCACCACTGCTCTGGTTAGCTGGGAGGAAACTCCTCTTCTTCCAAGAGCTGAGCATGACCCTGAGATATAGGGCAGGGAAATGTGAATGAGACAGATTTATCTTCCCATAGAAAGGGAGATGGGCTGCTAGCTGCCCAAGGTTAGGGAGTGGGAGGGAAGGGGGTGCCTAGCACCTTGGCTGCGGTCCAGAACCAGATGCAGGCAGAGGGAAGGTGAGGAATGATCTGCCCAGTGCTGAAAGAACATGTAGTGGCCTGGGGCCTTGCACTTTGAGCTGTCAGGGCCAGGTAATGCACCCTCCCGCCTTGCCCCTCCATCCGTATAATGCCTCCCCAACCTCTTCTTGGATTCTTGGCCACAACAGCCTGAGAGATGGCTGTGACTGTAGGGATGGCCTGTGGCAAACCACCCCACCCCTTGCTCTCTCTTCCTTCATCCCCCAAGGAACTTTGCATTATGCTGGGCCTGGGTCCCCATCACAGCTGTGTAGAATGGGGGCGAACTGTACCTTCTCAGGCTGCATGGCATCCTCACTCGGGGCATGACTCATCAGCAGAAGTGTGCGGAGGACTGGACATAGATTCAGAGGAACATGCTGCATGCGGCAGCCACTGCACTGGTAAGGGGGGGGAGTGGGGTGTTGGGTGGCACCCTGCATATCTAGGAGGGGGGGTAGTGAGGTTTTGGAGGAGTGGGTCTGGAACACCCATGGCAGCAGCTTGGGGAATGGTGTCCTGGGGCCCATATGCTCCGTTCCAGTCTATGGGGTTGAGGACCGGATGAGGGGGGCTCCTGTGAGGTGGAAGGCACAGGCTCAGATTCCAAGTCCCAGTTTCTGGAGCTTGGAATCTGAGTTTTCCCTCTGCTCCTGCATGCGGTGCTCCTTGCTCTTGGCCACATCTGAGAAAATGTCAAGGACACTCAGGTCCAGCTGCAGGTGTACCGGAGCTCCAACATTCAGTGATGATGTGGGGATCAGCATCAACAGGGTGGACTCCTCATGAACCAACTCCAGCAGCTGTCCTATTGCCCTGTGGCCCCTGAGGACCTGCTCCTAGGCACCTGGTTTTCCTGCCCTCCTGGAGCCTCCCTTTGCCTTCTCCTCCAGTAGGGT
>NW_005841981.1:974266-1007400 GCF_000455745.1 Alligator sinensis | reverse complement strand
TCCTGCTGACGACTATTCTTACCACCCAGTGTTGTTGTAGGTGTACAGGGTCTCGATAGCTTTGTCCATGGTGAGGAAGAGGACCAGCTCCTTGTAGAAGGGCATGGTCTGCCTCTGGGCCCCAGACTTTTTGTTGGCATCATGCTTGTGCCTACCCTTCATTTTCAACCATTTGGTTTTGGTGTGACACTGCAACTAGTACCTGTTGTGGCCCTGCACCTGCATCTTTTGGCTGAAGCCATCCCTGTTGCAGTACCCTTTCTGGAGCTGGTGCTGAGTCTCCTCCTCAAATCTGGTGAGGATGAATTCCCTTATCTCCGCATAGTCCCAGTGGTGTGATGGGCATTGGTTGTGTGATGGGCAGTGGAAGTGGACAGGATGGGGTCATTCATGGTCTGCAGTGGTGCCCATGGAGTCTTAGTGTCCATGGGTAGGTAAGAGTTTGGCTGAGAGAGGGTGGATGGAAGGCTGGAAGGGTGGATGGATGGAAGGAGTGGAGGATGAGTTA
This sequence comes from Alligator sinensis, assembly GCF_000455745.1. Taxonomy (NCBI): domain Eukaryota; kingdom Metazoa; phylum Chordata; order Crocodylia; family Alligatoridae; genus Alligator; species Alligator sinensis. The sequence goes on along the minus strand of NW_005841981.1, from coordinate 1,006,892 downwards.
AGGTGCAAGTCCTGGTGTATAGCTCACCCTCTTACTGCAGCTGGGTACAGCCTCTGCTCCAACATGACAGGGGCTTCACTGGTCAGTCCACCCACACAATCTCAAACTTTCCAGGGGCTCCCAGCAGACACCTCATGATTCTGGCAACATCCTACACCCTGGCCTGAAAACTTTCAGTGTCCTCTATCTGTAAAACAGAGGCAGCTGCTCCTGAATCTTCCAGGGGTATCCACCTATTTTTCCAGGCTTGCATGCTCAATGCCACTCCCCCACCAGCCTCCTTACCCTAGTACTCTTCGACCCTTTAGGTGAAGGCCAAAAAAGTGTTGCAGCACCACAGGTGCCCACTGCCTGGGTTCCTGCTGCCAGTGGCTGAGCAATGGAGATCACAGGATTGCTTCCATGCAAACCCAGTCCCAGTCCCGATGTTCTGCCTCTTGCCACCTGGACACATCAAACTGAGACACCCATAATGGCTTCTGCTTGTGGGGGAGGGGGTGGCCATGATGGGGTCTGGGTGGCTGGGTTCCTGTCTTTGACTTCTGAGATGTGATGTGAGGGAGCTGAGATCTGGGTCCATAGGGCTGTGCCCAAGTGTGGGGGCATGGGGATTCCTGGCTGGGTACACATGGCCTGGGGTTGGCATCTGTGGGGCTATGCCCGCTCATGGGGGCATGAGGACCCCTGGCTGAGTGTGCAGGAGCCAGGGTTGGCATCCATGGGACTGTGCCTGTGTGCAGGGGTTTTCCTAGGCTCAGTGGGGTACTGAGTGGGGTCTGTTTGTCCATTGTGGGGTACTGCACGATAGGGTGCAGGGCCATGGCCTAGGAATTCAGATGCTCAGGTCCTGGGGCTCATGCAAGGACCACAGATGTATCCCTTCTCCCCACTGCCTGCCTGGGTTTGAAAAATGGCCAGAGGTAGGAGGTGGAGCTAGGGAGAGGGTCTGTGTTGGCTTGACTCTGGGAGAGCTCAGGGGCAGGCCCCACTGGGTGCTTGGCTGGAACAGCCAAGCATGGGCCGAGTGTTAGCACACCTTCCTGCAAGAGGTAGTGGGGGCTACAAAGGAGGCTGGGATTTTGCAGGACATCAATCTAACTTGAATTGATAGGGGATCTGATACAGAAGTTAGATTCACTGGTATAACCTAAATAAATTAGATTTGAGTGCACATCAAAAGAGGTCTATCTTAAATCTGGTTCCACCATTTTAAGTCCAGTCTATGTGCACTGAACTTCTGTACACTTATGGATTCAGATTGATTTCTGATTAATTAGACTGGTTTAAGTGTAATGCCTGTACCTGGCCTTAGTGATTTGCATTAATTGCCCCCTAGCAATTTTTGTTTCAGTAGGAAACATTCTCATTGTGCCAGAAACAAAAGATACATGTAACATCTAATGGCTTAATATTGACATCATATTCAAATAGTATTTATGTCTATACTGTTGCTCAAATACTGACATATTGGTCTTTGAAATGTCCATGTTTCCAAAATCTCACCTGTCAGAGTTGTGCATGGTATTTTTATATTGTTCAAAAGCTTCACCACACCAGGGATATAAGGGAAGACTTGTGCCTCAGCAAGGTCTTCCTTTCTTGCTCCCAGTCTCTTTCAGAATTTCCTGGTATGTACAAAGAGAGGCTGTGCATGCTTCAATACTGAATCATAGTTCAGGGGCCTTTCCCCTGGTAAGAGTTGGCAGAATAGCAACTTTGTCAATTGTGGCTTGCCCTGACATGGGCCATGTGAGTGGTAAGGAAATTACCTGTGTAAAGCACAAAGTGGCCCTAAAAGTCAAGGCTCTATAGCAGAATGTGGCAGGTTACACAAAAAATCTGTTTTATTACTTCCAGTGAACAGATGATAATGTATTATAAATTTGACTTGTCTGTCAGTTTAGAGCCTCGTTCACTTATTTATTTAGTAACAAATGGCTTTTGGCATCTGGAATGAAGTTCTCTTTTGCTAACTACCATGAGAAAACTGATAAATTGGTGTGTTTTCAGCTTTATAAATTTCAGCTTTCAGTTTAGCTTTATAAACATATACATCTAAACAAACTAAGAAATTGTGTTAGGGGAAAAAAGGATGTGTTGTCTAATAAGAAATTCGGAGACGTTTGTCTGATTTGACTAACCTTCCTGTTGTCCTTTTTCATTTTTCTCCTTGTTTTCTTTCTCTTCCCCTTTTCCTGTCATGCTTTCTTCTCTGTCACTCTTCTCATGCTTCCCCCTCCTATTTTTCCCCATAACTTGCAGCAGACCACTCATAAACCCTTCCTATTTTAACTATTTCTTACTTTCTTGCTTCACTAATTCTCCTCCCTTAACCAACCATTCGTTCTTTTACACCTACTGTCTTGGCAGATCTTCTGTTACCTTCATACCCCATCTAGGGGCAGGGGTGCAGCCAGAGGCCAACCAGCATGGCCCCCTTAGGTGAAGGAGGCAGGGAGGGGGTTATTTCCCTGCTCCCCCACTCCGGCATCTGGCAGAAGGGGCAGGGAGGGAGCTTAACCACAGCTGTTATGAAATCATGCAGGAACAAGTCCATGCAGTTATGAATAAGAGCTGAGCTTCTCCATGACTCAATAGCTCTGTTAAGATGTGGTCCGCTTTATGAAAATGTTTGGCAATTCCTGCAATAGACCTCAGTTGCAATTCTACCCCTAAGTGTTGGAAGTATTGTCCGTGACAGACTTCAGAGGTGAAAATGTTTCAAAAACTAGAGCTGGTAATCATAAAAATGATTAGAAATGCTACTAGGATTGGAAACAATGTGGCTCTTTATAACATAAGTAGCATTGTAATATGATTGAGTTTATATGCTCAAAACTAACATAAAGCATGTAGTTAGGGTGGATTGTGGCCAATGCTTTATTGCAACACAAGGCAGAAATAATCATGAGTCTTATCACTCCCAAACGAGTGAGTGGGGATTCTTGACTATATCCTCAGTCAGCAGGAGTGTAACTGCTGTTCTTGGCATTTACATGCAATGATCCTATTTCACATGCAGTGTAGGCGCACAAGTGTACATACTCAGTAGGCTGTGCTCTGGGAAGGCAGTTATTCAATGCCACATATGCATACTTGAGCAGATTATGCAAGATGCCAGCGCTTCTCCAGCCCTTCCTTTGAGTATGGTTTTCTGAGAACCAAGAAAGATATGGTGGGCCAGGAGGAAGCAAACAGACTAGAAGAGGTATGTGGCATAGTGAGACAGATGCTGTTCTGAATGACAAGAACCTTAGCCTCTGAATGACAAGGCCAGAAGCGAAAAACCTGCTGAATTTTAGCCTGTGGCCTTTTTGTCTCTTACCGCTCTCAATCCAATGTGAGAGAAGAAGGTGGGGTAGGGAGGCAAGTATTTTCAGATACTTCTGATCCTCTTTAATAACCACATATTACATTCATTTGCTGCCTAATTAGGCTTGACCTTTGCGGACAATATTGAAGCATGGTATTGTATAACCTGATTCAAAACTATAGCTTAGTCCATTTCTTTAGATCCAAGCACAATGATTACAAATAATGGAATCTAGAAATATAGATATTAATCAGGGTATGGCTTAGAAACACATTTTATTACAATATAAGAATAATATTAAAGCAACCAGGTTTTCAAAAGTAAAAACACTACTTTTTCTCCTGAGATACCCTCCTTCCCATCCTGTCTCAATGTTGTTTAAAAAGATTCTGTGGTAGAAAGCTTTTTCTCTAATAAAATGTAACGTAACCCTATCTACAAACTGATTTCATTTAGAATTTCATCTTAATTTTTTTTTTAAAAAAATGAGCAGGTAGTAAGTCATGAAATTCTTACTAATATCAGATCAGCAGGAGTCATGGGACTAGATATTCATGCAATGCTGGAAAATTTTGAAGAGACAGATATAGGCTCTGTATTAAATTTTAAATAATTTAAATATGATGATTATAATAATTTATAAAGAACCCTTGGTTAAATATTTTATTCCTTTTAGACTAATTTTGAGTAGTCTAGAAACATATCACAACATTTTCTATTTTATTTAATTATTCTAAATTGTGAATTTCATTGGTGAATAACTCTTGGTTTGCCATTTGCATTGTTAGGACCTGATTCTCAATTTTTTTTAATCTTCTCTCTGCTGCTCAGACAGTGAAAAGCAGGTAGACTTTGGCTGGAACTGTCCAACCACTCAATTGTTTGTAGAATGCAAATGCAAAGAAATTATAGATGCATTAAAAAATTGTAACACACAGCTCCAGTATTTTTCCCCACTATTCCTTCCTTCTCTAGTGATGCAACATTATTTCCATAGGAGCTGAAAAAGTAGCATCATGAGACACAGCAGCAAAAAGAATAGTAGCCATTTCCACTTTTCTAAATCAACCTAACCTGGTATGTATGATTATGGTACATTATTTCGGACCTAAATTCCTCTCCTGAATACTCAGTCTATTTCAACAGTGAAAATTATTTTGGGTGCTCGTCATCATACTCCCTCTTTCTGTACAACAGAAAATCATTAGTGTGTATTACACTGGTAATCTCTAGCCAAGGAAAACCCAAGAATTATTACAGTAAGGAAATGTTTTCTTTCCTAAGGAGTATATTCAATCACACATATTGAGAGGGAAGAAAGTTAGTAGTAATAGCTTTTAAAACAAGAGGACCAAGATTTGAGGTCCTTATTCTTCAGAAATGTCTGACAAATGTTCATTCTGAAGGAAGAATTTAAGGACCTGGGTCATGACAGATATTCAGAATGGTACAAGCTACTTTACTTTTGGCAGAGCATCAAATCTAAATTACCTTCAATTTACAGGGAAAAAAAACTTGTTCAATGATTCTCTCACCCCCTCTCCTGCTTGTTACAGCAGCGTACTGAGCTATGACTATACACTCTAAACTGCAGGAAACGAACCCAAAGAGGAACACTCTGCTCTGCCAGTATTAGTGTCAGTAATGTCAGCAAATCAGTCTCCCAAAAATAATCAGCAAGCACAGCAACTGGTCTTTGTTTTACTTTTTTTCTCTTTTGGCACATTCACTTTAGCAGCCAGGCTTAAACGTTAACAAAACACCAATGTTTACAAATGTTTTCCACTTCACCTTTAGATCTACGCAGTAATAATTGGTGAGCCGCATGCTGACTCGTCTTGTGTGCTGATGAATGGAGAGGAGTCTCACGATTTAATTTAAAGAATACCTGAAAATACCATATTCAAGGAGAAAAGTGTCTGATATGCTACTGTTTCACAACAATGCTTCCCTTTGCCCAGGGCCTACAAACAGGAAAAGGGTTCTGTAGTGAGTTGAAAAATGTGAGAACTAGAATTTGGGATCAATATCCCTGAAAACATGCCTAGCTCTCCATGGGAAAACAGATAGCTATTATTGTACCAGAGAGTAGTAACTGGCATATAGAAACCGTGACACCGGCATAGAGAAACCATCTAGTGTCTTCTCCAAATACTGGAAGATTAGTGGCTACAGATGAACAGAGGTGTAACTAGACATTAGTGGCTACATATAAACAGCTGTGCAGAGGTGTAACTAACCAGACATTTTGGTACCCTGGGCAGAAATGGTGGACAGCAGGGGAGGTACAGTGCACCAGAGATCCTTACCGGATCATTAGCTTAATGTGGAATCTCAAATGCTGCCACCTTGCCAGTTCCTCACACATTGGTTGCATCTGCTGCTGTGGGGGCTTCCTGTGCACTCACTGCTGCTGCCACCATGTGGGTCCCTAGGGCAGTTATTTTGGCACCCCCTCTAAATTGGCACCTTGGGCTGGTACCCCACTTGTCTCCCCCTAGTTGTGCTACTGTAGCTGGTTGTTGTGTGATTGTAAGCAACAAGGAATTCAGAACAGTTCCTCATTTATATATGCAGGTACCCTGGTCCCTATGCCAGTTCAGGTCTACATGGTGTAGCTGAAAGCTATGTAGTCTTTCATGAGGCTCTCAGAAAAGGGCCTTTCATTCATGCCTGGTTTGAAAAATTCTGTTTGCAGTTAAAGTTGGGTAAACCTAGATCACCTCCCTCAAGTTTAGTGCAGCTGCTTTGGTTTTATAGGAACACAGAGGATAACAGAATTTGGCCCGTTACACTTCATGCAGTTATTGCTTGTGGAGGTGTGTGAATGTAGCCCAGTTTCAGACAGCATAATTTTAGACAGTTTTCAGCAAACCTCTCTTACCTCCTCACTGATTCTCGCTACAGGGTAACTCAAGGCTCACAGTATTTCCAGTTGCTGACTGTAGAAAGTGAGTAGTTGCTCAAGGAAGAAATTCTGAAGGGATATATCCTCTCAGATTGGCTTTCCCCTTGCAATTTCAAACAGAAACTGAAACAGAGGTAGTAAGGTAGGAGGATGGATCTCTTTCCAATAAAGCTCTCTTTCTTGGGCAGTTAGGGCAGCAGCCTTCTTCAAACTGCCCAAAATATAAATAATAAATTAGAAGGTCTCCATATACACCCATCTCTTAGCTTAATAAAAGACAGTTTACCCGGTCCCATCCATGGGACTTGACAGGGTAGGTTAGTTCAGTCCTACTTTGCCAATTTCTGGGCTTTATCATCCCTAGGTGTGAGGCACAGGGAGGATTAGCATAGAGATAAAGAATTATTGTATGAGGTAGTGGAAGATTTATGTGAATGGTCACTAAACCATAGCAGCTTTGCAACTCCCTGCTGTGGAGTTCTTTCTTCCTTTTCGGCCTTGTACTATATAATTTTGGTTGGGCAGGCTTTTAAGTCTGTATTTGCTATCAAAAAGACAGTAGCTCATGCTGAACCAGCTCTGCCTGTGTGTGCAGAATCTTTATGTCTGGCAAATGATTGGAAGCTACCGGCTGCTTTCGAATCACAGATATCACTTGCAGCAGAACAAGCAGGTTGGATTTTTTGGACCTAAGAATTATTTTTTGCAAAGCACCTCGTCTCTTAATATTTCCGATTATTGAATTTGCATTGAAATCCATGTTAGGCTTTTTCCTTTACTTTGTGATATAGAATTCTCCTTAAACTACATTTTTTAACACACGGCTCTTGTGTATTTATTTGTAATTTATGTAATCTCAGAGTGCATCTTGTGTGCACCTCTGTACTCTTGTAGTATGCTGTTCAAAGCAAAACTGTTTTTGATTCTTTTATTAGCATCACAATTACATTTTCATAGAGTTCTGCAATAACAGGAGAAGCTTGAAAAGTAATTAAGAGATTCTCAAACACAGCAGGAGTTTTTTTGTTAAAAGAGAACTAATTCAAACTCTAGTTTAAAGATGCAGGAGGATCTAGGGCTTGAATCTAATCTTCAAGAAAAGTAGCTGCTCTGAAAACACTGGGGAAGGTGTCATTCCTATAGAGTCTTTTTCCTTTTAAATAAAGAGTAAACTAGGAGAACCTTATCTAACAATCAAAGCATCTCATTTACATAGAAATGCACGTCAGTTTGCATAACCTTCATTGAAGGGAAGCATTTTATGTAACTTAATTTGGAAATAATAAAAAATAGTATATTAATTAGTATTTGGAGGAAACACAACTGCTCACAAAAAGTTAATGGAAGGCAACACATATGCCTTTAAAAACGTTTCTAACCACATAAATTATGGTTCCCCAATATACATTAGATTTAGGTTTAACAAAACTATGTACATCCTACTGTGCACATTAAAGCTGTTATTCCAGCCTCTAGTGCCCAATTCCGGTTTTTTATAATGTGTTAGTATCTTCAGAACTGTAGTCTGCTGAGCACAATTTTGCATAGATACAGATATAGATTGTAACGGATGGTAACAAAGAACCCATTTGTAAATCTTTGCCATCCTCCACTATCTCATGCCTCCCTTGTTTCTGTTTTCCATATCTCCTCTGCCCTCCTCTACTGCTGTCTGCCACCTCTCCTGCTGCTTCGATTCTGCCAGGCAGCTGTAGGTTTCATTAATGCTTTTCAGTTGCCGTGCTAGCTTTAAACTTTTATTTTCTAACAAAAAGACAAGTCAGGAATTGTAAAAACTGTCTTAATAGGAAAAAAATTAATTGGTGCAGCCTCTGGTGCTAAATGACGTACTGAGACCATTCAGAATTCAGTTTCACATCTTTAAATATAATAATTACCTTTTCAAAATGTGCATGTGCCTTAATCTTTTTTATGGTGTATGATAATGGAGGAGTTTTATATGATTCACTTATAAATGATGATAAGACTGTACATTCTAGATTATTGCTCCATCATCACATTAGAAGAGAACTCCCTTATGCCAATAAAATAATAGTGGGACTGATGCTTCTTTTAAACTCCCAGGAGAGGGCAACATTGAGGTTGAAGCCTCTTTGAATCTTGAAGCATAGAGCTTCCACCCTTGCATATGTCTATATCAGTTTAAGGTACAAGGTTCACTGGCCCTGTAAAAGGATGAAGGTTCTGCACCAAACTATTTACATCTCCTAGTTTCACCACAAAATGCCATCATCATAAAACTTCTACATTGGCTATGGTTGTCCAGGGACCTCTTCACTGTAATCCTCCAGGAGTGCCTCCTCAATCATCATCTCACTCCCCTTTTAAACAGGAATTTCAACTGTGAATGAAGGTGCTCTGATTGAGACCATATTATTACATTTCCATATTATTCAAATCATATTGACTGAAATGAAACATTCACCTAGTACATGGCTATTCATCTTGACAATTGTCTGTTGGCATACAGTTGCTAATGAAATATGTGGTAGCAAAGTGCATTTTAAAGCATTACTAAAAAAACCATCAATGGCATGCTGTTGATTGATGCAGTGTAAGGGGTTAAGTGTCAGCCGGACAGCAGGAAGTTGAGGTTTGCCACATGTAGGTGGACCCTTCCCTCTGTACTGAAATAGGGATTGGTTGCAGTAATGGGGACAGAGAATAGAGCCACACTAGATTAAAGGCACTTTGCACTATGTTTACATTACATATTCTGCATTGTGGTTAACTAAATATAAGAAATCCTCCTAAAACCTGTCTCAGTAATCACTGAAATATTACACTAAAAACCCACGCCCATCCCATCCCATCCCTCCGTGCTTTGTCTCATTGTTTTTCCTACTTATGTCCAATGATTTAACTTCAGGGTGTAAAACAGACAGAGTGAGTAGGAATCATTGCTGTTGGAATCAATCCTTCGGGAATGCCTTCTCATACTGTGCTGTAGGTGATCCATACAATGCATAGCACAAGACGGGAAATTTCTTCAGGCAACACTCTACAGACCCAAATCAACTATCCCAGATTTGCCAACCCTTGTGACAGTTAGTGTTTTTTAATTAAAGCCCAAGTTCCAGGAATCATGGGATTATGGGAGAAACCGAGCTTTCCTTTCAAGAAATAAAATGTTTTTAGCCCACATGCTTGCGGAGGGAGACACGCTTGAAAATGGGATGTTTAAATACTCCGAACCAAAAAATGTCAATAAAAAGCCAACACTTGTTATTTAAAAAAAAAATCTCATTGCTTTTAAGCTAATTAAATGATTTTTTAGTGTCAGGATATCTGAATGCTCTGGGGTGGCTTTACTACAATCTACAACCATAGAGGAGTTGCTGTGACTGCTGTCTGAGGCCTGGTTGCCAGGGTTGGGGACTCTTGCTAGATCAGAGAAGACTTTCCCTTATTGTGCATTGTGACTGATCTAGCTCTCAGACAAGTCCTAGCTAGGGGAAGTCTGTGGAAGATGTTGGTGAGAGACTGAGTTTTATTTCACTGCTGTTGTGTTTTCATTTTCTCTTGTGCTTTTTATTTTGATGCACTTCTGTTCTATCCCTGCTTGTGTAACTCACTGGTAGTGTTCTGCATTCTCAGTTTTTACCGATTTTTTTTCACTGATAAATCCCCTGATATTTTTTTAAGTCATTCAATTTTTTATTGATTTACACCTGTTTTTCAGTTCAAATCCCTGTTAACTGGCACAAGTGGGGAATGGCCCATTTGCCACTCATGCTGGTTACCAGGGATCTGAACTGAAAAACAGGTGGTGCTGGTAAGCTAAAAGTGCCACTGTGCCAGTTACCTGAGGCACAGGTTTCTGGCTAGACATGGAGGGAGGCAGTGGTGGCAGCCATATGTAGAGCGAGGGGCGAGGGGGTGGCAATGGACATGTGGGGGCCTGGGGAGTGGAGCTGGAGCTGCTGCCTGGGGGCACGGGGCTCCCGGCTCTGACCCCGGGTGGGGCAGGCCAGGCTGCAGGAATCACTACCTGGGCAGATGGGTCTGAGCTACACCCCGGCAGCTCTGGCTTTGGCCCTGTCCTGGTTGCTGGGAGCTGGGAACCCTGTCAGGGGTGGCAGGAGGGAGAGCTTGGCCCCACTCCCTGAGCTGGGTGTTGCACCCAGTTGCTCCGCACAGGCCTGTGGGGATGGAGCTGCCGCCTGGGGGCTTGAGGCTCTGGGCTCTGACCCTGGGCAGGGCAGGAGGTGCTGGTGCTGGGGTTGCGTCTCCCCCTCCACATCCAGCTGCATGCCACTCCCTCTTCCCCCCAAACACCAGGGCAACCCAGCAGCAGGCTGCTGCAGCAGGGGGGAGAGGCACAAATGCATCCAGGGAAGAAAGGCAAGGCACGGCAACATGTTCTTTCTGCTGCTGATCTGGGAGGCACATGCCCCCTGGGAAGAGTCCGGCACAGGCCCCCCAGCCTACAGCCCTCCCAGGGGGGGCATGTAGCAGCAATAGCTGTATCCCCACACCCACTGACAGCTCCCCCCGCTTTGATCCCTGCTGTAGCCCCGGGAACGGCCGATGGGCTGCACTGCACCCCTCCCCCGCCCCTTCCTTAGTCTCAGTCTTATTCCTTCCCTTCCTTGCTGCCAGTTTTTCCTGATTTAAACTGACTTTTTCCCTTTTCTTCCTTTTATCCTGATTCCATCCTGGTTTTTATGTTTTGAAGTTAAAACCTGAAAAATTCCTGGATTTTTTTAAATAAAAACTGAGAATGTGGAACACTACCCCACTGGTCAGAGTGTGCTATGCATTTGCTTCTGTCACCTTTGGTCAAATGGATCTATTGAGCCCTCAGCTTGGAAGCCTAACTCTTGCTCAGTCTGTAAAATTTTAGCCTTCTAGCTGTAGAGGTCCCTTGGTCTTGTCCAATACAAGGCTGTCACACTTGCTAACATATCCATTTGATGTGAACAGTTTTCATTAACCTCCTAAGTATCCATTTACACCTACATCTTTTCATGATAATTTTGCTTTAACTAAGTTTTCAGTTATGCCCCAAATAAATTGCTGTCCAATTAATATCCTTCATAACTGTTCTCATTTTAGCATTTTTGTATAGGCTTGTAACATACTGATCTATGACCACAGTGGTACCAGGTTTCTTGTAGGCAGACTACACCTGAGATTAAAATTAGCTTAAAAGTAATGGGACTTTTAAAATATAATAAAGGTTGGATTCTTTTTATTTGCCTTTTAGGTGTTTTATTCTTTGAAATAAAAGCTCAGGTTCTCCCATAATTGCATGACTCCTGGAACAGGGACTTTTAAGAAAAAATATGTTTCTCAACTGTTGATTTTGTATAGGCCAAAAATATTTTTAAGTGACTGTGCCCGCCTCTGCTCTATCAGGTGTTCTCTTGCAGCCTTTGCCCGGACTATTGCTTGTCTGTCCCCGGCCTGCGAGCGGACCACAAAGGCTACCCTGGCTGACGTCCGGGGAGCCCCTTAACTCTCCTGCCACGACTTTGAATGGAACCTCAGTGGAGGGGTTCCCCTTCGAGGCAGCCTCCAGGGCCATCACGCCTCTTGGCAGGCACTCACAGGGCTCTGACCTCCCCTACACCCTGGCCACTCGCCACCTTTGGTCGCGGGTCTTCTGGCCCTTTGGCATCCCTGGTCTCTCTCGGTTTCTTCCCACTCTCTCGGTTTCTTCCCCAGCCTCCTGTGGTCCCCCAGCCACGAGCCCCAGTGTCCCTGGGCCGTGGCTCAGGTGTGAAGGCTTTGAGGCCCTTGGTCTTAGATTTGACTATCCCGTGTCCCTAGCTCCCTATTCCAACCACACCTTGATGCAACGTGCGATACCCACCACTGTGACTGCTGGAGAGGTGCGACCAGCGGGCCAGGAGGCCACAAAGGAATAGAGTGCCCCTTTATCTATGGGACCTGTGTTTTCCCAGTGCCTTGGTGCCCCAGACGCAGTTGCTTGCCTCACTTGGGGCTCCTATCTCTCCCCTAGGCTCGACCCTTCTCCAGGGATGGCGTCCCGTTTGACCAAGGTCCTATGGGTCTTGGTGACCTGTGTTTTCCCAGTGCCTTGGTGCCCCAGACGCAGTTGCTTGCCTCACTTGGGGCTCCTATCTCTCCCCTAGGCTCGACCCTTCTCCAGGGATGGCGTCCCGTTTGACCAAGGTCCTATGGGTCTTGGTGGACTCTTCTTGGGGATGCTGTGGGCCCGTCTGCTGGCTCCCTTACTCTGTTAACCGTCCCCGCTTGGGGTCTTCCGCCGCTTAGCCTGCGGCTATCCCAGTTGGGGCTCCCATTGGCCCCACCCTCGTTACCTCTTCTCCGGGCTTCCCTGTAGTTGCTCCGGCTTCCCTGGCACTTGTCTCCTCCTCTGCTCTCCCCACTCACCGCTACTCCCTTTGTCGGCTTCCCTGCCGGCTCCTCTGCTGGCTTCTCTGCTGGTGCCTCCACCACTGGCTTCACCCCTGTTGTCCCGGGCCGCCCAATGCAGCAGCTGCTTGTTTCGGGCCGTGGGCTTCCCCGTGAAGCCTCCACTCACCGGCCTCCTTCCTGCTCCCTCGGGGCAGCCTTTTGTTTCCGCCGGGTGGCGTCTCCAGCTGATGTCACCCAGCCCCAGCTGGATATGAGCGTGGCTGATGAACCATGTGGGCAGTTTCTCCGTGTGCGCTTCCCCACTCCTTCTGGCCCCTGCAGATGGTAAGTTGGGGCTTTCTTCCATTCTGGCCTGGGGTTCTCCTGTAACCCCGGCACCCCTGGGACAGTGACATTGTCCAATAGTCTAGCCCTTCTTGCTCCTCTGGAGTATACTGTAGACATCCAGTATGCTGCATATAGCACTATAGAGGATTTTCCCCTCTTCAGTTTTTTAGGCTATAGCTTCCTTTCATGAAACCTGGAAACTCTGCAAGTGCCCATCCTTGAGTTCTCTGCAGATTCCATTCCAAATGGATGAAGTCAGATGACATCCCATTTTTGCCAAAGATTAAATTTTCTGAGTCATTAAGGGCAAAACACAGAAGTCTGCTAGCAAGAGACAAATTATTTTCTTGCCTGACATGGTTGCATCTGACAGGAAGTAATGTAATGGCAGGGATGCAAGTGGGGCAACAGCCCCAGGTGCTGCCTTTGGCAGGAGCATAAAATAGCTGCTGCCATATCTGGCACTGTCTCATATGCTACTGCTGGCCAGGGTGCAGAGATGCCCTAACAGCAGGGGTAAGTATCTGCTGTCTTTAGTGACTGCTGTTTCATAGCATGGGATGGGACCAGGTGGAAGTGGTGGCTCTGTATTACTGCTATCACCAGAATGGGACTGCCTCACAGAAAAGTGTCTATTGCAATATTTTCCTGTGGTTTTCAGTGGAGAATTGGAGGTCAGCTGCATCTACTTGTGCTTCCTGCTCTGCTGGAGTGTGGGAAAGGGACAGAAGTCTTCAGTATGCTTCCTGACATTAGCACATCACTTCTTTGAGGCAGAGAAACTACTGTGGAAGGAGGAACAGCCCCTGCTACTCCTTTTCCCTCCTTGTTACTGTTTCTGTAGTTTCATGACCAGATGCTCTTCCATCCTGCCCCAGTTTCCAGTGCTAGTCCTATGATCTGTGTGAGAGCAGCCCAGAAAGCGAAACTTCACTGGGTACATTTAACACATTTTAATATTTCCAAGTGTCTTATGTGAAACCCCATTGAACATCACTGGATGTCTATTGACATTCATTTCTGAAGCTCAGTCCTTTTATGAGAGTCATAAAAATCTGCTGTTGTCCAGCTGTGCAGATAAAGTGATGACAACATTCATTTAAAATCAAGTTGACAAAGGAACAACTTTTAAAAGATGATTTATTCATAGAAACAAGTATATTAAACAAAGTATCTTTTTACTTTACTAGAGGTGATAACTCACCAGTGCTCTGACACTAAGTTATATTTGGTTGGTGAATAGTACTGTTCAGAAACATTAAGCTTTACAATTTTATTATATTGCTTCAACTCTTTAACACTAAGCCTTATGATATGCAGAACAGCACAGTACATATTAAATAAATAAATTCATACTGCGGCAAATAATTTACATAACTATTAGCAGGTCCCTTTCTTTGTTCCACAGGCATTTTTTATAAAATCTATAATTTATTTTTAAATGCTATACAAATCTTTTCTATTTCTGAGAAACTGGGGAAATCTCACTACATATTTTAAAGATATATCTAGAGATAATCTAAAGCTAGAGTTTATTAGTGGAATATTTATCTTTCAGAAGATAATATTGTTTTTCTGCTCTGGGCTTCTGATTTTATAAATCTATCAAAGTGTTATAGGTTATTACATTCTGTGTATATATAGGCTCTAATCCTGTAGCTATTTATGCATATGCACAATTTATGCATGTGAATAGTTCCACTGATGCAAATGTGAGTAAGCTTAAGCATGCATGCAAGTATTGACAGGATATATTGAAGTGCAGAAGCATAAAAGTGTTAATGTTGAATTTTAAGATACCGGTAAATCCATTTTCTGAATTAACTGAATCAAGTAACTGAAAGATTATCCATTTTCATGACTGCTGTATTGTTAGTCTCATATCTGAATTTACTTGGTTGTCAATTTGTGTCACAAAATTAAACATACATTTTTCAAATGTTTTAAAGTCTATAAATAAAAATGTTTATTGAAGTAGCTATCCCAGGTTGTTGAAGAAACAGAGGAAATGGACACTTAAATATCTAGGAAACTAAACAGAAAAACAATCAAATGTGGTCATACGGAAACTAGAGTGCGGCCCAGATTGGGACTAAATTCACAGAGTGTAGTTTGAAGAGCAGGCAAAGGAAGGAGTGTTACACCTAGTTTAAATGCTCAAATCCTGATGCTTTTGAGGATATACATGTTAGAGTAGTCCTGAAAATGCTCTATGTACACTGGAAGGAGAAGGAATTGGTAGACTTCCAGTCCAGTCTAGAATTCAGGGGGCTTAAATGATTTAAAACTATTTTGCTTCTCTTGCTTCTAGAATGTATTCAGAATCAGGACCTACAATTTTCTAAGCTCAGCTCAACGTTTCAGTGTTTATTTTTACAACAGTTTAAAAATTAGCATTGTTAACACTTCATAGCCATATTGTAACCAGGCTCAAGCCATATCAGAGGGCATGTCTACACGTGCAATTAATGCTCAAAAAGCTGTG
The DNA here is from genome assembly GCF_000455745.1 of Alligator sinensis. Taxonomy (NCBI): domain Eukaryota; kingdom Metazoa; phylum Chordata; order Crocodylia; family Alligatoridae; genus Alligator; species Alligator sinensis. The sequence continues at coordinate 991,490 of NW_005841981.1, read as the reverse complement.
CAGTAAGCTGTCTCTGTGTGGACATCTACATGTGTGCCCATCGAGACCAAATCCCCCAGGCAGGGATACACCAGTCCTGGTCTGCTACTGTATGGCCACCAGGGGGAGCTCTAGGCTCCCCTGAGTGCCTGCCCTGTACTGGCAGGGGGCACCTAGGTCAGACCTGGGCTCTGGAGGGTAGAGGAAGCTGTCCTATCTCCAGGGCACACCTATCCTTGCCCCAGGCAGCTGCCTGCTGCCCAACCCCTGTTCTGATTGTGGAGCGGGGGCTGGGACAATGTGCTTTGCCCCCACAGCAAGCTACTCCTGGGCTCCAGCTCCGAGATCGGAGCTGGCCTCAGCCACAGAGAGCTCCGCAAGGGCAGGGGGCAATGTTTCAGCCTGGCTCTCATCTCAGAGAGGGGCCTAGGAGCTGCCTGCTACAGGGGCATGGGACATTGTCCCTACCCTGGCTCCAAGATTGGAGCCGGCCCAGGCAGCAGGGAGCTGCTCGGGGCAGGGGACAACTGGCTGTGGGAGGGAGGAGTTGTCTTGTCCCCTGATGCCTGGGCAATTTGCTTCCAGTCAACTATGTAACTGTGTGCTACTGTGCAGTAGCTACTACGCGGTAATTCTACTACCTGCATTTACAGATAGTACAAAACTGCACAGTAGCCTAATCTACTGTGCAGTAGCTCCTGTATATGGCTACATAGTGATGCTCTACTGTGCAGTAGATTAGTTTGCTGATCAGTAAAGTGTCTTGTGTAGACACACTCAAAAGAGTCATAGAAAACAGTCTTATACACTTCATAGGGCAAATCTACATGCCACCTATGTCACCGTGGCAATGTGCTATGGTAATGTAGTGATCATGTTAGTCTACATGTGACCAGCAGCTACTTCGCCATAGCGGCGCACTCCCACATTTTAGCACACTGCTATGGCGATATAGTGGCTACAACTGACTGTGTGCTGTGAGCACAGTGTAGTACGGGGGGGTTACTGCGCCATGCTCTAGTACTTTCTTTTGGAAGTACTAAAGCACAGCGCAGTAACAAAGTCACCGTAAGGTAGTGTGTAGATGAACCTCTAGATTCATATATTTTAATGCTAGATGGGACCTTTAAGTCATGTAGTCTGACTTTCTCTGACACACATTTAGTTACTTTTTTATACTTTTATACTGAGCCAAATAGCTTGTACTTGTTTAAGACTTTAACCTTGATTAAAGGATTTCAAGGGATGGAAGCTCCACTGCATTCACGGGAAGTTTGCTCCAATGGATAACAACTCCAAAACATACTATTAGACTCAGTGTAGCCAGGCATTACTAATATGTCAGTGACTTGAAAGTGTATTATGAAGCTATAGTATATTATCTCAACACCTGAGTGGTTTAATTGTTCATGTCTGTACTTCATTAGTGTCCTAGTATAATCCTTTCTGGGGTCCTTTGTGCTCTTATTTTATTCTTCTTGTACTCCTAGAAGCAAGACAAAATGTAATTTTAAACAAGAATTGCCACTATTTTGTTTGCACAGCATAACATTTAGTTTTTTTAGAATCACGTATTTCAAAACCTCAATTTCTTTTCCAGAAAAGTAATTATTTAATGTATGTGAAAGATGTTTAATGGGACTTAAAGGTTTTGCAAAATGACTGTGTTCCCAAGTACCTGGCTGAATATCACTGAATGAAGCGATGGCTGTCAGGATGTGCCTAATGAAGATTGGGGTAGATACTCCAGGCACCTGGTGATAGGCCTTGTATCACACAATTATGGCCCCATTCCACCTGCCTTCCCCCACACTGGAGTAGCAGTGGTAAGAAAAATCCTTGGGTCTTCCCCAGGGATGTCTGAACTGTGTCCTCAGCATACACAGCATAGAATAGATGCTCCCAAGGATGCCCCACTACCCACCCTCCCATTTATTCTTATAGCCTCTGAACTCAGAAATGCAGTGCTGAAGGCACTCCTGGCAAAGTGTCTCTTTCACTGGGTGTCAAGACTTCAGTCTCTGAGATGGCTGAATGAGGCTGTTTAGGGGCTTCCCTGAAAAAGCTTCTAAGTATGGCATATGTAAATACAAGTGGGATGGGTGGGTGGATTGTGCTTGGGGGCATTCTTGTGAGGGGATAGTGAGAATGTGTTGTAGACATACTTTCTCACAGACAGAAAGATAAAGGAGGATGGTAACAGAGGAAACTTCCAATATTTATCTAAGCAAAGAGGATGCATCTGCTTGGGTGAGTAGGCTGAGCCTGTTGAACTCTTGTGTCACACAGGATATCTCTAAATGCGTACTGAAAACTCTATACTCTGAGGATCAGGGCAAATCAGCTTGGGCAGAGCTCTGTATTAACATGGGTATATTGCTTCTGGTACCCATAATCTGGTAGCTCTACCTAGAACTGCAGTAAATGCACAGGACAGAATGCTAGTTCACCTAGTGGATGACCGAAGTGCAGTTTACAATTAACTTGGAGATTCTGTTACCCACTCTGGCTGCAAAACTGCCTGCATTATAGGAATTGGCTCACCCTCCAAAGATGAGAACAGACATCTCCCTATTGCTGTAATGGGACAGAAGTGCCACAAGTGCTAACAGAAGCACTCCTACGTGATAGGTAATTTAGTCTCAAGATGCACTTCTTTATCCATGAAATGGAAAAAGAATTCTGCCCAAAGCATCCTGTCTGCTGTGTGCTCTTTGCAGGGCTCCAGAGATAATCTATTGAGTTTCTGGGCAACTCACACATTTCAGAGCTAATGTTTCAGTGTGTCTGCAGACATTGTTGCTCAGATCTATGACGCTGTGACTTACTCTGGCTCTGTGGGGCAATTTTCCTTATGAACAAATTCTAAAAGAAATTTTTATTTAAAAGGAATAAATAGTCCTTAAAATCAATTCCTTTGGCAAGCTAGGTGTCCTGTGGCTAAGCTAAAGGATACAGTTTTTCATTTTTTACTCATGGTTTGAATTCCACACAAATGGGTAATGACTGGAATTCAGAAATGAGAATATAATTTAGAACAAATTATTTGCTTAGTGAACACACCTATTTTTTTCCTGTTAATGAATTGTTCCTGGAAACTCTTTGAGATGCTTGAATATATTTATCATTCAAAATAATTTACAGATTTCTTTAAGTAATAAATCTTTGTCTAAATTGTGTTATGAAAAGCTCATTACCATGTCTGCTATGGAGAGACACAAAGGAGTGGAAGTTATGTTTTGATAAAAATCTGCTTTGAAATTTGGATGAATATTCGAGAGCTGTGTTGAGAACACCATTCATTATTCAATGGATTTGGTTGCTTTACATTGAATAATTTATCTTACAAACCAATTTTTCTTATGTTTGCCCAGCTCTAATAATCTTAGAGACATTTTACCCTACTGTTTCCTTTGATGAAAGCTTTTTAGTCTGACAGCTCTTCTGTGGCCTACAGGAAATGGATGGGAAGCCTCATATCAGTTCCTAGTGGGCAAATGCATTTACGATAGAAGCGGGTGTTGGTTGTAGCTGTGTTGGTCTAAGGACATAGGCAGTCAAGATTGTTTGGGTAAATGTGTTTATCTTTTATTAGATCAACTAAATAGTTGGAAAAATTGTTCTCTGTCAGCTTTCATAACAACTTCTCTATCTCAGAGAGAAGGGCTATAGGATCTCTAAGATCCAACCACCAAATAGTAATAAAACCAGCAGATAAAGGAACAGCTAAGTTATCCTTAACCATGAAGATTACATAAAAGAAGCCAACAGACAATTCTGACACCACCTACTATGAAAAACTAGAGGAAGATCAAGCTCCCCTTTTCACCTTAAAACCACCATCAAATACTTTCCATCTGAACTACAAAAAAAATCACAGAACTTGACCCCCCACTACCGAACCCAGGGACTTTTTACATGCTCCCAAAAATCTACAAACAAGGAAACCCAGGCTGACATATAATACCCAACCATGGAATCTTAACTGAAGAAATATCAGGTTTCATCAAATCCATCCTAAAACCTCTTGTCACCCAAAGACTGAGTTTTTTGTCCAAGATGCAACAGACTTTCTATGAAAACTTAAAAAACAGACCACCTTCCTAGTAATACCCTCCTAGCCACCATGGACATTACCAGCTTATACACCAACATTCCACGCTAGGATGGCATCCAAGCCTGCTTTACATATCTACAAGAGCAAGATGACAACTCTGAGTACAAACCTAACAATATTTCTGAACTTGTACACTTCATCCTTACACACAACTTTACTTTCAATAACCAACACTTCCTCCTGACCATGGCCACAGCTATGGACACCAAAATGGCCCCACAATATTCCCACCTTTTTATGGGCCACCTGGAAGAGAATTCCTCAATAACTGTATCATCAATTCTATGCTATACTTAAGATATAGAGATGATATTTTCATCATTTGGACTGAAAACCTGCAGTCTCTGATTGATTTCTATCAGAAATTCAATAATCACTACACCTCCATCAGCTTACCTTTTGAATACTACAGCACCAACATTTTCTTTTAAGACACTATGATCACTTTCTGAGTGAACCTCCCACGAGATGTCTGAGTAGTTGAAGTCACCCATGACAACCATGGTCCTGGAGCATGTGGTCTCAGCCAGTTCCCGGGCAAACTCCTGGTCAAGCTCTTGACTTTGGGTGAGAGGTCTATAGTAGACTACCACCGTTGTGTCCCCTGCACCGTGTTCCCCACAGATTTTAACCCAGAAGGTCTCCAGCTGTCCACCTAGGGTAGGTAGACTTAGGCCCAGCCTGTCTATTAGTGGCATGCTGCAGATGGGCACTCGCCACAACCCTCGGGTCCCCTCGGGATCGGTGGCCTCCACCTCTGGCACCTCAGAGATGGCCACCCAGGCGGAGCCCATGGTTCCGGGCTTGATGCAGACAGAGTCCCTGGCTCTCAGCTGTGGGGGCTGCCTGTCCCTTTTTCAGGCTCTGGGGCCTGGGAGCATGGTTACCTCCCCTTGCGGGGTCTGCTCAGGAAGCTCTTGGAGAGGATCATCAAGGACCATATCTGTGGGGGCCCTGCAGGGGAGATCATGCTCAGGGGCAATCAGCATGGGTTCACCAAAGGCAGGTCCTGCCAGACCAACCTGATTGCCTTTTACGACCAAGTAACTAAATCCTTGGATGCTGGTGTCGCTGTGGACATAGTCTTTCTAGACTTTAAGAAAGCCTTTGTGGGCCTTTGTCACCCCATCCTCATCAATAAATTAAGTGACTGCAGCATTGATGCCTGCACAGTTGGATGGGTAAAAAATTGGCTTATGGGGAGCACCCAGAGAGTAGTGGTGGATGGGTTGAACTCAACCTGGTGAGATGTGAGCAGTGGGGTTCCCCAGGGCTCGGTCCTCAGGCCCGCACTGTTGAACATCTTCATCAGCGACTTGGACGAGGGGGTGGAAAGCACGCTGTCCAAGTTTTCTGATGACACTAAGATGTGGGGTGAGGTGGACACACTTGAAGGGAGAGAGAGTCTGCAACTAGATTTAGACAGACTACAAAAGTGGGCAGACGAGAATAGGATGGGGTTCAATGTAGACAAATGCAGGGTGCTGCAGCTTGGGAGAAGGAATTCACAGCATACATACAGGCTGGGGAGTTCCCTTCTTGAAAGCACAGAGTTGGAAAGGGATCTCAGAGTCATTATTGACTCCAAGATGAACATGAGCTGGAGGAGCTCCAGGCCACGGTCCAGAGATGGCGTGCCATCAAGGACTGTGGGCAGGAGATAGACTCCTACTGCCAGGCCCTTCTCCCCCAGGAACCGGAGGGTAGACCACGGTCTCCCTCCAGGACAAGGGAGGACTCTGGGACCTCCCATTCTGTCCAGTCAGGGGGATGGACCAGGGTGGTCAAGGGCCCTAAGGCCCACTGCACCAAGGCCCCTGCCACACCGGAGCTTAGCAACAGGCATGAACCTCTTGCAGCCCCAGCGGAGCCTGCTAAGTTGCCAGCTCCTGAAGGCGACAAAGGCTCAACTGTAGCTACAACCCCCACTCTCCCCAAAACAAATGTAAAGTGTTTGTTGTGGGAGATTCCATCCTGAGGGAGACTGAGGGGGTAATCTACTGCCCTGACCCCTTAGCCCGGAAAGTCTGCTGCTTCCCAGGGGCCCTGCATCTGGGACATTGTGGAGAAGATCCCTAAGCTCCTCCAGCCCCCAGACCACTATCCCATGCTCCTTATTCATTTGGGCACCAATGACATGGCTCAGAGTGCTCCCAGCCGGGTCATGAGGTGCTAGAGTGATTTGGGAGTGGGACTAAAGGGTCTTGGGGCACAGGTGGTGTTCTCATTGATCCTACCAGTCTCAGGGTATGGGCTGAGGAGGGAGAGGAGGATCCAGATAGTGAAGCAAAGACTGCAGCGCTGGTGTCATCAGGAAGGCTTTGGATTCCATGACCACAGCCTGCTCTTTGGTGAGAGAGGCAGTGAGCTGCTGGGAACAGATGGCCTCCACCTCTCTCCGCTGGGGAGGAGGCTCTTCTCAGCCAGACAGCTCCACCGGGCTTAAAACTAAGCCCACTGGGGGACTGGGGGACTACCACCACTGCTGGCCCGCTGAGCAACTCTTGCAAAGTCAGCAGGCCAAGGCACTTAAGGGAGCCCAGCCCTACCCCAGCCCTGGAACAATCTGTGGGTAAGGCAAGAGCTCCCAATGGGACACTTGCCTGCCTGTACACAAATGCCAGGAGCTTGGGGAATAAGCAGGAGGAACTCGTCCTCCTGCTTAACACAAATAATAACGGAGACCTGGTGGGACTCCACCCAGGACTGGACCATGGGTATAGATGGCTATACCCTGTACAGGAGAGATTGAGTAGATAAAAAGGGCGGGGGTGTAGCTCTCTATGTTAAGGAAAGCTATGCGTCCCTGCAAGCTGATGTTGGTGACCAGGGTGGATGACTGGAGACCCTCTGGGTTAAAATCCATGGGAAACACAGCATAGGGCACACAATGGTGGGAGTCTACTAGAGATCTTCCACCCAAAGTCAAGAGCTTGATCAGGAGTTCACCTGGGAACTGGCTGAGGCTGCATACTCCAGGACCATGGTTGTCATGGGTGACTTCAACTACCCAGACATCTCATGGAAGGATCACTCAGCAAAGTCCGAGCAGTAGCAAAGCTTCCTATCGTGTGTGGATGACCTCTACCTGACCCAAGAAGTCTACAGGCCAACAAGAGGTAAAGCACTGCTCGACCTGGTACTGGCTACTGGGGATGACCTAATCAGCGACCTAGTGATCGATGGGAAGCTGGGTGACAGCGACCATGAGCTGATCACCTTCACCATCTGCCGTAATCCTGGCAAGTCAGTCAGCAACACTGAAGTCCTTGACTTCAGAAAAGCTGACTTTGACAAGCTCAGGAAGCTTGTCAGTGAGGCCCTAAGGGACCATGACTCCAGGGGGAGGGGAGTTCAGGAAGAGTGATTGCTCCTCAAGGGAGTGATCCTCAAAGCACAAGCTAATTCTATTCCATCTCGGAGGAAAGGCAGCAAGAGGGCACAGCAGCCCCCCTGGCTCTCTAGAGATCTAGCAGACCTCCTGAGGCTAAAAAGAAAGGCCTACAAAGGATAGGCCTACAAAGGATAGAGGATGGTATTCACCTCCAAGGAGGAATATTCTGCACTGGTCCAGTCCTGCAGGGAGAAAACCAGACAAGCCAAGGCTGCAAATGAACTCCAACCAGCTTCGAGTACCAAGGACAATAAAAAGTCCTTTCTCAGATATGTGAGGAGTCAGAGGAAAGCAAAGGCAACATTGGACCCTTGCTAAACCAGATGGGACAACTGACAACTGATGCCCAGGAAAAAGCCAACCTATTAAATGGGTACTTTGGGTTTGTCTTTCATCAGTCCCATGGGATGCCCATGCCCACTATGGGACAGGGAGGTCCGGGTGAGAGAGAGAGATTCCCTGCCCTCCATCAATGCAGACCTCATGAAGGAACACCTTGAGAGGCTGGATACCTTCAAGTCAGCAGGCCCTGACAATCTACACCCCAGGGTACTCAAGGAGCTGGTGAGCATCATAGCCCAGCCTCTGGCACAGATCTTTGAGAACTCCTGGCACTCTGGTGTAGTGCCTGAAGATTGGAAGAAGACCAATGTGGTGCCTATCTTCAAGAAAGGGAGGAATGTGGATCCAGCAAACTATAGGCCCATCAGTCTGACCTCTATCCTGTGGAAGGTCTTAGAAAAGTTTATTAAAAGAGGCCATCTTTAATGGACTGGCTGACACCAACATCCTGAGGGATAGCCAGCACAGGTTTATTGTGGGTAGATTGAGATTGACCAATCTCATTTCCTTCTATGACCAGGTGACCTATCACCTAGACAAGGGAGAAGAGATTGATGTCATATCTTGACTTCAAAAAAGCCTTTGATCTGGTATCCCATGATCACCTCTTGGCAAAACTGGACAATTGTGGCCTTGGTTCCACCACGATCCTCTGGCTGGGAAATTGGGGTTGTGGTCAGACCCAGAGGGTGGTAATTGATGGAATCAATCGTCACGGTGCCCTGTGACCAGTGGGGTCCCCCAAGGCTCTGTTCTTGGACCCATATTGTTCAACATCTTCATTAATGATGTGGACACTGGAGTCAGAAGTGGACTGGCCAAGTTTGCCAATGACACGAAACTTTGGGGGAAAGCATCCACACCTGAAGACAGGAGGGCGATCCAGGCTGACCTAGACAGGCTCAGCAAATGGGTGGGCAAGAACCTCATGGTGTTTAACACTGAAAAATGCAAGGTTCTCCACCTTGGGAGGAAAAACCTGCAGCATCCTTATAGGCTCGGCAGTGCTATGCTGGCTAGCGCTACAAAAGAAAGAGACTTGGGGGTCATCATTGACCACAAAATGAGCCTTCAGTGTGATGCTGCGACTAGTAAAGTGACCAAAACGCTGGCTTGCATCCATAGATGCTTCTCAAGCAAATCCCAGGATGTAATTCTCCCCTTGTACTCAGCTTTAGTGAGGCCGCAGCTGGAGTACTGTGTCCAGTTTTGGGCCCCACAATCCAAAAAGGATGTGGAGAAGCTTGAGAGAGTCCAGAGAAGAGCCACACTCATGATCAGAGGTCAGGAAAACAGATCTTACGATGACAGGCTGAGAGCTATGGGGCTCTTGAGCCTGGAAAAGCTCAGGCTCAGGGGTGATCTGATGGCCACCTATAAGTTTATCAGGGGTGACCACCAGTATCTGGGGGAACGTTTGTTCACCAGAGCGCCCCAAGGGATAATGACGTTGAATGGTTATGAACTACTGCAAGACGGTTTCAGGCTGGACATAAGGAAGAATTTCTTTACTGTCTGAGCCCCCAAGGTCTGGAATAGCCTTCCATTGGAGTTGGTTCAAGCACCTACATTGAACAGCTTCAAGAAAAAATTGAGTGCTTATTTTGCTGGGATCCTATGACCCCAGCTGACTTCCTGCCCTTTGGGCGGGGGGCTGGACTCGATGATCTTCTGAGGTCCCTTCCAGCCCTAATGTCTATGAAATCAATATCCAGAGTGGAAAAATACAAACCACCATATACAAGAAACCAATGGACCGACATACATGTCTACACAGAACTAGCAATCACCCTAAACACACCATGAAAGCTGTAATATACAGCTAAGCCCTCTGATACCACTGAATTTGCACTGAGGAGAACACCCATGATCATTACCTCACAAATCTCAAAAAGGCTTTCACTTAACAAGGACATTCCTCCGGAGAGAGAGATCGCACTTTTGAAAGAGTCGCCTGGATACCATGAGAAGAATTGCTGCAGTACAAAAAGTAAATCACCACCAATCGCACACCATTCGTTATTATATACCATCCTTCCCTGGAACTTATATGGAAAATCCCCAAACAATTGCAACCCATACTAGAAGACCCAATGAACTGTCACTATCACACTGTTTTAGACTTTTAGTCCAAGGGAAGAAATTCGTATAGGAAGGCCCTCTGTCACTATGGGTTCAATTTCCATTCCTTCCTCAATGTCCCATGCTTTTGGGCAGACTTCCTCTGGGTTGAATCCACTAACTGTTCAGGGAGAGATTGTTTTTGCAAGTGGATCATAAGCTTCCCAGGGTTTGGGTGATTTCACAAAGATCAAATAGACTGATCTGGTTCATTTTTTTCTAGTCTTTTTGGCTTACTGTTCCTGGTAAAACTTCACAGCTATATCTCTAGTTGATCTCTTCTTTCACTTGTTGTCTTTATTCTCCCTATTGTTTTTAGACTTTTCCCTCATTGAATGGGCAGCTTCTGTTGACCTGAGGCTGGAGCCATGGCTCTTAACCTATAAAGACTCAAGGCAGCCCTTGGAAAATGTCAGCTCTCATTTTTCACTTAATTTTTTACTGCAGAAAAATAATAGAGCGATTCTGTTGCAAAGAACTTAGAAAGACCACAACAGGTCAGAATGCTTTCAACACTATGGATTTCTTTTTGAAATGTCTAGGTTTAGCATGTTTGTACATTCAACATTGCATAGCACCCTGCAGCACTCCTGAAAGAATCTCAAGACACCCCATGATGCCATGGCACCCTGGTTGAGAATCACTGAGCTAGGCTTTTACATAGCCCTTGCCTGTGTTCCCCACTCTTATTATTTACTATTTGTATTGCAGGGGTGCCTAGAGTCCTCAGTTGGTAGTATCATTGTGCAAGGCATAGGATGCTGATAGTGAAAAGATGGTGCCTGTCACAAAGATTTAACAATCTAAGCACTTTAACACTGGTGGTTAAATAGACTGATCTTTAAAAGAGAGTTCATTAAAAATATGGAGATTTTAATAGGGGGTGCCAAGATTATATAAATTTAATATAGAAGACTGACAATTCTTAAGACTCTTACCTATTGAATAATTGAGTTTTATTCTTGGTTGGCAACATTTTTTTAACATTCCATCACTATTACAGAATGGCTAAAAAGTCAAATATTTTGGACTTTTCTCTATTTAAAACATATTTAATGGCTCCTCAATTCTTTTTCCTTGGTATTGGTAGCGCTCTCTGAGCAAGGTAGGATAAATATTTTTGTTCAGAGCTGCAGGTGGTGAAAGACATAAAACATTAGAATGGGTCTTTTAAAACAGCTGTAAACCAGAATGATGCTTGTAAACTGAAATACTGCAGTTTGGTTCGGCCTGAATTTTAAGATAGTTTCATGAGGTAATTGAGCCTGAAAGGATTTGGATGTCAGTTTTTTCCCCCTTAAATTGTATGATGTTATTATGCAGTTGTCACAGAAGGAGCATATGTTAGCTGCCAAAAATCTAAAACTGGATCTTTGGATGTTAAACAGATAAGATTAAGTCATAGACTTCAATGTTAGCAGAAGCAAGTAAAACATTCATCTGAAGCGTGTCTTGGAAAACTGTTTCTAGACTGATATTCTTGGCTGCATTTGGAGACTAAAATAGGAGGGTTATATTTGTCATGACCCAAAGGGTATGATTGTGTGTGTGCTTCGGCACTGCAGAATTATTTCCCGCCACGAGGAGCTTTCTTTGCACGGTGCAATTCTCAGTTGCAAAGAGAAAACCCTGGTGCAAAGGAGTTCCCGCCACCCGTATGTAAATTTGTGTCCCACTATTGGCTGTTTCTAAATTATTCCCACGTGGCGGCTAGTGATTGGCTTGCTAGCTGTATAAGAGGCTTGAGCGGTTTCCGCCCAAGTTGGAGGAGGAGAAGGAGGACTTCACATCTCGTGAAGAACTCTAAGCGTGCTGTGGAGCTTAACGAACCCAGCGTGTGCCTTAAGAAGGATACAGGGGCCTGATCAACCTCTAGCCCCTCCCCGTCGCCGCCTGATCCCTCGACGTACCCTTCCCTGCGCGCTCGTGGAGAGTCACCTTTCGGACTCTCATCGTGGTATCCAGAGCTCTTCTCGGGTTATTTCGTCCGGTTGATTCGACGGGCTCGCAGTTCTAGAGCTCTTAGCCGGCCTTGGACCAGAGTTCGCGGTTAGAACTTTTGTCCGCTCTTCTTCTTTTCTATCTGTAACTGCAACGCAAGCAAGTTTTCCTGACTGCACCGCAACCATCTACGGTGTAAGTAAAATAATCTTTAATCAACCTCTACGCGTCCGTGCCTAATTCTAGTCCGCCGTGCCAAATTCCCCGACCCACGTGCCAGGGCTGCTGGCCACAGCCCACCGCGCGCCCCCGAAAGCCTCGGACCGCTTCCGGCCCGCACAATATTCATTCATTCTTTTCAGTTTTTAAGCACTTTTATAAACCTTCAATTGAATAGTTTTCTAAGCTTACTGGAGTGTGGCACTGGTTTAAGGGAATCTTGTAAATGAATCCTTTAACTTCTAAAAGTGCTTAAGTGTCTTCAAATTGCAGTTGTTCATATTGGTTGTTGAATAAATAATTTGACACGATGTTTTACTCCTGTTAAGACTGTCTTTCTTGAGTGTGTTAGGAGTTTTGAACCTAGATTTGAAATATCCATATAATTTATTCACAGTATTTATTGTTATTTTATAGTTATCCTAAGTGTGACATGTACTTTTCATACCAAAAAAGAAAGATTCAGTCCCTTTGCTGGAGAATTTCCATCTAATTTGAGATTAGAAAGAGGGTAATAAACAGCAGGAAGAGGATGGGGTTAGGAATTACCTTACATTCATTACAGTATAAGAGCATGCTGTTAAGCTACTTGGGCTTGTAAACACCACTATTGCTTAATTAGAAGAGTTTGTTTAAAATTATAATTAAGATTATTAACCCGCTTCTTGTGGGCATTACAGTAGTGAGTCTAACAGAGGAATTCAATGAGCAGAGGTTACTGAGTTTGAGGACTAGAATTGGAAGAGTAGCTCATGAGAAAAAATGATTGAATATAAATACACACACACACACACACACGCACACACACGCACACATATACATATACATATATATGTATATATATGATGCCAATATATCTGTGGTAGAGACAAATGAATGAGACCTCAAGACTGATGTCAATGGTAAATACAGAGGATAGATGGGTGATGTGATAAATGATTAGGCTGCCTATATAGGAAGGATGCAGTTATGTGGGTCCTTGAATGTGAGAGCAAGAACTTTAAATCTGTTGTGATAGAAGAAGGAAAGCCAGTGGATTGACCTGAGATCCATGTGAGTCAATAATTATATTGTCTTTAACGAGTGTCAAATCAGCAACTTAAGAAATAGGATATATGGGTGTCAATAGAATAGCAAATGAGATTGGGGGAGCTCAGAACATAAACAAGTTGAAGGAAAAAACCAGGAAGATTTGAGCCTAGCCTGGGTCTGTGGGATGAAGGTTAAGATGTCCAAGATGATCTTTAGGTTATAAACTTCCTGGTTGTTTCTTTCTATCTTTCTCACATTTTCTATAGCACCCAGAACTGATTTGGTGGCCTGTGTATTTGTTTAGTAGTCACAGTTCAATGATATCACCCCCCCCCGCCAAAACAAAACAAAACAAAACAAAACAAAACAAAACAAAGGGACACTAATGTTTGTTAAAAATCTCAACTGAAAAGCCAAAGACTGACAACATAATGAAGGCTAAAACTTTTTCACCCAAAGTGTGCTACTTCCCAACACATGTTTACACAAGAGCATAGGAAATAAGCATTGCTATTGCCTATGTTCTACCCATTTTGTTAATAAAAAGATTTCCAAGGGGTAAATCAAATAGCGTTAACAATGACAACTTCACGTTTCATTTTGAAACACAAAATAGAACTATTCTTTTAGTTAATTTGGCCATCATAGCTGATCTAACACTTAAGGTATTTCACATCGCCTACCTTTTGTACTTCCTTCTTTGGCAGCCTCAAAGGGTTAACATCTAGATTTTATTATGTTGCTGTATCTTGTATATTGTCAAGCAGCACCATGTTGATTAAATCACACTCAAGAGAGAGTTAACCACAAAGCCGTAAGTATTCCTGACAGGTCATTCTTGCTTGTGCTTGGTTTCTCTTGTATAAAGATTAAAAATCTTGTCACAGATGGTAAAGAATGAAGCACATGCAAAACAGTGGAGCATCAATAACTCATAAACAGCACTTAACCAAAGTGGCAGAATTCAAATGAGATGGGAGTATACATTAAATAAAATAAGACCTGTAGTAATGTCTAAGATATTTCAGAGTACTAAATAATAAATTCTTCAAGGACTGCATTCAAGTAGTAATTAACAATGATTTTTCATTTCTGTGATGAATACATGTGAGAATTTCATGTTTACTACTGTACTGAGCCAAGGCAAGTAATAATAACTAATTTGCATATAGAATTTACTGAATATATCTTAATAGTAATATCTGAAATATATTGACTCTGAGTCTTTGCTATGCTGGGGCTGTTTTGCTCTGCACCTCTGGCAGAAAGCAACTCGAAACCTGGCATATTCAGCCATTGGAGGATTCCCCTAATTTAATGGGCCTTTGGGGTATGTAGAGGAAGCTATTTTATTCCCTTCTTCAGATTGCTAGTGTACAGGCAAAGAGAATGGAGAAAGAGAGTGTGAGCAAAATGTTCTTACTCTATGATTTACTTTTGAAGGTTATAATGTCCCCTCTAGGCCATTGGTAGCCAGCAGAAATTAGGGCAGTCTTCAGATGTCCTGATTAGGTTTGAGACTAGCCCAGTGCCTGGATTAGCATTACAAAGGAATACAAAGGTGGCCTTAGGCAAACCTGCCCCTTCAGAATTATATCTGTTCTTCATAACACCTTTTATCTTTAAAATTTAAAAAAGCAGGAATCACTTATTGCTGAAATACATCCATGTCTAGGGTAGTAAATGACAATTGTTTATCACTGGTTTATAGCATTACACTATAATCTAAAACAGGTGTCAAAGACATGGTCCATGGGCTGGATTCAGCTCACATAGCCCTATCATCCAGACCTCTGTGCTGCCCCTGGATCCTGGACTAGACCCACAAACTACATGTGGTGTGCTGGGCCTGGTGCAGTATGTATTATACTGTACAGCATGCAAGGCTGGATCCAGTACATACTCCATGTGGCACATGAAGCCAGATATGATGTGTAGCACCCACACTGGACCTGCCCTGTTCTCTAGAGCCAGTGCATGGGGGCAGCTTTTGGGACTGATCTAGCCTGTGGATTGGGCCCATGCCACACATTGGAGCGCTTAGGAGAAGATCAGTAAGAGAGAGAAGGCAGTTTAAGAGACCCAGGGAAATGGCTGAAGGACATCACAATGCCAGAGCCACTGCCACTGCCACTGCCTCTGCTTGCACCTGTGAGGTTTCTGTCCAGGCAGGATTTCTCACCATTGATGCTGCCACCGAGGTCCAGGTTTGGCACTGTGGAGACTGCAGCTTGCAGTATCCTTCCAGTGAAAACCAGGTCAGGGAGTGCTTGCAGTGTGAGTGGTACCTCCTGGTGGTGTCTCTCAGGGAACGGGCAAGAGAACTACAGGAGGAGGTGACAAGGCTCTGAAGGATCCTCTGCCATGAGGACTTCATCAGTTTGATGCTTGAGGAGATCTCCGGGACTGTGGAGGAAGAAATGCCAGATGCAGTACTAGAGAAGATAGAGGACATGGACACCCAAGAAGGTGGAAACTGGAGGCTTGTGATTTCTGTCAGCAAGCAGAGACCTTCACTTTCACCTGCTGTGATTCATCTGGAGAACAGATATGCAGCCCTAGCAACAGAGAGGGAGGAGCATGTTCTATTGGTGGAAGAGGGCAGGCCATGCCTCACTAAGGTGGGAAGGATTGAGATGACCGCCACCAAGAAGAAGTGATGGCTGGTGGTGGTTGGAGACTCCCTTCTGCAGGGGATGGAGGGAGCCATTTGCCGACCTGACCTGTTGCCTTGGGAAGTCTGCTGCTCATCCAGAGCCCGGATCTGAGATGTCATGGAGGGACTACCAAAGCTTATTCAGTTCTCTGACTACTACCCCACACTGCTCATCCATGTGGGCACCAATGATACTGCCAGGGGAGATCAAAAGTGACTACAGGGCTCTGGATGCAAGTGTGAGGGGTTCTGGGGCTCAGGTTGTGTTCTCATGGATACTTGTGGTCAAGGGAAAGGGCCCAGGCAGGAGCAGGTGCATCCTGCAGATCAACACCTGGCTGCACAGGTGGTGTCACCAGCAGGGTTTTGGCTTCTTTGCCCATGGGATGTTCTTTGAAGAAGAAGGACTGCTGGGAATAGATAGGATCCACCTGATGAAAAGAGGGAAGAACATCTTCATACACAGACTTGCTAACCTAGTAAAGAGGGTTTTAAACTAGGTTTGCTGGGACATAGTGACCTAGACAATTGGAGGATCGGGCCATAAGGAATCTCATGAGGTTCAACAAGGACAAGTGCAAGGTCCTTCACTTAAGATGGAACAATCCCATGTAGTGGTAGAGGTTGGGGACTGACTGGCTGGGCAGCAGCTCTGCAGAAAAGGACCTGGGGGGTTACAGTGAAGAATAAGCTGAATATGAGCTAACAGTGTGCCCATGTTGCCAAGAAGGCCAACAGCATACTGGGCTGCATTGGTGAGTGTGTTGCCAGTAGGTCAAGAGAAGTGATTATTCCCCTCTATTCAGCACTGGTGAGGCCACATCTGGAGCACTGTGTTCAGTTTTGGGTCTCTCACTACAGAAAGAATGTGTACAAAGTGGAGAGGCCAGTGGAGGGTGACAAAAATGGTGAGGGACATGATTTAAGAGGGGAGGCTGAGGGAACTGGGCTTATTTGGTCTAGGGAAGAGGAGACTGAGAGGGGACTTAATAGCAGCCTTCAACTACCTGAAGGGGGGTTTGAAAGGGGATGACGCTAGACTGTTCTTAGTGGTGGCAGATGACAGAAGAAGGAGAAATGGTCTCAAGTTGCAGCAAGGGAAGTTTAGGTTAGATATTAGGAAGAACTTTCTCATTAGGAGGGTAGTAAAACACTGGAACAGGTTACCCAGACAGGTGGTGGAAGCTCCATCTTTGGAGGTTTTCAAAACCCGGCTAGACTAAGCTTTGGCTGGGATGATCTAGATTCATAGATTCATAGATGCTAGGGTCGGAAGGGACCTCAATAGATCATCGAGTCTGACCCCCTGCATAGGCAGGACAGAGTGCTGGGTCTAGATGACCCCAGCTAGATGCCTATCTAACCTCCTCTTGAAGACCCCCAGGGTAGGGGAGAGCACCACCTCCCTTGGGAGCCCATTCCA